>NC_054581.1:912182-1264953 GCF_017654505.1 Polyodon spathula | reverse complement strand
GTGGGACCAGGTCCGACTTTACAATTTTCCCTTTCCAGTGTGATGTCGGGCCCTCTCCAAGAGCATCAAAAAGACGTCAAGCGCGGGTCTCTAGTCGTTTTTTCTCCATGGCCGAGTGAGAAAAAAAAAAGGCGCCTCTCATAGCCCCATGCACCACAGAGATAACACGGACACAAACAAAGGAGAGAGCTGCTTTTGCATCCAGCGCTCAAAGAATATCACAGACATCTGCAGAGCTTTGAGATGATACAGTAATAAAATAATGACTCGAATCGCATTATTGAGGAGTCTGGTGATAAAACGAGTGATCAGGAGAGGATTTATCAGTGTGCACGTCTATATAGAGGTATGTGAACAGCGAACAAGGGGTGGGGCTTGGCTGGAGATACAGTACTGAGTGTCCTTTTGGGAATCAATGCCTTTTAAACCTGTTTTACTCTGGGGAAAAAAAATAATAATTAAAACAGCGCGTGTGAAAATAAAACTGGACCTGACAAGCGCTGAACAAATGGACCGCAAAGGGTTAAGTTAGTTTTTAAAGGCAGACAGACAAAAAGCCTCCATACTCTCTCTGAATAAGACACTTGCAGTTTTGTCAAAAACCGGACAAGCAAATCTATAAGAAATCTCCCTAGCGTTTGGTTTTGCAGGCTATAAACAGTTTCTGGCTGGTAAACACCGCAAGGGGTTTTCTGTAGCACTTGTAGAAAGGGCACCCAGCGCGCTGTTTTGTCCGAGGGACTTGTTCACACACAGCTGTGCAACTCACCCATGTTGAGGGTCACTGTGATGATGTTCAGGGACATGGTCGAGTCGGTGACACTACTGAAGGAAGAGGTCTGAAAGAGGCCGGGAGCACACGGAGGGTTAAAAATCAGAGAGAAACATCCAAAACATGCAAACCAACACTGCCGCTTGATTTTAAAAGCACTGCGGTTAACAAATACATTTCAACGACGTTTAAATTGCACTGGTCCCCAGGCTGGGTGCAGCAGGGTGCGGGTGTGTCTGGTCCCCAGGCTGGGTGCAGCAGGGTGCGGGTGTGTCTGGATCCCAGGCTGGGTGCAGCAGGGTGCGGGTGTGTCTGGATCCCAGGCTGGGTGCAGCAGGGTGTGGGTGTGTCTGGTTCCCAGGCTGGGTGCAGCAGGGTGTGGGTGTGTCTGGATCCCAGGCTGGGTGCAGCAGGGTGTGGGTGTGTCTGGATCCCAGGCTGGGTGCAGCAGGGTGTGGGTGTGTCTGGTTCCCAGGCTGGGTGCAGCAGGGTGTGGGTGTGTCTGGTTCCCAGGCTGGGTGCAGCAGGGTGTGGGTGTGTCTGGATCCCAGGCTGGGTGCAGCAGGGTGTGGGTGTGTCTGGATCCCAGGCTGGGTGCAGCAGGGTGTGGGTGTGTCTGGTCCCCAGGCTGGGTGCAGCAGGGTGTGGGTGTGTCTGGATCCCAGGCTGGGTGCAGCAGGGTGCGGGTGTGTCTGGACCCCAGGCTGGGTGCAGCAGGGTGTGGGTGTGTCTGGTTCCCAGGCTGGGTGCAGCAGGGTGTGGGTGTGTCTGGATCCCAGGCTGGGTGCAGCAGGGTGTGGGTGTGTCTGGATCCCAGGCTGGGTGCAGCAGGGTGTGGGTGTGTCTGGATCCCAGGCTGGGTGCAGCAGGGTGTGGGTGTGTCTGGTCCCCAGGCTGGTCTGTGGCTGTCTCTCCTACCCTCTCCAGTCTCGGAGGTCTCTGCTTCCTGCGACGCCGGTGTCTCTTTAGCAGTCTGGAGGCGCTGCTCTGCTCCGTGGAGCTGCTGAACCTGCAGGACACACAGAGGAGGGACTGGAGAGGGG
Organism: Polyodon spathula; assembly: GCF_017654505.1. Taxonomy (NCBI): domain Eukaryota; kingdom Metazoa; phylum Chordata; class Actinopteri; order Acipenseriformes; family Polyodontidae; genus Polyodon; species Polyodon spathula. The sequence continues at coordinate 1,263,138 of NC_054581.1, read as the reverse complement.
CGCCAAGGAACAAGCTACAAGAAATGCACCTTCAAACCACAAACCTGTCGAAGGAATCCTTCAACGTCTTAAAACAGAGTCGGGCCGGTTTCCTTTTTTCATTTCCAATTAAAAGAATTGGAGTGTGTGTGTGTGTGTGTGGGAGGGGTTAATAATGATTTGTAGTTCAAAAACACCTGTCACTCAGTTTTCTTTTCGTAGATCTAAACTCGGCACTCGAGTGTTTAAGAGTTCTGGGACACAAAGAAAGCTTGCAAATCAATTGTAAATTGGATTATGCACACAGTGTGTCATTTTAGCGACAGAAGATAAGATAAAAATTATGGTAATGTTCAGAGCCAAAAAAACAGGTCTGAAAATAACGGGTTTATATGTTTTCAGGAAACCTCACTACAAGAATGAACTGGTCAAGAAAAATAGAAAATAAAGCCAAGATACACACATTTAAGCTTGAAAAAGCCTTACAATTTCTAGAAAGAAACACTGAAAGATGAAAAAAATACAACAACTAATAGAACTTTTATGAACTTAAATATAGCACCTGAATTCAGTGCTTCCTCACCACACCCCTGACGCACTAGCCCCTCCCTCACCACACCTGACGCACTAGCCCCTCCCTCACCACACCTGACGCACTAGCCCCTCCCTCACCACACCTGACGCACTAGCCCCTCCCTCACCACACCTGACGCACTAGCCCCTCCCTCGCCACACCCCCACGCACTATGCCCCTCCCTCGCCACACCCCCCAAAGCCCTAGCCCCTCCCCCAGCCTCACCTGCTCATGGTGTCGTCCTCGTCGGAGTCACAGAAGCTGGTGGTCTCGATCTCGCTGCTCATCACTGTGCTCGCGCTCTCATAGCCAGCTAGGTGGCGCTCTAACCTGCTCTGTCCGTTCAGCCGAGGACCCCCTGCAAAGACCACAGCAAGCACACACCCCCTCAATGCTGCACAGCACACTGAAATATTACTGTGCTACCATTATGGCTTCCGGTAGACTTTTGTGAGATCATTTTGTAGTTTCTTTGATTACATGATGTTAAATAAAAGATCTAAAGTATGTTCATAGTTTTAGGCAATGCAAAACTTATAGCTAGAGCTGTAGAGTTGGGCTATCTAATGTTACCTTGGGGAAGACAGTCTGAGATGAATGCTAGCTAACCAGTCTAAAACCAGCTGTTAATTTATCAGGCCAAGCTCTAAACGTGCAATTGTGCTCTGCAAGGCTTACAAATGTTTTCAAAATCCATCTGTCTGTTGCAATCTCACATCGACTCAGTGACTGCAGTTCTATCAAACTATCCAACATTGTTTCATGCAAAGACTGTAGATGCCTGACTCACATTGCGGGTCGTGGCTCTCCTTCCTGCGTGGCCTCTCTCGCCGAGACGAGACCACTGACTCCGTTTCCGTCTGGTCATCGAGATTCTCCAGACTGCCCGCGACATTCGGACTGGCAAAGAAAAACAAAAACAAAAAAACACACGCGCGTGAAATCGAACGCAAAACTCCCACCCAGTCACGCGCGATACGCAGCAAGGCAAACAAACTGGCAGATAAAGCTGTATGTATAAAGATCTGCTGTAGTTCAGATACATTACAAATCACTTTACTATTGAATGAAATTCTCTATACGTACAGAGCAGGATTTGTGAATGCAGTTTCTGAAACTGAACAGAGTCAAACCCCATAGATGCTCCAAAATTTCAGCCTGAAACTAAATCCCTGTATGGTTTCCTCTCAAGCCGTCTCTCTGCATTGGGATTCCAATCCTGTTGACTCACTGGAAAGAGGGGGGTCTGGAGTCTCCAATCCCCCCGGTACGCTCCGCAGGGGGGGGCGGCAGGGGGGGAGGAGGCGGAGAGGGGTCCGGTCTGATCTCCACTGGAGGGGCCACAGCTTCTGCACAGGGACCGTCCGAGGAAACCAGCTGAAAGACAGAACGAGTGAGGGAGGCAGGAGCAGAGATCCGATACAGGAGTCCCTCGATAACACAGACTCCGTCGTGCATATATAAAACGCTTTCGGAAATACTTCGGGGCTCCAGTGGTTCAAAACGCAAGATGTGGATGACACTTACAACTCAAGTCTAACTCATACCAGACAACAAAAGCAAGCACATCAGAAATGATTCCAGTTTGACAGCTTGTTACCTTCTTGCTAATTACCTTTACCAATACCATGTGTGCGTGTGTGTGTGTGTGCATGTGTGTGCGCGTGTACTGTAATCACAGGAATGTTAGTTACATAAATCCCTCGCCATGGCTGTAGAAAAAGTCTGCACAAGTACTAAATGTTAGTTTGAAACATGTGTACATAATTAGTGAAATACCTCCCAGATTCTAGTCACACATTCTGATAACTTACTGTCCAGATTTCATCGTAATTGGGTACATTTTTCCCCAGATATATGGGGAAAGAAAGTTAATGTGATACACAACTCCTAAATAACTAACGTTGAAAAAAAATTGCTTGACCAAAGTTTCATTACAAATTGGATAATTATCTAGACATATATAAAAAAAGGACAAACTTCTTAGATCACTATATCCCAGCAATTCACATTAGGGAGAACTCTGTGTATACTGGATTCGTTATGGATTTGTTGGCAGAAGCATTCACTAAACCAGAAGGGCATGCAAACTGAACACTTGAAACATCTGTAACAGAGTTCTCGGACTGAGTAGAATTTCAGAGACAGCACGCACACGGGCTGCAGGTAATGGTTTAGACTCTCACCCAGGACACGACCCTCCCGTTGAAGCAGGGAAGCTTGGAGCCTTCGTCAGAAATCTCTTCCTTCACAACTCTGGAAAGAGACGGCAGCGTTAGCATGGGTTTTGTTGGGAAGGTATCCAGTCACGCTGTCGATGCTGAAATCACTGGGATCTTTTAAAACTTAACTTGACAAACTTTTGAGATCAATCAACTGCTCAGAACCGGACGAGCTCCGATGGGATGAATTAACTAGAAACACTTAACGGTAAATGTTAGTTGCATCTACACTAATTCTTAATGCAGTCCTCTTGTCTGTCCACAAGTAACAGAGGTAGACAAAGGAAATTAAAATATGAGATTATGTACTCTTCAGATAACTGGAACAGCAAACTGAACTCTTGAAGAAATTCCCAACCAAAATGACCTTCACATTGAAACCCGAGGGTGTGACCGGAGGATGACATGCCAAGGAAAAACCGCCCATCACAGACGCGGCGTGACGCACTGTTTGGCCACCAGGGGGCGGTTCAAGACAGTCAAGCAGAATGAAATACAAGGCATGCCGCTGTTGCGCGAATTACGAATCACCCTGTATAAAACGCAGTGACCTTCGTTTTAACCTACAACCAAAAAAGCTTTGCAGCACCCTCGAGAATGAACTCACTGTGCTTCATGCAGTCGAATGAAACCTGCTGAACAATGTCAACATACTGAATTACACGCCGATTTGTAGTTTTCCAGATACTTAACGAAACACTAAAATTGAAATCTAACGTGAAATACTGAAGTACTGCTATGGCTTCCATTAGACTTTTGCAAAAAAAAAAAAACCTTTCACCAGAGCTGCAGTCATCTCAAGCTGGATTACAAAGACCTTCCTGCGGACTCTTCTTTCTCAAACACGTGCTGTGGGATCTCCAGTGCCAGACTGCTGGTGCCTGTGTTCTAGTCAAGCAGCAGTAGCTGTACCGGTCGCTGTCTCCAGCACTGTCTTTAGTTTTTAGTTCTCCTGCCAGCGTGCCACGAACGCGCCGCGTGAACAACATTCCTTACCTAGACAAGCTTCCACGCCAGTGACACGCCACAAACCACGAAGAGTTTAGAGGAAGCAATTGTCATTTCAACGGCAGTTCGTTTCTCTTGCTGATCAATGGCGTTAGTCAGTTGAGTGGTTTTGCTGCTTACAGTTTTATAAAGAGTAAAAGAAACCCATGACTTTTCCTTTGCAGATTCCCGTGTTGTGTCTACAGCAACAATATATTTTTCAATCTATTCCTGAGGGTCTAAATAGTTTTATTTATTTATTTATTTATTTTTACTCGGGAATGTTGGGCAGCAATTTCCTTTCCTTCGAAACATTGTATCCCAATCATACATGCTGGGGGATTGAAATGACAGGCGTGCTGTATTGTGGGAACAGATTTGTTGCAAGAGGGAGTGCTTAATCAGAATGAAAAAGACTACGCAAAATGTGCATGAATTTTGACTACCCAAAAACAGAAGAAAATTTAAGGATGGTCAGCGCTGGTCCGGTACCCAGCAGCTAATTGATCTCAAAACGTTATCGAGTGGAATCTTAAAGGAACCCAGTGATTCAGCATCAACAGCATTAACCCATTCCATCCCGTCACCACTCTGTGTGAAGAAGAGTCTCCTTCCCTCTGTCTGTCTCAATTTCCAGCTGTGTCCTCCAATCCTGGTTTCTGTGCTTAAAAGTACTGGTAAGGGTTAACTCCTTTCAAAATGAAGTAAGACTAAATTTGAGTTTACACAATGTGAAGTCAATTGCTTTTCATCATTATACATGTGAAACACACCACTGCAGCAGTTTGTCTTCAGGGGAGGGAATTTAAAACGTTTTTTTTCAACAGCGAGCTCTCCCCCCCAGGCGTGCAGTACAGGATCGAGGGCTAGGAGCTCCGAAAGCAGGCTGCATCGCATGTCAATTCCCCAACAGGAAGGGAATTCCTAAACACGGCTCTCTGTTTTCACAGCAGCTCCTGCACTTCCCCCTTTCTGGGGCGCTGAGATTCCAGACAGACTGCTTTACCATATGGCAGCTGAGCACAGCCAGTCTGCATACAACACAGGAAAGAAAACTCGGATCAAGGCTCGAGACGTCAGCCCACGCTTTCAGAATACCGTTCAGGTTGACTGTTGAAAGGATCAGGAGTTAGACTTAGACTTCATTGAGGCGAGTTCTGAACCCCAGGACTGGGTGCCGTTTCAAACCCTGCCAAATTTAGTGACTATGCTTTTTCACCTACATGCTCTACCAACACATTTTTATACGTGTGACGTAAACACACAAACACCACGACACGTCATCCCACATCACGCCTGTAAATTGATATGGCTGGAGAACCGCTTATGAATTTGTCAAACTTGCAGGTATTAACGTTATTTAGCAGAAGTGTTTGAGAATATCAGGATTGTGGGGGATGTATAGCTGGGATTCTGATACCCTCAATAGCATTACCGAGTTTCAACCCAATTAGATAAGAGGTGCTCTAGAAATCTGCACAGACAAACTGGCACTCAGAGAGGCGCCCGTGTTTTATCGGTTAGTTAAGAGTCTCCAGATGCATGCCAAACACATACAGACAGAGACCCCAATATAAACCCTTTCAGAATGTTCTGATCACAAAATGCTCCGCTGCATCAAAGCAAGACTCCAGTGTGACCCTCATACAGGTACCTCACGTTTAGGAGCGGGGCTGGAGCTTTCCATGCGAGACAGACAGAGGGAGGTACAGACAGAGAGGCTCAATCCGATAGTTCATTATGCTGCATGATATTAATACCAAGTTTAATGACAACTGGAGTTTCAGATATATGGGGAAATCTATGGAGTTATGACATAGGTACGATCGCTTCTATATATCCCCTTCAAAGGGGGGGTCTCATCACCGTGGTGGTGGTGGGGGGGGGTTATAACTCTGATAAGGGGGCTTTTAAAAAAATAGGTCAAAGCAGATCATACAAGAGAGAAAAAAATATCAATTGAACAGAAGGATTGCAAATATCAAAAAAAAAAAAAAAAAAAGTTAGGGGCAGAGCCAAGCGGAATCGGACTTCCGGTTAAAGGCCCCCCCAAGCCGAGCTAAACCAATTGAAGTACATTTTTGTAATTTTTTTTTTTTTTTTTTACAGCCTGGATTAACATCATAAACAGTGTTTTATGTGGAAGACCAGTCAACAACCTCTTAAACTCTCTCCGTGAACAGACAGTAAAGGATTTTGAAACCCCCCCCATGGGAACAGCGACCTCCAGAAGTCCGGCAGAGTCACCAGTAAGGCTACAGAAAGGTTCTGTTCAGATGCAATAACTTTGTGCATTAGTTACAGGAATACTGGACAAGTATCCCAACCCCTAGAATTGAAGGACTGAGACATCATTAAAAAAAAATAAACAAACAACACACACTATATGAACATAGATCTTTTAATTATCATGTAATCAAAGAAACCACTAAATCACAAAACACACACAGACACACAAGACAGGTCTAGGGATGGAAATACTCTTTTGCATAGCAGTTTGCGCCCTTCCTGGCTTGTTACCTATAAAACTGACGCGAATCAAGCTCGTAGTAAAACCTGAAACGAGATTTTTTTTTATTGTAGTTGTATTACAGCAGTTGCTAACTAAAGGAACTGCAGAAACCACGACAGAAAGTTTAGTCTTATTGGAACCCAGGTCTGCAGAAAGCACAGCATCGTCTCCGCGTTTATTCAAAAGCACAACACACCGGCTGTTTCCTCCAGAGCAGCGGGGTTACGAATCCTTATTTCAACTTTCCGTTGAGGAAATCATAAAACCCAATAGGTCACTTTTAAAGGAAACTATTTGACGAGGAAAGGGGGGGGGGGGGGGGGGGGGGGGGACGTGTGTACATCGCGGCAGCGGGCCCTTCTGGCTGTTACCCCCTCCTCCTCCTCCTCCCCAAAAAAGGGGATTTTTAACAACGCAGAGAGAAAGAGGATTTTGAGAACCGAACCCTAATCCACAGGAACAAAAGCCTTTAAAGGGCTCAGAAGCTATTCAGTTTTTCAACCCAAAAATAAACACCCGGTGATAATGGGCTGGCAATGACTCGGAAGGGAGGGGGGGGGGACCACCGAGCGAACAACTAAAATATTTAAAGTGGAAAAATACTCCATTTTTGCTGTACCCCAACCGCCACCTTGATCCACGCAACTTTTAAAACCTCGAAGCTGGGCGTGTGAGTGGGAAACAGTGATGCATTTACACAACAGCCTTGAATAAAAGTAACAAACAGGTCGAAACAGTTGCATAAAATTGTACTTAAAAGGACAGACGTATTTCACACACACACACACACTATATATAAATTCCCAAAGGGGTAGGACGGTGGCACATTTAGAAAGAAAACACCGTTCATTTCTTCACTAAAACAATACGACTTCCCAAAGCGTTAAATATTGTCGCTTTATAGTTTATTTTAACAACAACAACAAAAAAAAAATCTCGTATTATTTGTAAACACACAAAAGTTTAACATGTCTGATTACATTTGTAAATTAATGAAATATAATAATAATAATAATAATAATAATATACGTTTTATTTTTCTGAGGGAAAGGTCTACTATCTTGCATGCAAAATCAACAAGTTTTCCTTTTTTTTTTTTTTTTTTTTAAAACACATTAACAAACCCTTCAAGTCAAACATTTTTAAACCGGGTTTAACCATGCAATTCCTTTCCGAATCAACATACCCAAAATCCTGGTCCATAGACTTGAAAAAGAACTTGTAATTCGGCTTGTTTAAAACGTGTTTAAAATCCAGCAAAGTGATTTTCTCGGCTGCAATCGGAATTTTAACGAGATAAGGCGTTTCTTCTTCATCAACGTGATATATCACCTTTGTTTCTGCCATTTTCTCCAACGCTTTGCAAGCGATCGGAACGCAGGCCAAACTCTTTCCCTGACCGGAATGTATATTTATATAGAGAGGGATATCTTTTATTATTATTATTATTATTTACGAAGGAGAGAAAAAAAATAAACTCAAAACTTTCTAACAACAACAAAAAAAAACTTTCTTTGGGATCCAACGCAGCGTCTGACGTTCGTGCGTGCCCCTTTACCCCCCCCCCCTGCCGGCGTGCCGATTAGTCCTTTTTGTGGGAACCAATCCCCCAAAATCCAAACCACCCCCCTTCTCGAATCAGTTCCTCACATTAAAATCAATGCAAACGCTGTTAATGCGGGCTGTAATCAAATCATTCCCCCTTTAATGAAACTACCATAGGGGGGTATATATGCAGATACGTGCAAACAGTCTCAACTCATGTTCCTTACTTTGCATCAACTTCTAATGTGAGCACCGTCTTTATACAGTATGCTATTTTAATACGCGTCACAGCTCATAATGATAGACAACAATTTATTAAAAAAAAACACATTCGAAGTTGGAAAGTAGACGCTAAAATAAACAGCATTGCACAATCGATCGCGCATAATATTCGACATACATGTTACTATACTGCGGACAAGTTCAGGAAATCTTATCTGTTACCTGTTAACATGTTTATTAAATTCTATGTATCCTATTTGTGTTTTATTTTTTGCAAACAGCTACACGCTGCACTCTATAAGCTTAGATTGTTGTAGAACACGCTTGTTTGTGTGGTGTATGTTAACAATGCACAGACACTTGCCACTTTTCATAGCTGGATCAATATATTTGGATATATTTTTGTGGATTTACTTTATGTAGATAGTAAGCTGATTAAAAGACATCAGCAAGTCGCTGAACCTCCTCGTATCTTGTAAAGCGCTTTGTGATGGTGCTCCGCTGTGAAAGGCGCTATATAAAAATTAAGATAATGGTTAAAATCTTCTTCCCAGCTAATAAATTACTATGGCTATATAAAAAGGTTCAAGGGGATAAAAGGGGGATTGGAATGTAAGAAACTCAAGAACCCACAGGAAACTCCAGGATGGAGCAACTCCAGCCGCGCCACGTCCCAAGGAGAACGGATCGTATCTGTTCTCTTTGACTGGTTTAATGCAGCATTGCCACTGCATTAGAAGCTAAGTAATCCGGCTTTTGTGGTTGACTACACGATTGTGTTTGGGGTCTGAATTTGATCAATGTTTATTATGGCGGTTTTAAAAATGGAACAGGTCACACAGTGTTTTCATCAATGCTCTTTAATTCTTGTAGAGCGTTTCGAAGCATTTCGCAAATCTATTAAAATCTCTATAGAAAAACACAGATTACACTATGTAACACAATTTTTGTTCCTGGGTAGTAAGTGTTATTTCCTAATTGCTTATGCCTCAAAAGTATAGAAAATGGCTATTATTCCCCACAAACTTTGCTTTTGTGACCAGGACAGTGATATTTTAAAATATCACTATTTCCAATGGGAAAACGGGCAAATGTGTGGCTTTTCGTTCACATAAAGTCAGAAAAAAAAACAACATATGAATCCAAATTAACATGTACTTATGCTAAAGTAATACAAAAATGACTACAGAAGATTTAGAAGTGAGTAGTTTTTCGAGATTTACAATTATACTGTAAGTTTCTATACTTTTGAGGCATAAGCAATTAGGAAATAACACTTACTACACAGGAACAAAAAAAAAATAATAATAATAATTGTTACACGGCGTAATTAGCCTAAACACGTGACCGCGTTGCAGCTCCAAACCCGGAACAATGTATGGGCAGCTAACCAAATGCTTTTTCAAAACGTATAAAATTCTAACAGCGTGGTTTTGTCATTTAAAAGCATGACCAGGTATTCCTAGACATGTCATTTAATCACTACAAGGTTTCAGTTCCTTCCATTTTAACGGGACCCACATGGAAATAAGTCAATCTCTTGACTTTTTGGGTCATCCTGGCTATTCGGTCGACATGCAGTCTATTTTGTATGGTTTTTTTGTACACTTTTGGGACTGTGTAAGAATTGTTTCACTGTAGATTTGATCTTTTGTATTCACAATGCAGTTTTGTTTGTTTTATGAACAATGCGTGTGACTTTTACCAAATAAAAACTAACACAGAAAAGGTGCAAATTCAACATAGTTTATTAACAGCTGGCTTATGCAGAAACAATAAGAATTATAACTCCCATGGTTCTGCTGTGTGTTTAACAAAATAAGGGTATGCAATGCAATTGATTGTAATCCAGGTTCAGACTCAGCTACTAACGTGAGAATATAATTCCTCCTTCCTTCCAGACTCATTCATCTGTTGGCTTGCTACTCTTTGTGGCACCCAGCATGGAGCGTTCTTCTTCAGAAATACAGTGTGTCTTCAGCAATACATGGTAATATGCCTGGAGGGGGCATGCATTGCCAGTGAGGCTCGATTTTAAATTTTGATTTATTCCAGGGCCAAATTAAAGACTGGACACAAAGATACATTTCCTCTCCTCGCTGTAATCTTGTTTTTTGGGGGGGATTGAGCCAAAGTATTTGCTCCAGTACCACAAGGGTTAACTGCAATAAACATTCTCAGCAAGGAGAGATGAACATTACAATGGTGAACCAGAAACACACACACACACACACACACACACACACACACACACACACACACACACACATATATATCATTGCAACAGATTGAATCATTAAAGGCGCAGCAAATATGATTTCTAAGTGTACAGTTTGTACTGCAGTGTAAGGTACAACAGACAGGTGTCCCAGTTTGATACTGAGAGCGAGGTTGAATTCTATGGATTGGTTTCAGGGCGCAGGTGGTTTTAACTTTCTTGTTCTTGTGACTCTGACGAGCCTCTCTTGAAAAATCCAATCTGAAAAAAAAAAACCCAAAAAAAAAAAAACCAAAACCTTTTATGCAAGTTTAATGAGGCTGAAATCACACGGAGACGTTTCAAAGACAGTTACACGGAATGACCACTAGGTGGCGACTTTCCTGTCAATAACCAATCAGCTGCTTCACCTATTGACGGACATGCTTAGGGCCAATAAGACCCAGAGGATATTGCTGAGGCCAAAAGACATTGGAAGTGCAACCAGATTACCACAGAAAAAGGCAAAGAAACGGAGAGGTTCAGTTAAACCAGACGCAGCACCAGATATGTGTTTAAAATGAAAATATATGTGTGCTATAGTGTGTGTTTCTTCCAAACCTTTGAAAGCCATGAAGTCAATGGCTGCAATGAAACAGGAAACTAACTGGAACATACAGAAATATGAAACCTGAAGCTTGGGGGGGGGGGTCTGTCTCAGAACACACGGTGTGGGTTAACAGGACTGACCTTGTAGAGGACCCCGAAGATCAAGAGCAGGATGAAGAGACCCCCGATTATGCTTCCCAGAATGATTGGGACGTAGCTCACGTCAGCAAGAACCTCCAGCTCTGTCACAACCTGCCAGGGATCAGACAAGCCCTGTCAGTGGCACCCAACACACACCCGGGCACACCCTGACACACAGAAACGCAAAGCTGCATGGTAAAGCACCGTGAAGCGCCGAGAGATACAGCTGTGGCCAAAAGTTTTGCATCAGCTAGAATTTTAGGACCGAGACATGATTAAAAAAAATGAGGAACGTAAGGTAATCTTTTATTTAACATCCTGTGGGGTATCTGGAAAACGATACAAAGCGGTGTGGAATTCAACAGCTTTCATCTGACTTCATGAAGCAAAATGAGTTCATTCTGGAGGGTGATGCACAACTTTTGAGCAGAGCTGTTCTGCAAACTATGGTATGGCAGATGCACAGTATAACCACGGGAAATGCAGAATCTGCTAAAATACTGTGCAGATTTACTCTGGTGAATTTTTATACAGGGAAGCTTAAATGCAAGTAGATAAACTGGCCATCCAAAGTGTTTCAAAGGGTCTGAATCGACTGTCTTTATGGCCCTGTATTCACCCCTCTCTCGAATGCAGTGGTCTGTCCCGGTTTGGGGTACGGACACGCACCTGTGCCTGGTGGTACTTCCCTTCGGGGTACTGCGTGTATTTCTGTTGATTGTACGACAGGAACCCCAAGCTCTCCAGCTGCAGCTTCACTTGCCCCTGCTGTGAGGGAGACAGGGAGTGATGTCATGGAATGTGATGTCACGCCCATTGTGATGTCATGTGATTGATGTTGGTGAATTTAATTCTGCTGAGAAGTGAGTAAGCTTGAAACTGCTTGATCAAAAATGGGAAAACAGTAATAATTGTAGCTAACAATATATATATAGACACACACACAGTTTTGAAAGAAATGTAGTGACATTATAACTAGTTTATATGTATTTTCATCGTTCCTTCCATCGCACAGATCCTTGTTTGGCAAACTGGTGTTTACAAACTATCTCCATGGCGATTACTAACCGCCTTGTCCTTTGTGACATTCCCTGAGAGAGTGAATCGGATTGGCTGCTCCTTGGTCAGCTGATCGATGGTGCAGTGAATCACGCGACAGAGAGTTCCACGGCAGCCCTGGACCATCGTCCAATCAGAAAAAGAGAGAATGCATAAGAGAGCCAATAAGAAGAGGTTTTACCATGACTAGATAACCCATTCCATCCCCTCACCACTCTCTGTGTGAAGAAGAGTCTCCTTCAACAACATGACTAGGTAACCCATTCCATCCCCTCACCACTCTCTGTGTGAAGAAGAGTCTCCTTCAGCAACATGACTAGGTAACCCATTCCATCCCCTCACCACTCTCTGTGTGAAGAAGAGTCTCCTTCAACAACATGACTAGGTAACCCATTCCATCCCCTCACCACTCTCTGTGTGAAGAAGAGTCTCCTTCAACAACATGACTAGGGAACCCATTCCATCCCCTCACCACTCTCTATGTGAAGAAGAGTCTCCTTCAACAACATGACTAGGTAACCCATTCCACCTCCTCACCACTCTCTATGTGAAGAAGAGTCTCCTTCACTCTGTCTATTCCCCCTAATTTCCAACTGTGTTCTCTGGTCCTGGTTTCTGTGCTGTGCTTAAAGTATTGGTTTGGGTTAACTTTGTCAACTCCTTTTAAGATTTTAAAGACTTCAATCAAGTCCTCCCTAATTTGTCTTGGTTCCTGGCTCAGTAGATTGAGTTCCTCCCTCATTCCTCTCTCCTGTGAGCTCAGAGATTAGTCTGGCTGCTCTTGGCTGGACTCTCTCCAGGGCGACAGTGTCCTTTCTGTGCAGAATTGATCACAGTGCTGTAAGCGTCCTCAGTGCGTCACACCCCCTCATCAGAACCGCCTTCGATCGACACTCTTGTCTACAGAACCCGTTCTGTTTGCCTTTTCAATGCTTCAGTGAGGATTACAACACCGCGGTCTCTCTCCCTTGGCGGGCCCATTCTCCTATATCTGACTCCTATGCCAGCATTATGAATTCTCATCCACCCTACCTTTGTTGTAGAGATTCTCCCATGCTGATAATCAGTTTGATTTGAGTTCCCCTTTACTTCGACCTCATCAACACAGGCCTGGGGAGAAAGGGAGGGAGAAACAGTGAGATTATAAACATCACCTGATCTGTCTGGCTCGTCCATTTTATAACGTAGGTCTGAAACGTGTTATGAAAGAAAACATAAAAATTGATTTTTATTTTAAAACATGATATCTTGCTGGTTTACCTGTGGTATAGAGACGTTCCATTTGAACCCGGGTTCAAGTTCCAGGGGAACTATAAAAGTGATGTTCACTGGAGCTGCCTTGGCCAGATTCTTCACCTGACAGAAAAACAAGAGAAATTAAACTACAACGTTCTCAGTAAAGTATCTACAGCCTCTCTGCCTCCCTCCTTCCAAGTCCCTCCTCAGCGCTAACCACTAGAGCCACACTGCCCTCCCTCCCAGTCCCTCCTCAGCTCCACTAGAGCCACACTGCTTCCCTCCCTCCCAGTCCCTGCTCAGCTCCGCTAGAGCCACACTGCTTCCCTCCCTCCCAGTCCCTCCTCAGCTCCGCTAGAGCCACACTGCTTCCCTCCCTCCCAGTCCCTCCTCAGCTCCACTAGAGCCACACTGCTTCCCTCCCTCCCAGTCCCTCCTCAGCTCCGCTAGAGCCACACTGCTTCCCTCCCTCCCAGTCCCTCCTCAGCTCCACTAGAGCCACACTGCTTCCCTCCCTCCCAGTCCCTCCTCAGCTCCACTAGAGCCACACTGCTTCCCTCCCTCCCAGTCCCTCCTCAGCTCCACTAGAGCCACACTGCTTCCCTCCCTCCCAGTCCCTCCTCAGCTCCGCTAGAGCCACACAGCCTCCCTCCCTCCCAGTCTCTCCTCAGCTCCACTAGAGCCACGCTGCCTCCCTCCCTCCCAGTCCCTCCTCAGCTCCACTAGAGCCACGCTGCCTCCTTCCCTCCCAGCCCCTCGACTCTAGGTTTGAGGAGCTGGGATGGTTCTGAGACTGTACCTCATAGGAATGCGTCACATGTTTGCTCCCCTGGAGGCTTTGTGTGAAGTTCAGGTACTGCGTTGACTCTGCCCTGGAGGGAAAAGCACAAGATAAAACGAACTAATCTTTTGAGCAAGATATCTGATCATTTTATAAATGCCACCTTATCATAATTCGGCAGTCTGTATTTGAAAATCTCAGCATAACACTAAAGAACATTCACCTGATACTGAAAGAAACCCTATTGAAAAAACTAAAAACACGTCGCATCAGGGCTCTTTCCTCTCAATAACCAATCAGCTGCTTACTTTATTAACTGACATGCTATCCACCAGTAACATGGCCTAGGTGTGCAAGTGTGATCGAATTCCTGGGAATAAGGCATACAAACTGAGAACTTAGTGCAGAACAAGACGTCTGGTTTTAAATGAAAATACACAATTGCTTTAACGTGTCTTTCAAAACTGCACGTTTGAGATCTAATGAAAGTGCAAAACAGGTAGGAATTATGGAATTTAGTTAGCTACAATCACTAATTAACATAATTTAATATGAAAACTATAATCTTCAGTTAAAGTACAACAATTATTCTTAATAATAATAATAATAATAATAATAATAATAATAATATCACTTACCCCCTCACAATGACATTAACTGGCTGTAGTACAGGAATCGAATGTCTTGCAAAGTTATCTTCTAAAGTTAAGTTTTCATTTTTGCTGAAAAAAGGGAAATGTTTATTTATTTGACATCCTTTGATATAAACCTTGCCCCATACAATACAGCCACTTATAAAAGTTTTGCAGTTTTACCCTGCTGCTCTGCTTGACTCGGTTTAGTTTCAGTAACACTGATGAAGGCACTAGAGCCCAAACGCTGCTCTGCTTGACTCGGTTTAGTTTCAGTAACGCTGATGAAGGCACTAGAGCCCAAACGCTGCTCTGCTTGACTCAGTTTAGTTTCAGTAACGCTGATGAAGGCACTAGAGCCCAAACGCTGCTCTGCTTGACTCAGTTTAGTTTCAATAACGCTGATGAAGGCACTAGAGCCCAAACGCTGCTCTGCTTGACTCAGTTTAGTTTCAATAACACTGATGAAGGCACTAGAGCCCAAACGCTGCTCTGCTTGACTCAGTTTAGTTTCAGTAACACTGATGAAGGCACTAGAGCCCAAACGCTGCTCTGCTTGACTCGGTTTAGTTTCAGTAACGCTGATGAAGGCACTAGAGCCCAAACGCTGCTCTGCTTGACTCAGTTTAGTTTCAGTAACACTGATGAAGGCACTAGAGCCCAAACGCTGGTCTGCTTGACTCAGTTTAGTTTCAGTAACACTGATGAAGGAGCCCAAACGCTGCTCTGCTTGACTCAGTTTAGTTTCAGTAACACTGATGAAGGCACTAGAGCCCAAACGCTGCTCTGCTTGACTCAGTTTAGTTTCAGTAACACTGATGAAGGCACTAGAGCCCAAACGCTGCTCTGCTTGACTCAGTTTAGTTTCAGTAACACTGATGAAGGCACTAGAGCCCAAACGCTGGTCTGCTTGACTCAGTTTAGTTTCAATAACACTGATGAAGGCACTAGAGCCCAAACGCTGGTCTGCTTGACTCAGTTTAGTTTCAGTAACACTGATGAAGGCACTAGAGCCCAAACGCTGCTCTGCTTGACTCAGTTTAGTTTCAGTAACACTGATGAAGGCACTAGAGCCCAAACGCTGCTCTGCTTGACTCAGTTTAGTTTCAGTAACACTGATGAAGGCACTAGAGCCCAAACGCTGCTCTGCTTGACTCAGTTTAGTTTCAGTAACACTGATGAAGGCACTAGAGCCCAAACGCTGGTCTGCTTGACTCAGTTTAGTTTCAGTAACACTGATGAAGCACTAGAGCCCAAATGCTGGTCTGCTCGACTCAGTTGAGTTTCAATAACACTGATACAGGCTCCGGCTGCTTGCCTGCTTGACAAACTCACCTCATGGCTGTCACGTTGATCTCCAGGCTGTCATTCAGATCATCAGGTCTGGACACTGCAAAGGAGGCGAGCAACAGCACCTAGAACACAGGGCTCTGTTAACAGCATGGCGGTGAATGGAAACACCCCGATTAGGTCTGGAACAACCACTACTCAATCACTACTCAATCACAATCAATCCTCGACCGCTACTCAATCACTCCTCAGTCATTTCTCAATCACTACTCAATCACTACTCAATCACAATCAACTCAAACACTGCAGCACAATCACTATTCAGTCACTACTCAAACATGACTCGGACTCCGTGTTTACTCACAGTGGCTCCCCCCTTCAGGATAGGGGTGCTGACCTCACAGGAGGTCCTCTCCAGCACCTCCCCCAGGATCTTGACTGCAGTGCAGGCCAGACGCACCCTCCATGTGGACTGCAACAGAGACATTGGGGTGAGGAGCTGGTCTGAGCAGAGCCAGTCGAACAGCAGTGTGCTTACACTTGTGACACAAGCATGGGACTAGCTGTCAGTAGCTGCAGTAAAATCTCTCTTTATCCAAGGTTAATCACATATTTCAATCGAATTACAACAGTGGCATTGTTTATATGAAGCTTCCAAGCAAGAAACCTTATAAAATACTATACAGTAATTCAATCTCTTTACCTGTAGACATTTAGAGTAAGGCACTGTTGTGTAAATACCAGAGATTCGGGGCTGAACAGCACACAAGACAGATTAACAAGATTAGATAACAGAGGTGCTCAGAGAGAGGGTTTCAGTAGCTAAATGTGAGCGGCCGCGTGGGTGTTACCTGCACCACGATGGCTTTCGTGAAGGACAGCGCTGCGGGGTAGAGCAGAACCACCTTGCTGCTGTTTGAATCCTCTCCAGCATTGGTCAGGTTCACTGTGATGTCCAGAACAAAGGACAAGCTCGCCACAATGAATGGGGAGCTGAAAGAGAAACGAGACCAGGACAGGGGCAGGGAGAGAAAGGTGAGAGTAGAGCGGAGAGGAGAAATGAGACCGGGAGAGGGGCCAGGGCAGAGAGAGGCAGGGAGAGAGAAGAGACAGGGGAGAAAGGTGAGAGTAGAAGGGAGAGGACAAAGAGGACAAAAAAGAGGGAGCGGGGAGAGGTAAAGAGGGAGATAGTAAGGATGGAGAGAGAAGAGGGAGATGGGAGAGGAGAGGGAAGAGAAAACATGATATACATTAGGAACGACAAACAAAAAATTAAGCTAAACTAAATCACAACTGCAAGTGTAGGGTTAAGAATCCTAAAGACAATCCACTAATACGAACAAAGCAAAATGTTCTCAGCAATCATTTAACTGTGTGCAGTAATCTGTAAAGCATTGCTGGAGGGAGACCACAGTAAGACAGCCTGTCTTCGCACAGTCCTCTCACTCACCCCGAGAAGTTAAAGGAGACACTCAGATCTGCAACACAGATGTCATCCTCTCCACAAATCTTCTCCAGCGGCATCTGAAACAGCACACAGCCATCCATTACTTCAGATCACCTGCGCCATCCTACCTGTGCAATATCCTAATACTGCAGCAAACAAAACCGTTCCCTAATCCTACCTGCTTTACACTATCATTAGATTTATAGGTCTGAAATATGGAATTTTTAAAATATTTGAAGTTAGGATGTCTGGGGCTAATTTTGCCTCAGAGGAAGCAGCTGATTGGTTGTTCACAGGAAAGAAGCCAGAGAAAGGGGCGGGGACAATGTCATTCTTTCACCTTGTGTAATACCAGATTAAAAAAAAACTACGTGTTTGCTATGACGTGTTTCTCTCAAAACTGCATGTTTTAGATCTATAAAATAAATTAATATGCATTAGCTGCATGTACTTTAATAAGATACAGTCATATACGTAGATATGATAATTTATGCCAGAGCAGCCTTATTGGAGTGACAGTTTGGGTTATGTTTTGTTTGGTTGGACAATACACTGCATTGCCACTAGATGGCGCTGACAAACCTACAGTACATACATCAATGTCAGGCAACTAGAACTGAAGAGAGGTCCTGAATTCCCAGGCAAGTCTGGATATAAAACCCATTTAAATACCACTTAGACCCGACTCTGCTAAGGGAGTCCAGTGATGCGTTTCAAGGGCTCTTAGGACGACAAATAATTACACATACAATGCGGATGGGGTTGTAGGTTCTGACAGGCTGTTAGGCAGCTTTGTATTAATTTACCTGGTCTTATTATCACGGGTAGCTACTTAATAATACAGCTCTGGCCAAAAGTTTTAATTAAAACTGACAATTCTGCTGACTTTAAACATGTTAAAGGGAATCCCAGCGCTAGTAAAATGTCCTCCCCTTTAATACAGACCAGTCAGCTGAATAGAGATGAAGTCAGAAATCTTCGTCTCTCACCTTCCCTGTGAATTCTGTGTTGCAGTCGGGGGTCAAGACTGGCCTCAGGCCTCGGGTCCCCTCAATCTCCTCTCCGCTCATTGAGAAACTCCCCCGAACCTCCACAGGAGAGTAATCCTCAATACACTCCTGAGAGAGAGGAGAGCACACAGAGAGAGTCGAACCAGCCTCGTAGACACACACCCAGAGCACTGTTCAATGTTTCCAATCCTTCCGAGTGATTCTTATCAATAGCAAAGATGATTTTGTGTGTTTGTTAAAACAGTCAAAATGCAGAAAGGTGACAATCGCTTTGCTTTTACAAAAGACAGACAGACGGACACTGACCGGAACTCTGATCTCCTGGACCACGCACTCCCGGTCCTTCACAGACAGGCTCTGAGACACGGCCCTCGCAGTGTTGCTGAAGAGCAGCCGACTCGATGCTCTTCCTGGGTCGAGCTCCAGAGAGATGTTAACACTCACACTGAGAGAGCCTGCTAAGGAAACACAAACTCTATTTCTACCCTTCCTTGGACTGGAGCTGTGGGAGAGAGCAGTCTCCATGCCTCAAGCCTGCTCTGGACTGGAGGGAGCCCCCTTTCTCTTGGGGGTGTGAGGGAGGGAGCAGTTCAGTCTCCATGCCTCAAGCCTGCTCTGAACTGGAGGGAGCACCCTTTCTCTTGGGGGGGTGAGGGAGGGAGCAGTTCAGTCTATAGTTCACTCACCAAAAAATCCAGCATAGAGCGACTCCACATTGATACACACTGTGGCCAGGACAGCAGTATCAGTGTAGCTGGAAGGGCTCCCAGCGCAGTGGAATCTCTGCTCAGGCAGAACAGCTGGAGAGAACGTCATGGACACTGAGACATTGACTACCGGCTGGGACCTGTCAAGAGAACACACAAGCTTTCATCTCAGCATTCCAGCCATGAAACCATGAGTCAAGCAGACCAAGCGTTTCAGCTAGCGCCTTTATCAGTGTTTCTATGAAAAACCCAAAACACAATGACCTCGGACCTCAGAATGACGACAGCCCCCCGTGCTCCGACCGCGATGTCCGTCATCCCGTCCCCAGTGATGTCACCGGCGGCGTGGACCGACTGACCGAAGAACTGCAGGCTGGGATGGAAGGACATTCCCTCGAGTTTCTAAGGAGAGAAAACAGGTCAGGAAAATGAGTTTAGATATTAGATTTTTGTACTAGGTCTGATGCTAATATAAGGGATTTTACAGGATAGGACAGAGTAAGAGCAGTCTAACATTGACACACGAGTGCCTATTGTTTCTATATCGCTGATTGCTGAGCGGAAATTGAGATTCTCCCACCCAGAGGGTTTCATGCAGGCGGGTATATAAAAGATATCAATGAAACATCTTGAGGCGTTTTGATTCATTTACAGTCTGCTGTACGACTGCCTCCTCTATCTCCCCTTCCCAGGGGATGAACCCAGATGGGCAGATGTACCCCAAAGCCTCGCTAGCAGCCCTACAGCACTCACCTGGCTGTACTCCAATCGCACCCCCCTCCTCTCTCCGAGGAAGATATAGACGCTGCCGTGCCAGTTGTTCTCCAGCGGGGCTCCGATGGCGATGTCGGACAGATTGTCCCCGTTGAGATCGGCAGTACGAGCGATCGCTGCTCCGAAACTCCCCAAGAGATTCCCAGGAGAACCGTAGAGGGAGGAATTGCAGGAGACATTTCCCTGGACATGGAGAGAGGGACAGAGTGAGACATTCCCCTGGCGAGGGAGAGAGGGACAGAAAGTGTTCCGCTGAAAATTTTTCAATTTTCTACAGTTTTTCATTAAGTATATGGAAAACATTTTTTCAGTAGGTTGCATTGGACTTTATCAAGCCAAATTAGTTCTATGGGGGGATGCAAAACTTTGACTAGTGCTGTAGTTTGCAGCCGCAGCCCATGCTTTCGAGCTGCGCAGTCGGACCTGACCAGAACATGACCAGACGTGCAGTGCAGACTCACCGCTGGCTCCAGCACGCACACAGTCACCCTGCCCCCGATCCCCCCCTGGTGGAAGAGAGGGGCTCCGATCAGCAGCAGGTCTGTCTGTCCGTCTGCATTGACATCCACTGAGCAGAGCTCCGAGCCGAACGCAGACCCGATCTGGAAGAAGCAGGACCATCAGGGAAGTGAATGCCTTCCTTACCTGGGAATGGGTGAGTGCCTAGCTAGCTCCTCCTATGCCCAGAAGCAGCAGCAGCAGCAACAGCAGCTCAGTCTTGCTGTGAGTTTTAAACCCAATTGACAGTAAGCAGCCGTACCTGTTCGCCCTGGATGTGCTGAGTCTCGCCCCAGTTTGAGTCTCTCTTCTGGAACACGATCACTTTGCCCTTGTGTCTGTATCGGGGCGCCCCCAGAAAATATAGAACCTCCTGTCCCGTCCGGCCAGCCGCCATGGAGTATCCTGCAGGACAGCAGAGCCCAGGTAAAGGAACAGCAGCAACAGAAGAGCGCCATACGCCCAGTCACTATATACACTATGCACACCCAGTCACTATATGCACCTAGTCACTGTATACACCCAGTCACTGTATACACTATGCACACCCATTCACTATATACGCCCAGTCACTATATACAGCATGCACACCCAGTCACTATATACACCCAGTCACTATATACACCCAGCCACTATATACACCCAGCCACTATATACACTATGCACACCCAGTCACTATATACACCCAGCCACTATATACACCATGCACACCCAGTCACTATATACACCCAGTCACTATATACACCCAGTCACTATATACACCATGCACACCCAGTCACTATATACACCCAGTCACTATATACACCCAGCCACTATATACACCCAGTCACTATATACACTATGCACACCCAGTCACTATATACACCCAGTCACTATATACAGCATGCACACCCAGTCACTATATACACCCAGTCACTATATACACCCAGTCACTATATAGAGCATGCACACCCAGTCACTATATACACCCAGTCACTATATAGAGCATGCACACCCAGTCACTATATACACCCAGTCACTATATACACCCAGTCACTATATAGAGCATGCACACCCAGTCACTATATACACCCAGTCACTATATAGAGCATGCACACCCAGTCACTATATATACCCAGTCACTATATACACCCAGTCACTATATACACCCAGTCACTACATAGGAACACCAGTAACCCAGAAGACGCTGCTGAGGTGACCAAAGAAGTAAAGCAGTAACCGACTTCCTAAAAAGCAAGGCAAGCAAACTGAAAACTGACGTGCGGTACCAGACGTCTGTTTTAATATGAGAATGCATCTTTGTTTATAACCTGTGTTTTTTTCAAAACTGCAAATTTCAGACCTGTGTAACTGATTATTAAGTGCTAAATGATTTCTGGATATACCATAGGTTACCCTGGTTTGTTACCACACCTCTCTGTGCTTTACAATGCTTCCCTGTGCTTTACCAGACCTCTCTGTGCTTTACAATGCTTCCCTATGCTTTACCAGACCTCTCTGTGCTTTACAATGCTTCCCTATGCTTTACCATACCTCTCTGTGCTTTACAATGCTTCCCTATGCTTTACCAGACCTCTCTGTGCTTTACAATGCTTCCCTATGCTTTACCATACCTCTCTGTGCTTTACAATGCTTCCCTATGCTTTACCAGACCTCTCTGTGCTTTACAATGCTTCCCTGTGCTTTACCAGACCTCTCTGTGCTTTACAATGCTTCCCTATGCTTTACCACACCTATAGGAAAGCTTTATAAGGCTCATTGCAATTATTTGTTGTAAGTGTGTACTAAGGAGCAGATCTTCAGCTCTAGATGCCTGCCATAGAAACATATAACAGAGGCTAGATCAGCCAGTGGCTTTACAGAAGGAAGAGTGATCTAGTGATCCTCCACTTTGGATTAAGATGTTCATCCTAAACTAAACACAAACAGCAAGAGAGAGCAGACTTGCAGAAGGCTTGACTCCTTGTGCATCAAACACAGTAACTGTGTCGAGGTCCAGTTACCTAGATAAGAAGTCTTCATGTCCGGGTCCCGAGAGGAGGCGTTTATAAAAGTGCTGTGCCCGTCCCGTACCTCCACCACTCCTCCAGACCAGTCAAAGGATCCCACAGCTCCCAGTAACAGCGCCCCCTGAAACACACACACCAGTAGATAAGGGAAAAGATAAGGGAACTGAATCTACTTAGTCCTAGAACACATTATAGGGGACGTAAAATAAGTCTTTAAAAACTTAACAGGATTTGACAAACCTTGACCAATACTTGAAGCACAGCACAGAAACCAGTTGGGAATTCAGTGAAGACTTTATGACAAAGGGAAGGAGACTCTTCTTCACACAGAGTGGTGAGGGGATGGAATGGGTTACCTAGTCATGTTGCTGAAGGAGACTCTTCTTCACACAGAGTGGTGAGGGGATGGAATGGGTTACCTAGTCATGTTGCTGAAGGAGACTCTTCTTCACACAGAGAGTGGTGAGGGGATGGAATGGGTTCCCTAGTCATGTTGTTGAAGGAGACTCTTCTTCACACAGAGAGTGGTGAGGGGGTGGAATGGGTTCCCTAGTCATGTTGTTGAAGGAGACTCTTCTTCACACAGAGAGTGGTGAGGGGATGGAATGGGTTACCTAGTCATGTTGTTGAAGGAGACTCTTCTTCACACAGAGAGTGGTGAGGGGGTGGAATGGGTTACCTAGTCATGTTGTTGAAGGAGACTCTTCTTCACACAGAGAGTGGTGAGGGGATGGAATGGGTTCCCTAGTCATGTTGCTGAAGGAGACTCTTCTTCACACAGAGAGTGGTGAGGGGATGGAATGGGTTACCTAGTCATGTTGTTGAAGGAGAATCGTCTTCACACAGAGAGTGGTGAGGGGATGGAATGGGTTACCTAGTCATGTTGTTGAAGGAGAATCTTCTTCACACAGAGAGTGGTGAGGGGATGGAATGGGTTCCCTAGTCATGTTGTTGAAGGAGACTCTTCTTCACACAGAGAGTGGTGAGGGGATGGAATGGGTTACCTAGTCATGTTGTTGATGTTGAACCACTGGGATCCTTTGAGACCCGACTTGACAAAGTTCTGAGATCAATCAACTGCCCTGAAACGGGCCAGCGCTGATGGGCTGAACCGCCTGCTCTCGTTCGCAGCGAGTAAATTGTATTTTAATTATGAATTCCGCAGCTATTACTTTGAGGTGTGTAATCATTCAGAGTTTTGCTATTATAATCGTTCTCTAAATCTGCCTTTACTCTGAAGTTGCTTTGAGCTTGTCTGGAGAACCTGCCAGGCGCTAAACAGACCCTCATTCCAATCAAACTATGTGACCATGTAACCTTTCAACTCTGCCATCCCCACCCAATCTTCATGTGCCGTGTAATCACTTGGGTACATGCTGTTCTCTGTGAAAATGCACCTGCGTATTTAAAACCCATTCCCAGGTGTGCAGGTTTACCTCTGTGAAAGCTGCGCTGAATCCACCCTGGGAAAGCTCCATCTGGAAAGAGCTGAAGTTGGATCTCTTGTTGGTCCCTGCAGAGAGAATGCAAAGCAATTAGATGCGCTGTGCAGCCAATAGCCACCAAGCAGCTACAGGGACTTCTTTCATAAACACTTCAGATGAAAAATCCTCACTGATGTCTACAGTCATTCCGAGCGATTGCGATTTCTCAAGCACTGCCTGCGTGATTTCAAACCCGAATACAGGAGCTGCTCTTGTTCCAGTTGCCCGACATAGCTCTATATTTGACTCTATATAGAAACAGCACCCTCTAGTGGCGATTATGTGGTCCGGTGGTTAGAGAAACACACTTGTAACAAGGAAGTCCCTGGTTCAAATCCCTGCTCAGCCACCGACTCACTGTGACCCTGAACAAGTCATCTGGAACCTCCTTATGCTGCGTCTTTGGGGTGAGATGTTGTTGTAAGCGACCCTGCAGCTGATGCATAGCTCACACACCCTAGCCTCGTATCTTGTAAAGCGCTTTGTGATGGTGCTGCACTATAAAAGGCGCTATATAAAAATAAAGATTATTATGATCAAGTTTTTTTTTGCTGGCAATACACTGCTGTGCACTAGATGGTGCTAGACTTAGTAATGTAAAGACACTGGCTGATCCATGCATTGAATCTTAAAGACTTTTCTCAAAGCCATCAAATACAGTTAAATAAATTTATGTGCATGTCTTTATTATACATAGCAATATGATATGGCCATTACCAATCAAGAAGACTCGTTTTTTACATTCGGCCATTTCTTTACCTTCAATGGCGAATAGTCTTTCCTTGAGTTGTTCCTGGATAGAGCTGAGGGCGTCAAAACTGTCAGCCTTAAAGATGTTACCATCCGACGCTATGGTCTGTAACTCTTTTAAAGAGGTCTTGAAGTCGTTGCCAACCTGAGAGTGAGGAGGTGGATGAGAGAGGGAGAGAGAGAGAGAAGGAGAGGGTGGATGAGAGAGAGTGAGAGAGAGAGAGAGAGAGAAGGAGAGGGTGGAGAGAGAGAGAGAGAGAGAGGGTGGATGAGAGAGAGAGAGAGAGAGAGGGGGGGGGGGGGGGGTGGACGAGAGAACATACTAAATGTTTTTTTTGTTGGGGAGAAAAAAAAAAGTCCAAACAAGCTTTTTAAAAAAATGCGTTAATTTCCCAAAAAGAAAAGCTGCCTTTCTCTCATAGGCCCTCATCCAGACAACTGAGTTCCAATGGCAATGACCTTCTGCATTGAATCATATTGTCTCATACAGCTGACGTTTCCTGAGACTTTAAGAGCGAATCGCTCTGACTGATCTTGCTGTGCTGTAAGCGGGAATCAGTTTAATCAGAGGTTCCGTCTCATATTAAATCACGCTGTCAGATACTGGTTGGGACTCTGTGTAGATTAGCGCTTGGTTTTGTGTTGTTTAATTAACACATTTTTATTAAATCTAATTAATACCTAACAACTTAAAACACTTTAAAAAGGGAATGGCTCTTTAATTGTGGCTCAACAGAGCGGGCATGGTTACTCTTACCCCAATGGCGTATCTGATGATCCCGCGCTTCTCTGCCAGCGGAATCACATCCTGGAAAGTCAGTTTGTCGTTAGACAGTCCGTCAGTGATCACTATGAGAAGCTTCTTAGATTCCCGACGCATTCCTTTCGCCTCTGTGAACATTTCGTCACTAAAAACACAAAGACAACAACCCAGTGGTTAGAGAAAGGGGCTTTGTTACCGGGAGGTTCAAACCCCAGCTCAGCCGTTGACTCACTGTGTGTGTGACCCTGAGCGAGTCAGTCTGTCTGTACATCTGTATGCCACACTTTCATCCTGGCAGCAGCTGTGGTTAAACACTTAATTGTCATTTTCCTCATGCTGGTAGCTCTAATTTAGAATTTCCAGTCGTGGCAGGAGATTGCTATTAACATACTTTCTTTATTATTAAGCTCCTTCTACTTTCCCATGATTGTTGCAGAATAGTTGCACAAGACTCTATTGTTGCAGAATAGTTGCACAAGACTCTATTGTTGCAGAATAGTTGCACACAACTCTTGCGGCTTGCACGGGGTAGTGGGGCGCATGAAGAGTCACCGGGAGAACTTCAAATTTTCTTTAAATTCTGTAAGCCAGATAGTTAGGGCTGTATTTGAAGACATTAAACACAATAAATTAGAAAAGAGAAAAAAAGTAGAAAGAATAGCGCTGACCCCTTCTTGTACTGGACAGAGCGATTTTTAACAGAAATATTTCCCGTCTTTGATGCAGCTGGTGTCTTTTTGGTCGAAGACATTTTTTAAAAAAAAGGTGCGGCTCTACGCAGTGTGCATTCAGTCCTTTACCGGAAGGAAGGAAGGAAACTAAACCTACTGCCAGGTTCCTGGATGCAGTGGAACAGCCAGAGCCTCGATCAGGCAAACGCTCGCTCTGTTTAATTTTTAAGTGATCACAGAAAATGTGTATTTACACTATTTCAAAATGTGAATCTTCGCAGGGAACTGCATGTTACAGAGCAATGGGTACATTTCACAGAAAGTCATGAAATCTGTGAAAAGTGGGCAGCTGTTAAGAAGGTGTCTCACAGCACGTATTTGATTGCGCTGGGTGTGTGCGTGTTTCCCCTTGTCTGCTGGACGTGTCTCATCAGGAATTCTGGGTCTGGGTTGTACCGGTAGTTCTCAAACTGGAACACAGGGCGGGTCACAGTGGAGAACTGAGCCGCGGCAACCTGCAGAAACAACGCAAACACATCCATACTGTCATTAATGAGCTTTCACAGTCCCAGCTCTACACTCAATACAATAAGCACCACGCGGCCGTGTCTGTACCAGGGGAGCCCCTCGGGGACCCCTGCACTCCCCTGACTGTGCAACTCCCCCCTGCACACCACGCGGCCGTGTCTGTACCAGGGGAGACCCTCGGGGACCCCTGCACTCCCCTGACTGTGCAACTCCCCCCTGCACACCACGCGGCCGTGCCTTTACCAGGGGAGACCCTCGGGGACCCCTGCGCTCCCCTGACTGTGTGACTCCCCCCTGCTGCACCACGCGGCCGTGCCTGTACCAGGGGAGACCCTCGGGGACCCCTGCACTCCCCTGACTGTGCAACTCCCCCCTGCACACCACGCGGCCGTGTCTGTACCAGGGGAGACCCTCGGGGACCCCTGCACTCCCCTGACTGTGCAACTCCCCCCTGCACACCACGCGGCCGTGCCTTTACCAGGGGAGACCCTCGGGGACCCCTGCACTCCCCTGACTGTGTGACTCCCCCCTGCACACCACGCGGCCGTGTCTGTACCAGGGGAGACCCTCGGGGACCCCTGCACTCCCCTGACTGTGCAACTCCCCCCTGCACACCACGCGGCCGTGCCTTTACCAGGGGAGACCCTCGGGGACCCCTGCACTCCCCTGACTGTGTGACTCCCCCCTGCACACCACGCAGCCGTGCCTTTACCAGGGGAGCCCCTCGGGGACCCCTGCACTCCCCTGACTGTGTGACTCCCCCCCCTGCACACCACGTGGTTGTGCCTTTACCAGGGGAGCCCCTCACTCACCCAGAAGATGTTTGCTTTCAAAGGCGCTGTAAAAGAAGGGAAGCAAACTCCATGCAGCCTCACCTGCGCTTTGGGGTCGGTGAACATTCGAATGGTGTTTTTGATAAATGTCTTCATAGTCTGAAAGTCCTTGGAAGTGATGCTCACAGAATCGTCAAACAGGATTACCACGTCAAGACCAGAGTCAGTGCATTCTGAAAGAGGCAGCAACAGGTTACGCATCTCACAGGTGCTGCCCGCCCCAGCTCAGCACGGGACCCAACCAGGGGGATCGAAAATCAACAGGACACAATCGAACTGTTCTTAGATGTTCCTAGCATCTTAGATGGGCTATTGCATGCAGGTATTACTCTGGTTTAAAAACCTTTTGCCATGCAAACCCTCCGTCTCAACCCAATTGTTGCTAAATTTGAGTCTTGTGTTATCTAGACCACTCGGTTTTATTAACTTCAATCAAGTCTCTCTGTCCCTTCTTTTTCCCAGGCTGAAGAGATCTTGTAAGCTGTCTATTGTATCGTGTATAATACAAAAGCAACCTGGCTTTCAATTAAAGAGTTGATTTCTACTAACATTTCAATGCCGAGCAGCAGAAGACACTTTCAAAGTGGCAGAACTGACACGCCTTTACATACACGCCCCTACTTATACCTTCCTATAAATTGATGCTGATTGGTCAATTACATGCACTCTGGACAAAAGTTTGGCATCAACCAGAATTGAGAATTAACTTCTTGTTAAGTGTATAGTAAACCACAGAGCTGTGTGTAATTCAACATGTTAACCTAACATTATTCAGCGGTTCTCAGCCCACTTTGTGTGTGAAGCTACCTCAACTTGCACTTAATATATCCCATACACCCTCACAGCTCACTGGAATCAGACCAGGTTTCTACACTTAATGCAATAATGTTTTTGTAATGGTGCAACCAGCTCAACTAAAGCCTAAAACCATAAGCTTGAGGAACTGAACTAACCATTAACTTCTATTCTTATTGAACTAAATGGTAGTTTTTTTTTTTTTGTGTTGGATTAGAACTGAAAATGCAATTGAAATACTGTTTAAATGTAACAGTTTGAGTCCTGTAGTGATTCCAGGAATGAGGACTTCATTTCCTCAAATCTCCTTAGCAACGCAGTTTGGAACACTGCGGTCATTCTGTCGTTTGATCGAATGAATTGGATTTCAATTTTGAATTTGAGCCAAGTGTTCGAGAAAAGGTGATGCCGGGTGGGGTTTTGAATAAGTTTGAACTGTGTTTTTCTGTTTATTTAGAGGGAGGGCCCTCCAGCCTGCGCAGTGCACTGGTACCTTGAAAAGCTGGCTTTAGGGTCTCCAAGACATTGAAGCTTTCATTGAGCAGGAAGCAGAGTCCGTTGAGAAAACTATTCCGGTCGCAGTAGTGAGACAACCTGGGACCACAAGCCTTAGAGACAAAATCAAGAATCAGATGGACAAAATGCACCCGCTCAGCAGGTCTTTTCAGTGTTTAATTATCAGGCGCTCACAATAAATCCCTCTCTTTTTATGGGACGTGACCGGGGTTCTGCATTAGAACACTTTGTTAATTATGCCACAGGTTTCACTGCTTTCAGTTTTGGAGTCGTTTCTAATTGGCTGCGACAGAGTGGGGCGGAGATATCCAAAGCCAATAGGAAAGCGTCAATGATTGACGCCCGTTTCATTTTCCTCAGCTTGGAAATCTCTGATCAGAAGCAAAGAATACACTGAAATGGATCTCATTGAATAGCAAAGACCCTGTACACTATTAATAGGGTTAATGACGTTTCAGTTAAATGCACACTCTAAAAGGTCACATTTATTGCAAGAATTTTGCAAATCCCTGAAAAATAACCATGAAAAAGGAGCAAGCATTTTTTTTTTTTACATTGAATTTAATTTGCCACATTCCTGCCCAGTTCTGTATGCAGTCTAAATCATTTTGAAAACACGCATAATGTTTGCATAATGAATGCCGTTTTCAGATAGGGAAATGTGAGCGCTACAGAGTGATCCTGATACATATTATAGAAGATTTACTGGAAGTTTTTTTTTCATATTCTGTACTTTAGTGAAAATCAGAGATTTCAACACAGCTTTATAAGGGGCGGCTGTTTATCCAGCCAAGTGTCTCTGAATGATTGAAAACGAGAAAGACAGTCAAGGAAGCTCAGTTAATATTTCCTCTTCTGTTCCTGGTTTAAAGTCACTATACAAAAAGGGGAAATAAAATCAATGCTTCTTGACTGTAGTTTTAGTAGAAGGACCACAAACCAGATATAAGATCTATAAAGTAAAACCTGTCCAATCCAGCATCGCTGTGCTGGACACAGAGGTCCTGTAAAAATCAATACAGACTATTTATTTGAAAAACAGGACCCCCAAATAAATAGTCAGTCCCTCTTTAAGACACAAGCCACAGACCCACGTGGCTTCAAATCACATCACAGCAGAAGAGCCAGCTTCCTCAGACTGGTTATGAAAAAGAAATCCCACTCACTACTTCGCTCTCAAAGGTGCAGTTTTAAAAGAAACACATATTGTAGCAAGCACGCATTTCCACTGACAATCACAATCTCTGGTGTTACAATAGGTTGGTTCTCACTTCCCATGCCTTACAAGAAACCATGCCGGTCGATAGAGGAAGTGGAGACCATGTCATTGTCCACATGACTAACACATTTCTTTCACCTAGTGGCAGATTATCACTTTTTAAAATAAAAGAAAACATGCTTGCTGTGTTTCTTTCGCAACTCCACATAGCGAATGGAAGTGTGCTGCATGGGGATTATCGATTAGGTGCAATCGCTTCTGGGATAAGGCCATCTCACTGTGCAGTAGCAGCCCACAATGTGTCCTCTTGTGACCAACTCAAGTGGTGTCCTGATTTTTTGTACGGACCTTCATATTGTCCCCAGTTGGGGTTTTGCTGCAAGACAACACATTGTGTAATATAATCAAGAATGATCCAATTTGGTTTGGTCGCAGTTAGGCAGTAAACTGTACTATATTTTCTTGCATAAGGGCTGATTCACTGTTTTCAATATTTCAGTGGATATGTATTGCAGTGCAGTGCAGTGCACTGTATTGTAACCCATTTCCATGTGTTTCCCCTGGTTCAATACTCACCACTAGATGATCTGCATTGTGGGTATCGGTTGCCATGAAGAGCCCCAGAGATATCCCAGGTTGCCCTGCTCCAAAGAGAACACCAGTATTATCCTCAGAGTTCAGACACTGCCCTCTACAGGGGAGACTGTTGCTTTACTGTCGAGCGCCTCTTTCCACTGAACTATGACAAGCTACTGACCAGTAGGGGTCGCTGTAGTGCAGTTATGAACTCTCCGGTTCATAACTCATCCACTGGAACAGGATTCAGACTATGCTAGAACTGCACTCCACGCATCAGGGCTTTCATCAGGTAGTCTTTATAATCTCTATATAATTACAGCTTTAAAATGTATATGAGCACAACTTGGATTACATAGTGGCCTTCCATTCCACATGGTTTATTCTCCTACCCTGCAGGTCGATGGCTGCACAGTCCTGGCTGGGGTACTGACAGCTGTACAGTCCCCCAGTCCCATTGTCTTTTAGAGGGGCGCTGACAATAATCCTGCAGAGAGGGGAAAACAATGATAGGAGGGGTCTTGAACTGGCCATGTAAAGAAAATGCTTTGACTCTCTCAATGTCTTAAAACTATTTTTAAACCTTAAAATGATAGCATTATGAATTATGAATGGAAGGTTTAAAGAACTTGAAAATATCACAGTATCTTCTAGTAACTGCAGCTAACGAAACAGTTCCCATTCATTATAAAGGTCTTCATTCCTTGTGGGACAACAATGCGCGACAGGGTAAAACAAACAGAACTCTCATAGAAAAATACTACAGAAGCAACTAAAAACCACAGTTCCCATGACTTTGGGATGTTACAATTTTACAAAGCCGATCAGAAACACAGCAACAAAGTATCTGCAAGGCGCGATCGATAAATAAGAGCTTCAAATAAATGACCATTGAAAAATTCACCTTTACCATATTGTGTGTGTGTTTTCATATAGATGTTAGGTATTTTGTTAGCACCATGGACTTTAAACAGATGATTCAGAATCGTAATTGAAACTTGTATGTAGCAGCGCTGGCTGCTATCAAACGAGTATTGTATTTCGATGTGTTGTTGTGGTGAATCCCCTGCTCTATCTGGAATTTTATTTCATTCTTTTGGGCCAGTTAAGAGATTTCCTGTCTTGCTCAAACTGTTTCAAACTGTTGCAACATCATTTCTGCTTTTACAATTGCCTGTCATTTCCTAAGAAATTCAGTTCGGTCTCCGTGCTTCAGGCCTGCCCTGGACTGGAGGGAGCCCCCTTTCTCTTAAGGGGTGAGGGAGCAGTTCAGTCTCCCTAGCCTGTGCAATTGTCAACCTCTTTGAGACTCATAAGGTGTTAATTGTGAGAAAATTATATGGTAACATTTGGTCTCAC
This sequence comes from Polyodon spathula, assembly GCF_017654505.1. NCBI lineage: Eukaryota > Metazoa > Chordata > Actinopteri > Acipenseriformes > Polyodontidae > Polyodon > Polyodon spathula. The sequence goes on along the minus strand of NC_054581.1, from coordinate 1,231,213 downwards.
TTCTTAAAAAGGTACTTCTGAAATTTTGCACTTGTCAGAAAGTGAAAGTCACACAGGAGCCTTATTATAAAAAACACCTTAAATTCAGTGGTTCGCACGAGCCAAACAGGAAATGATCTGTCAGACGATATTTTGAAGGCAGTCATGGGGTCTAAACTTGACGTTACAGTAAAGTTACTTACTCCAAAAATACACCCAGAGAGATAAACAACTCAGCTGAAGGGCTTATCCGTTTATAATTTTTACTGGTGTCTTGAATTTGAACTCTGACGTCTACTGTATTGTAAGGATAGGTCTACTGGACTTCTGTTCAGAGTTCAGAAATGAAATCATTTCTCTGAATCACTCTCCACATACCTGCTTCTGCACAAAGCCCAGCTGTGACTAAACTAAACTAGAAAGATACTCTCAGATTCCCTTGAACACGTTTTCCTGCTGACAGGTTTCACGAGAAACCCAAACATGCTGCACAAATCATTCCTGCCAGTTGATGTCCAAATCTTGTTTTCGTTTCTCATTCTGTCCTTGAAAGATATTTTCAGCAAGACCCTGACCCTTCTACAGATGTGGCCACAAGTTGTGCATCGCCCTACAGAATTCATTAATTTTCCTTCATAAAATGGAATGAAACCTGCTGAATAATAAGTTGAAAGGGACATCATGTGATCAAAAAATAAAACCCACGAAAACTTCAAGCCTTAGACAAATTAACATTTAACAGACAGCAAAACAAATGGACCCAGAATTAAAGAACTCACCTCTTTCTGTCTCCAGAGCCGAACTGGAGAACCTTGTGTCCAAACTGTGAGGAAGATTCCCCAGTGAGAGGCGGGAGCTGGGAATTGATATTGAAAGAGCTGACTGGGGAGCAGACTGGGAGAGGAGAGAATAAGACAGTTAGGAGCACAGAGACTAGCGGGAATATGAGAAACTGAGGACTCAGCCTGGGAACATTCTGTCTCACCAGTAGGGGTTCGCTAAAGTGCAACGAGATGAACTAACATCACCAAGACTCTCCTTCCACACACAGCACAGCCTGCCACAGAATGACTGCAGTGAAACTCAAGTGCTATTTTACTTTCTACCCAAAACAGTTTTATTTGAACTATAACTAAGAAAAAGTCACAAGTGTAGTTAAGAAAATAAGAATATTTTCTGAATGAGAGGAGGCCATTAAGCAGAGGGAACACAAGGCCACTTTTTCAGGAGCAGTGGCTTAAAATCTGGTTCCAGGAGACAGTTTGAGGTTTGCTGTATCAAACCTCCGAGTCTCCCCTGGTGTGCTGCGCAGCGTCCTGAAACCTTGTCTCCTAAAACCAAGCCACAAAGTGGTTAGACCCATTAATGCTTGTCCCGTACCTAGTAGCTGACTGATCTCAGAACTTTGTCAAGTCGGGTCTTAAAGGATCCCAGTGATTCAGCATCAACAGCATGACTAGGGAACCCATTCCATCCCCTCACCACTCTCTGTGTGAAGAAGAGTCTCCTTCAACAACATGACTAGGTAACCCATTCCATCCCCTCACCACTCTCTGTGTGAAGAAGAGTCTCCTTCAACAGCATGACTAGGTAACCCATTCCATCCCCTCACCACTCTCTGTGTGAAGAAGAGTCTCCTTCAACAACATGACTAGGTAACCCATTCCATCCCCTCACCACTCTCTGTGTGAAGAAGAGTCTCCTTCAACAACATGACTAGGTAACCCATTCCATCCCCTCACCACTCTCTGTGTGAAGAAGAGTCTCCTTCAACAACATGACTAGGGAACCCATTCCATCCCCTCACCACTCTCTGTGTGAAGAAGAGTCTCCTTCAGCAACATGACTAGGTAACCCATTCCATCCCCTCACCACTCTCTGTGTGAAGAAGAGTCTCCTTCAACAACATGACTAGGGAACCCATTCCATCCCCTCACCACTCTCTGTGTGAAGAAGAGTCTCCTTCAACAACATGACTAGGGAACCCATTCCATCCCCTCACCACCCTCTGTGTGAAGAAGAGTCTCCTTCAACAACATGACTAGGGAACCCATTCCATCCCCTCACCACTCTCTGTGTGAAGAAGAGTCTCCTTCAACAACATGACTAGGGAACCCATTCCATCCCCTCACCACTCTCTGTGTGAAGAAGAGTCTCCTTCAGCAACATGACTAGGGAACCCATTCCACCCCCTCACCACTCTCTGTGTGAAGAAGAGTCTCCTTCAACAACATGACTAGGTAACCCATTCCATCCCCTCACCACTCTCTGTGTGAAGAAGAGTCTCCTTCAACAACATGACTAGGTAACCCATTCCATCCCCTCACCACTCTCTGTGTGAAGAAGAGTCTCCTTCAACAACATGACTAGGTAACCCATTCCATCCCCTCACCACTCTTTGTGTGAAGAAGAGTCTCCTTCAACAGCATGATTAGGGAACCCATCCCATCCCCTCACCATTCTCTGTGTGAAGAAGAGTCTCCTTCAACAACATGACTAGGTAACCCATTCAATCATGGGTAAATAATACAATCCCACTGGAGTGAATGTGCCCTAATAAAAGGGAACAGAAATGCATTTTTAAGCCTTGGCTAGCACTCCCTTAGCTGGAAACTCCCTTTATAAACGTTTCTCCTAGTAAAAGCACAGCAAAGTGTAACAAAGCACAGCAAAATCATGGTAAGACACAGGGAAGAACTGTAAAGACCTATGAGGCATGACATAGTATATTAAAAACATAGCAAACTGTGATAAATGCACAGCATAACCATGGGAAAAGCTTGATGAAACTGCAGAAATACTGGCTAAACTCTTTGTTAAAGGTAGGGCTGTTGTACTCTAGTTCCAGTAAGAGGTAAAGATGTTCCAATTTTGATTAGTGCTTATTTAAAAGATACATAAGGACCGTTTGTATTGTGTTACGTGCCCCCAAGTGTTGCAACAACTGTTTACATAAGGTGTGTGTTTCGTTTAATTTTTTATTTTTTTTTTTACATTGTGACCACTTTTTTAAACTTTTAAATTGCATTCCCTGCCTCAAGATGGCTTCCCTGTACCCGCATGGACTGCTCAGGACTACATTTCCCATCACCCTCCATGTCACTGGTAAATCCCTCTCAGTTACATATGTGAGCAGGAGGATGATGGAAAATGTAGTTCTGAGACGTCCATGCGGTTACATGGGGATCCATCTTGAAGCAGGGAATGCAATTTAAAAAGTTTCAAAAAGTGGTCACAGTGTAAAAAAACAAACAAACAAAAAAAAATTAAACAAAACACACACCTTACGTAAACAGTTGTAGCAACACATGGGGGCAAGGTCCTTCTGTACCCTTGTAAGGGTCTAGTTCTGTTAAAAGATAAATAAATGATCCAAGGACTGCTGCAAAGGGGACCAGTGAGAATGTTACTAGTGCTGACAAGAGAGAAGATTGATGCTAAAGTCTTTGTACGCATTCTTTTAAAGAGGGGCTACTTTTTGTGCGTTTCAGTTAGAATCAATGCCATGGATTTTCAAGAGGGACCAATGATGCAGGTTTAAGCTTATGATGTGCATTTGCTCTTTTGGGGTTTCATTTTGTTCTTGATACAGTCTTGAATGTGTGAACGGAAACGCTTGTTTTTCTTTTTCAAAAAATCAAAAGAAGTTGAAGCACAGAAGACCTGTCTGGTTTCCCCTCTCTCTATTGAACAGCAAAATGTGGTTAACCCAAACAGAGACACCTCAACAGAAAACAAGTGTATCTAACCTTCCATTCCGGTCAGCTACCTGACAACGCCCACATTTAGAGACACAATTAAAACACAGCAATCCATTTCAATCTCTATGTAATGTGAACTGAACTCTACTGCATTACACATCAGTAACATTTTAAGCATGGCTCCTGAAAGGAGATTGATCTCACAACTAAAAGAATGCCAGTGATTCCGCATCATCAACACGACTAGGTAACCCATTCCATCCCCTTACCACTCTCTGTGTGAAGAAGAGTCTCCTTCAACAACCTGACTAGAGAACCCATTCCATCCCCTCACCACTCTCTGTGTGAAGAAGAGTCTCCTTCAACAACATGACTAGGTAACCCATTCCACCCCCTCACCACTCTCTGTGTGAAGAAGAGTCTCCTTCAACAACATGACTAGGGAACCCATTCCACCCCCTCACCACTCTCTGTGTGAAGAAGAGTCTCCTTCAACAACATGACTAGGTAACCCATTCCATCCCCTCACCACTCTCTGTGTGAAGAAGAGTCTCCTTCAACAACATGACTAGGTAACCCATTCCATCCCCTCACCACTCTCTGTGTGAAGAAGAGTCTCCTTCAACAACATGACTAGGTAACCCATTCCATCCCCTCACCACTCTCTGTGTGAAGAAGAGTCTCCTTCAGCAACATGACTAGGTAACCCATTCCATCCCCTCACCACTCTCTGTGTGAAGAAGAGTCTCCTTCAGCAACATGACTAGGTAACCCATTCCATCCCCTCACCACTCTCTGTGTGAAGAAGAGTCTCCTTCAACAACATGACTAGGTAACCCATTCCACCCCCTCACCACTCTCTGTGTGAAGAAGAGTCTCCTTCAACAACATGACTAGGTAACCCATTCCATCCCCTCACCACTCTCTGTGTGAAGAAGAGTCTCCTTCAACAATGCTTGCGCTCTTGTATTTAAACACAAAAGCAATGCGAGTTTGACTGCACAATTTTTCCTTCTACCAAAGACCAGTCCTGTCTTTTCAATCGAATTAAGAGCTTTGAATGGGAGACTCCACTTCAAGACTCAACTTTTTGCCCTGTGGTTCCACAAGCTCTTTCATTCTCTGCTAAATAATTCATGGTCACGCAGTTTCGCCACTAACGGTACACATTACAATAATAAACCACTCAAGCCACGACATCATTGCAAAGTGCAGGCGGTCTGCTGTGAGGCTACACAATAACAATAGATTTAACGACACTTACTGTACAGTAAAATTGTTAAGAAAGAAAGCATGGCAGTCGTTTTGATGCTATTACTGGTTCTTAGTTCCCCGGAGGTCTTTGGTTCACAGTACTGAGCGGCGTTGAAAGAGTTAAATCCCCTGTTCGTTCACAAGGCCTTTGTAATAATCTTGCTGCATTCCTCAAAAACCTCACCGCTGCTCTTTCAGAAACTGTATCATGGAGCTCTGTAGTTGAATGCTGTCAACAGTTTCACGTGAGTGTAACAGGAAATCATGCGGGCGACTGTACAAAGAAATGATCAAACACACACAATTACAATCAAAACGTCAACTCATTTTCCGGTATCTTGTCATGGAACTTAAGATGCCTTGTAATATGGAAAATATATAGTAGCATAAACACGGGTTTATAGATCTGACACACGTTTTGTCTGAAAGTATCTCAATGTTTTTCACGTATAGTGCAGAAACCTTTTCTGAAATGTATTCTGTACAATACTTCAATAAATTACATTCAACGATGCATATCTTTAAATGCATTGCATATATATATATATATATAATATATATATATATATATATATATATATATATATATATATATATATATATATATATATATATAATATAATAATCTGCCAGTCATCTAAAACTGGCAGTAGATATTTGACCGATTAACAAAAATTTTGTACCTTGAAAGTTCTTATCTTTAAACAACGTTCGGGTTTTAATAATTATAATAAAATCTAATAATATAATAATAATAATAATAATAGAATAAAAACAAAGTTCATATTAGTGTTAGGAGACATTCAAAAAGACTCGGCAGGTTGTTTTGCCCTTTTGGCTAAACTGAAACACTATATAGTGTTAGTTCAAGTTACGCTCACTCACACAGGTGAGTGTGTGTGTGAGAGAGACAAGAGAGAGAGAGAGAGAGAGAGGAGAGAGAGAGAGAGAGAGAGAGAGAGAGAGAGAGAGAGAGAGAGAGAGAGAGAGAGAGAGAGAGAGAGAGAGAGAGAGAGAGAGAGAGAGAGAGAGAGAGCACTCGTGCAAACAAATACCATGTACAAATAAAAATAAAAAAATAAAAAAAAACACAGTGAAAGGACCCAAAAACGCAGATAAATCCAAAAATGCACAAAAAGTCCCTTTTTAGAAATGATGTGACCTTTTAAGAACTACAAACTAAGAACTAAAACTAAAAGAAGAAGTAATTTTTTCTGTGAGGGAGGAAATGTTGCGTCAAAAGAGTTAAACTGAAATCACACAAGTAAACGACAATTAGCTGAAACACTGACAGCTGCTCAACACAAACAAAACCCTTTTCTGCGCCCGGCGTTACAATAACTTTTCAATGAAAGCATCCTCTGCTAATTAAGGTTATTTTTGAAGTGCTGATATTTTTGATGCTCTTTGTTTAGCATTTGTGGAACAATTCAAAGAGGGCATTGTTATACCGTACTGTGTCCCCAAAACCCCCCCCCCAAAAAAAAAGCTTGCTCCAAGTTACATTTCCTCATTTTGTATGATTGCCATTGCAGTAGTTCTTAATTACTCAAAGATTGTGTTTTTTTTATTTATTAGTTCTGTTGCCAAAAATAGTCAGAAAAAGTGAATTTATATTATGACTGTCTAATGCGCAACAGTGTAGTGCTAGAAAATCCCAAATAAAACTTGTTTTTCGAAGTGTCGGATCACTAGATGGCCCTGGTACTCACTTCTGATCTATAAAGACATATATCAGTGCCAGACAACTGGAACTGAAGAGCAGATGAACTCAAAGCATCTTCACACACACACGCACCCATGCAAGCACACGTTTGAAGGCACTAGAGCCCAAACGCTGGTCTGCTTGACTCATATTCTAGTTTCAATAACCCCAATGAAGGCACTAGAGCCCAAATGCTGGTCTGCTTGACTCAGTCTCTTCTAGTTTTAATAACACTGATGAAGGCACTAGCTGAAACATTAGTCTACTTGACAAAGATCACATTTCAGTCAAACCCAACCAATTCCATGAAACTGACATGGTCCATCTCCACGTTTACTTTTAACAGCAATATCATTAGTAGGACAAATCTCATTAATAGCCAGAATGTTATAATGCTTTACACATCAATTAGTAATTTCTTGATTTACGGAGGCACCTCCAACAGGACCTTGTTTGTCTCATCCAAAGGAAAACAAAGAGGTTACATTACTTGTTCAGAGTCACTCAGTGAAGCAATGGCTGACCCAGGAAACACCTCCTTTGCAAGCCCTTTCTTTAGCCACTGGACTACCAAGCTTGTACTAATCTGTGTTGTAACAGAAAAGCAGAACAGCTCCTCTGCTTTGAAGGGAGTTGAAGCTTAGCTGGTACAGAGACAGATGATAGCTGCAACACTATGCTAGCGAGGTGGCGTTGTTGCCCTGGTTAGATTTTAAATGAATTTATAGGACTATAGATCACCACTGTGAGCGATGAGCGAATGCATGTCCAGATGTGTTTCTGTCAACCCCCATTCTTAAACATCTCACTGTTGGTTTCTAAAACAGCAATGCCTCGCCCTGTTTTACACTGAACCGAATCTCTACCTCCCTTTAAAGATGAATTAGTAGCTGTCAAGCTGTCTCTGCATCCTAATAGAGAGACAGCTACAAATTAAGACTGTGTTTAAGATTTTATTTTTTTTTTTCTCTATTTTTTATACAGGACAATTTTCTGTTCATGTTAGATATTTAGGAAGCAAGCGGTCAAATAGTAAATATTGATATTTGATTGATGATAACTACTTGAAAGTTAAAATATTTGTCATTTAATTTTAGAAGCCTCTTATTTCTACTTACACCAGTCTTGAGTGTTTTATTAAAGTCATGGATGAATTCATCTCCCTGCACACGTCCAATCCGATAGCGCCATCTGCAGGACAACATGAAAACTGTCAGTAAATGAAAGCGTTGCCACGTCTCCGAAGTCTCATGCAAACTTTCACAAGGGGGAAGTTGAAAAAAATACCGCCATTACCACTGTATAACAAACACAGTACAACTGAGGAGAAATAATACATTCAAATTAAAACATGGACTTCATCCAAAAATAACGACGTTCAGACTAATAAGGAGACGCTTTTTTTAAAAGAACAGGAAAATTAAAATACAAGAAAAAAAAAACACTCGTTGATGTAAACCTCACAAAACTAGTACCTGAGTTCATTGGGAGACGCACGAGAGCTTACTAAGACACAAAGACCTGGACGAACACTCACCTTTAATGTCGTCAGTAAAATATGTAAATCAGTCAATCAATCAATCACTGTCTACACCAGCGCTTCTCAAACCCGGTCCTGGGGACCCCCTGTGGCTGCTGGTTCTCATTCCAACCCAGTTCTCAATTACTGAACTAGACCCTTCATTGTGATAATTTGCTTAATTAGACATTTTTCACTTGTTTTCAGCTCTTAAACAGTTGCAAAGTTCGAGTTACTTATCAAATGTTACAGCTAACTTGAAATATGCAACTGTTCAAGAGCTGAAAACAAGTAAAAATGTCTAGTTAAGCAAATTATCAGTTCAATGAAGGGTCTGGTTCAGTAACTGAGAGCTGGGTTTGAAATGAAAACCAGCAGACACAGGGGCTCCCCAGGACCAGGTTTGAGAAGCCCTGGTTTACACACACTCCCACTGGTCCTTTAAATGCACAAAGAATTTAAAAAAACAGACCTTTTACCGCAGCATAAACACAATAATAACACAACTCAGACAGACCTCAGTTTTCTTACACCATTATTATTATTATTATTTATTTATTATTATTATTATTATTATTATTATCCATAATAATAATAATAATAATAATAATAATAATAATAATAATAATAATAATAGGATATCCTACTGTTTTCACGGTTTAGATCGGGATTCACAGTCTCTCCTGTCTAGTAGAAGGGTTGATAAATGGGGAGATTTTTGTTTTATAAGAGGTTTTTTGTCTGGTATATACTGAGTCAAATTAAATGGGAAAATCTAATACTTTTGGAGAACGTAAATACACCTGTCTGGCGACGGCATTGTTAATATATCCTTTTCAGAGACTAATCAATTGGTCTGCAGATGACGTGTTTCTCCAATAGGGGGCGCCTGAGGTCCGGATATACCAAACTGTGGGAAACTGTATTTTCTATATAAGCAATTCTGCGTGTAACTGAATGCAGCAGGGCTGATGCACCGCACATGTCAAGAGTGTGTTTTTATTTCTCGTCTAAAGCAAAAAACTGAAGCACTCAAGAAAGGCTTCCAGAGGAATATCTTATAAGTTACTGGAGTTTGAAGAGGGTCAGATCACACCTTGATAATTGGGAATTGTGTATGCAATTGTGCAGATTCTGATTTTTGGGAGGATAGGGAAATAACAGCAATAACAAAATAACAATAGGCGCAGTTGAGATAACGTTTTGTTCTGAAAATTGTTCCTCTAAAGTTGATCCGGAATAGCATATTGTGAAAAATATGACAAGCAAGAGGAAGTTCTGTGGCTTTTGAAGCTGAAAGCCCAAAGCCAATCAGAATAGTTTCTCCATTGCCACAGTCATACAGAGAAACTAAGAAAAGAACCATTATAACAGTTCAGAAGGGAGGAACTGTGTATTAAAACTGCAGACATCAGCGCTAATATAGCTGGTGGACTGGTTTAGACTGCTTTGGAAAACACATATCTGACAAGCTGGGTTGAAAACCAGTAACGTACTGGGAGCTTGTGGGGCTGTAACTGGTTTATTCCATTTTCCAGATGCTGTGCAAGGTGCACACAAACCTGTATCACTTTGAACAATGAACAGAGCCGAATATAGAAATACTGTAAGAATCTAAAACTGAATGCCACACGTTTGGACTAGAAGTATTTTTCTGTCTTTAAGTTCGACTTCGGAAGGGATTTCATGGGACTTGGCGAGCAGCCTTTGGTTTTGACCACATAAATACGGTAGGTCGGTTTTTTGATTGTCTGTTTGTGATGTTATTAACAGCGATACCGCACCGAAGAAGTTAATGATCATCAGTGTGTACAGAATACTGGATAATATAAAATTGATAGTGCAAATGAAAAGGGATAACTATTATTTAAGAGGTAGATATAATTAAGCAAGCAGATGCGGTTGTTAGTATCATGCATGCCTCTAAGTGTGCAGTGGCTGCCTGAGTCAATGCTTGACATATTTTTACTACCCCTTGTCTTGTTAAAGTGTTTGCAAAAGATGTCAGCTTCAAGCTCATTTTTGTGGAAACGGGCTATTGGCAAATGCAGTCTGATTTTTGCTCAAGACACCGAGACAGCCTTTATTGAGGATCTAGAATGACTTCCTCCTGTTTGCTGACACTGGACAGCTGTCTGTTTTAGTATTGCTGGATCTTTCTGCTGCTTTTGAAAACGTGGATCACGGGATCTTACTGGAGAGATTGCAGAATTTTATTGGAATATTGTTTGGGAATGGTTTCGCTAATACCTACCACTGGACGCCAGTTTGTTTCTGTGGCTCAGTACTCTTCTGAGACAGGAGACGTGAAATGACGGAGTTCCACAAGGCTTAATCCTTGGTCCCCTGCTTTTCAGAATCCTTATGCTACCTTATGGATCAGTTATTAACAAACGCAACCTTGGATTTCATTGTCATGCAAGTGATACTCAGATATATTGTTTTTTTTCCTGCTAAAAAAAAAATAATGCAACATGATATTGCAAAAGTCTACTGGAAGTCATACTAGTAGTACAGTTGTATTTCAGGTTAGATTTTCACAGGTTTATGTAGTTATGGAAAACTACAAAGCTGTGTGCAATTCAATATGTTAACGTTACATTAGTCAACAGGTTTCGTTCAACTTTATGAAGCAAAATGTCCATTTAAATCCTGCCTGATGCCTTCAAGATTGGTTGACGCTATTGTGAGGGCATCTGAACTGTATGTGTTCCATGGACTAACAGCAGATAAAGGATGAGTAAAGAATATAGCGTGCACGTCCTCATATGATGCTACAACTGTTGAAGTAACACACCTGTAGCTTCCCTTGTCATTGTTAACATCCTGACAACTTAGAACTTTAAAATCTGTTTCAAAGCTCTTTTTGAAATGCCTGCTCTAGTGCACAGATAGTGTAAAGATTATTGTCCAGAGGTAGTGCAGCAATAATGATCCATGATGTGGTAAGGAACAGAACAGCCAGAGCACTTGAACTAGACCCTTAATTGAACTGATCACCTTTTGAATTGTTTAATTGTTAAACAGTTGCAAATTTCAAGTTATCCTCCATAATTGTAAATAATATTGCTTAAAAACAAATGTGTATATTGAAATCAAACAAAGTTACAATGTTAACAGATCTACAGTCAGTATAGTTTTCCAACAGCACATTACAGTGTCTTAGCTTGATTCCTGGGTTTGTAGCAATCCTGAATTTATAAAAGAGTACTCGAAACTAACAGATTTCATTTGCTGTTGTATCATTGTTGTCTGTAGCAGAAAAAACTACTAGAAAGAGTATTTTGAGAAGTGAAAGCATGTTTAGCACACAGGTGGAACAGTAGACTAGATGCCCTTCTGTGATACTGGAACTTACTTTGAATGACCTGCCAGAAAGTTAAAAAAAAAAACAAAAAAAAAAACTTCCCATTCACAAGTCCTTCAGTTTGGGTGCTTTTGCTAAATAATGCAATTCCGTGACTAATTTTATATCCAAATGATGACGACACTCATTCAATTCTGTCATGCACTAAACTAGCATGTTAGTAATCACAGAAGCTAACTGTGATTAATTGATAGTCATAGTTATACCTGATTCATCTCTCAAGACTCTCTGATTTCTCTAAGTCATGTTACATTAGTAGATCACGTACTGTGAATTTGAATACATTATTTCTTCTTCCTCATACATCAAAATAATTTGAAACCTGCCCCTCATTTTGATCTGTGGATTTTATTGGCTTGTACATCGTTAATTATCCTTTCTTCTGCTACTATTAATAATAATTAGTACACCTTTGTGTTCTTTGCCAGAGATTTTTTAAAGCAGTTCCATCCTGCGAGTTTACGGAGGGCACCTGAAGGTCTGGAGGTGTGCTCACAGCGCCCCCGTCAGGATGGAGATGTTCAATGAAGCTGTGGAGTACCTGCTAGAATACGGCATACCTGGTAAATGTGTTTTTATCTGCCGCTGGGACTGATCTGAAAGCTGCCTGAAACCGGACTCTTTCAGTTCCATTAGTGGCAGATCTGAGATCAGTTTCAATTAGGACTCTGTCTGTCTGTCTCTCTTCCTCTGTGTCTGTCAGCCCCAGTTAGCATTGCGGGCTGACAGAACTCTCTCCACATTGACACAGGAAGGTTTTTAAATCTCAGACTGCAGAAAAAACATTTTTTTGTCTGAAAAAAAAATCAATAAGGGTGCAAACTGAAGAATTTGCCTAGGTCTCTTCTAGTTTCAATGACACTGATGAAGGCACTAGAGCCCAAACTCTGGTCTGCTTGACTCAGTTTAGTTTCAGTAACACTGATGAAGGCACTAGAGTCCAAACGCTGCTCTGCTTGACTCGGTTTAGTTTCAATAACACTGATGAAGGCACTAGAGCCCAAACGCTGGTCTGCTTGACTCAGTTTAGTTTCAATAGCACTGCTGAAGGCATTAGCCTCAGTCTCTGTGATGAAGCCTCAGTCTCTGTGATGAAGCCTCAGTCTCTGTGTCCCTCTGCAGTGGTTGAGGATGATCATTTGGATCTGGAGGATGTGTTTGATGGGGAGTGTGACAACGACTTCCTGTCTGCTGTCGACTCTCCCTTCAGCCCTGCGCGTTCAGAGAGCGCTGACTTCAGTGACGGTTTGGTGAGTAATTCAAGGGCACTGGCAGAGGAACTGAGCTCCGGCAATAAAGAGGTTTCAAAAGAGCCGAGCAAGGTGGGGAAGCATATTTGGGTTGCGCAGGAGTCTCTTAGCTCTGCATCCTAGCCACAATCCTCCTTGATAAGTCTAATCAGATACAATGTGTGTTGGAATAATAAACTGCAATAAAGAATCTTGAATAAAAAAAATAATATAAAATAGATGAGAAATAAAATAATTGGAAATGTAGCTTTAACCCTGCACTGGCCAAACAATAGTGAACAGCTTGGTGCTCTTAAAAGCAAGAAACAGTGTACTCTAAAAACAATAGCGTTACACACAGGGATTCCAAGTCAGTTCACCTCAGCAGTGCATGCTGGGTCTGGTTGAAAGCATGTCAGTCATTAGGGGAAGCAGCTGATTGGTTAATGACCAGAAAGAAGCCATTGAAGGGGTGAGGACAATGTCACACTCCAGGAGAGCAAGGAAGTGCAACGCCACCTGAAATCAGAGCTTGCAAAAAGAGATTTCTTTAACCTTGTGGCTCATTTGAGAGCTACAGCAGTGTACACATTTATTAGAACACCCCATTGCTTCTGGAGTTCGGATTTGTTGTGCATGTGAAATCAAACCACTGGAACTGAAAATCTTGGTAAATATATAATTTATTTATTTTTAATTGTCCCAATTAAAAAATTCTAGAGTATGCAAAACTCTGACCAGCTCTGCAGTCTGGTATTGGTGAATGTTTTGCGAACTACACGTTAAAACTGCTTTAATGTAATTTATATGTTAATAGTTTGCAACCACATCTCCATTTCCTCATCTGAAAGGGCAGGCAGCTTCACAGTTACAGCCAGTGACGATTAGTCAACCAGTTCCTGAGGTCTGCTGTCTCAACCACAAAAAAATATATACATTTTCTGGCAGTGAAACTGGAACTGTTTTTAAATCAAGTTTGGAAACTTTTTTTTTTTTGTTGTTTTGCGAAATAGTTTTGCAATCAAAAATGCATTTTCTTTAAAATAAAAATAAACAGGTTTCCAATTTGATTTCCTTTTCCTTTAACTGTTCCCTTTCTACAAATGAACTATTTTCGTTTTTGCTTTAGCATGAGTCATTTAGCAGACTTTTTTATCCAAAGCGACTTCCAGAGACTAGGGGGGTGAACTCTGCATCATCACCAACTGCTGCTGCAGAGTCTCTTCCAATAGGACCTCGTTTGTTTTACGTCTCAGTGGCTGAGTCGAGATGGGAACCTTGCTATCAAGCCCTTTTCTTAACCACTGTTTTTAACTGCATGGTTTAATCGTTCATTTTGTGTGAAGCATCTGTCTTTGGGGGTCCTTGTGTTGAAAGCCAGGCGCTATATCAATGTTCACTGATTATTTTTTCAGAGCGAGGGTGACCCTGAGAAGATGCTGGAGAGAAGAACGCTGGTCCTGAAGAGCATTCTCTGCAGTCAGCAGCTCTACCTCAGCGAGCTCGAAGCGCTGCTCATGGTACGTCATTTGCAGCTTTTACATGGGACCTGCTAATCAGCATATCTGGTGTGGTAAAGCATAGGGAAGCATTGTAAAGCACAGAGAGGTCTGGTAAAGCACAGGGAAGCATTGTAAAGCACAGAGAGGTGTGGTAAAGCATAGGGAAGCATTGTAAAGAGAAGTATGGTAAAGCATATTAATAAACAGGGTAAACTATGGTATGGTAAATGTATAGAATAACCACAGGGAAATTTACCATTAACACTTTACATTAAGTGTCTCTAATTACTTTTAATTATTTTGGTCTAATTTACATAATAATTAGACCACCCCAAGCGTAGTTCAGAATTGTTTCAGAAAAGGGTTCGGGTTATATCACAGTACATTGTGTCGATGCATAATAACATTGTAATTATGTGTACGTACACATGTATTTACTAAGTAACTACTATGTAAATACACAATAATGAGAGACACTTCATGTGCAATGTCTGTTGGCTGATTGATTGTAAGAAGCTGCCTCTGGGTCAATTCTGAATGCATTTCTCAGGCTATCTGAGTCTGTGGTCTGCACTCTGTGAAAGCAGGGGCTGGATAGCACTTCCTCTCGTTCTCAAACTTTTTCCATCAGATGTGTGAACTTCGATGTGGTTGAACTACATTTCAATACATGTATTTTATAGATAACCCTTCAAGTACAGTACATCTATTTTGCATCCCTTGTTTGATTTATTTCTGCTGTTTGTAGTTCATCTTTTACTTGTTTTCTACGCTATTCATTTTTGTTATTGATTGATTGATTGATTGATTGAGTGATTGATTGATGGTGGCACGGTGGCGTGGTGATTAGTGCTGTTGCTTCACACCAACAGGGGCCTGGGTTCAATTCCAATCTAGGGGACTGTTTGTGTGGAGCTTGCAAGTCTGCTTGGGTTTTCTCTGGATACTCCAGTCTGCTCCCCCAGTCCAAAGACATGTTGTTTAGGTTGATTACTCATTCTAAATCACCCTGCGATGGACTGGCGTCCTTTCCAGGGTGTAGCCCTGTCTTTTGCCCTATGTCTGCCGAGTTAGGCTCCAGCTCACCGCGACTCTGTAAAGGATTAAGCAGTTAATGATTGATTGAGATACCATCACTTTATAGATCTCACACTTAGATGAAAGACACATTACTGTATGTTAGACTGATTTTAAATGATATTTGTTTCATAAAACAAGAGAACTGGTGAATGGCTCTTATACTGTTTTCCACCCTGTTCAAGGAATGCAGTCCAAACACAGGAGTGGCTTCTGGGAGTCAGAACTGTTTTTCAGACAATGACTTCCTGAGCGAATTGGCTTAAGATCTTTCTATCTATTCTCCGAGAAGAAACAAATAAATGACCATTAAAAATTCATCTTTACCAAACCACATGCGTTTTGTCATATAGATATAGATATGTGAGCCCTGTGATATTATGGCAATATATATTAGATATGATTTAACAAATAAGTTCATCAATCCTACCTGTTACATAGATCCCAAATGTCAAGTTTTAAAAGAAACACATGTAATTAAATTTTAAAACGCCTTCATTTTAAAGAAATCCCTGTCTTAGCCATAGCGTTGCACTTCCTAGATCACCTGGAGGGTGACATTGTCCCCGCCTCTTAAACGGGTTCTTTTCTGCCGTTAACCAATCAGCTGCTTTGCTCCTGATTGACAAGCTTTCAGCCTGTAAAAATAATACAGAAGACATTGCTGAGTGGAAATGCCCCAGGAACTGCAAGTTTGATAGATTTCCTGAGAGGAAGACATTGAAAACTTTAAGCTGGTGTGCTGCCATTAGTATAGTACAGGAACATTGCCCCTCAGTATAGTACAGAACCATGTCTGTCTGTCTGCATTAACACTGAAGATTATATGGGAAGGGTATAGTTTGCATACTGTGGTCCCATGATACCAACGACAGCCTCATCCCCTTGTCCTGCAGTATATGTGCAATATTTGCCCCGTCAGTACATAAACACATCTAATATGAAGAAATGTTCTAGGGGAAGAATATGGAACTTTTTCTTTCCTTTGGTGAGGCTCTTGTTTTTTTCTAAACATTTATTTTTCTTATCCAGCATCTCTGTGACTTCCATAGTTTACCTACAGCACTTCTCCATTTCAATAAAGCTCAGCTTCTTCTGTTTTTAGAGATTAAACATCCTTCCCTAAAAAAAAAAAAAAAAAAAAAACTATGCAAGCCAGCTGGCTTGAGTAAAACAGAAATAATCGGAGTTCCTGTCCCGTGCCCATTTCAAAATGACATTTAAACGCCCATCCCCTTGCCAGGGCTGCTAATACAGAAGTAGAGTGATCAGCATGCCGTTTATCAGCAGAATGGAAGAGATCATTTTAAAACAGCAAACAGCTCTCTGTCCAAGGGGAATCTGATCCAGCAGAATACTCAACAATCACTGATAAGTTATTGTTGTACTGAACAGCAGAGAGTAGCGTAGGATAAGAATCGAGGCAGTTGAATGGAATATGGACAAGTGATATTTAAGAACTAGATTTGGTTAGGAAATTAGCTGTTAGTGTCACGGTAAAGTATATTACAATGATTTACAATAATTTCCTGTAATATTGTCAATTAAGCTTACCAGAAAAGGATGTTTCATCATTCCATTGTAGCTGCCCTATACTTGTGTAACCATTCAGAGCCATCATATTGTCACTGTCTGTCTGCATTGCCACTGAAGATCATTTGGGAAGGATCTAGTTAGCATAATGTGGTACCATTTTCCAGCTAATGAAAGTGTTGGGTGTGTCCAATCAAAGCACAGACTCTAACTGTGGGTGTGTCCTCTCGTGTTTCCCAGCCAATCAAAGCACCACTCTAACTGTGGGTGTGTCCCCTCGTGTTTTCCAGCCAATGAAAGCTCTGAAGGCCACGGCGTGCACCTCGCAGCCCGTGTTGACCAATGAGCAGATCCAGACAGTGTTCTTCCAGGCCCCCGAGCTCCTGGCGCTGCACAAGGAGTTCCTCGAGGGGCTGCGTGAGAGGCTGCAGCAGGGCGACCCCCACCAGGGGGTGGGAGACCTCTTCCAGAAAGTGGTAGTGTAGCTTCTTTGATTACATGATAGTAAATAAAAGACCTAAATTATGCTCATGTAGTTTTTATATTTTTTAACTATATGTCTCAGTCCTAAAATTCTAGGTCATGCTAAAGCTTTGGCCAGAGCTGTACAGCCCTGGCTATGAGGGATTACTGACAGAGAGAATTTGCACAGTATATACAGACACAACCCAAACTGCACTGATACAATAAGAGACCCCACAGACTCTGTATAAGAAGTATTGTGCTGGAGTGTAAAGCCCCAGTTTGCATTCCTTCACCTCGTATTTTTTTCCTGCACAGGTGAGTCAGCTGGGAGTGTATCGTGGCTTCATTGATAACTATGAGAGCGCAATAGCGACGGTCCGCAAATGCACCCAGACTGACGACAGGTTCAAAACACTGGCTGAGGTATGAGCCCTGACAAAATATCACAGTGCTATGACATCACATCCCTGACGCAATATTACAGTGCTATGACATTACACTGTCCAGCTGATTTGAGCTGTTAACGCTTCTTCTTGTCTCGTTGAAGAACATGATGGTTTTCAAAGAGAGCAGTAACTGCAGGACAACGTACACCTTGGAAGGTGAGAGAAGCGATTTTTCTGATCACATTGTTTAAAAAATCAGATTGAGTGCAATAGTTGTGGCTGATTCCCTAGGCTGGAGTTATAATGCATTCAGCCTTAAAAGGCATTATTAAAGTACACTAGAGAATAGTTGACATAGGTTCCTAATAATAGAATATTCCCTTGAAATTCATTTAATAAGAACATCAGAAAGTTTACAGATGAGAGGAGGCCATTCGGCCCATCTTGCTCGTTTGGTTGTTAGTAGCTTATTGATCCCAGAATCTCATCAAGCAGCTTCTTGAAGGATCCCAGGGTGTCAGCTTCAACAACATTACTGGGGAGTTGATTCCAGACTCTCACAATTCTCTGTGTAAAAAAGTGCCTCCTATTTTCTGTTCTGAATGCCCCTTTGCTATTTCATTTGCAGCTCTTTTGTACAAACCTTTGGACAGAGTCACCAAAATCACATTGGTTTTACATGTAAGTTACTACTAAGTGAGTTTTACATTTGATCCATTACAAACACCCTCGACAGATTTTAATGGCCCGCCTGTCTGCTTTCCTATGATTGGTGCAGGACCTTTTAAAACACACCCCCGAAGACCACCCTGACCGACCTCTGCTACAGGAATCACTTCGCATCTCCAGCAGCTTCCTGTCGGGGGTCAACGAGGAAGTTCCACACAAGAAAAGCGCTGTCACTATCTCCAAGGGAACGGTAGGGCAGCTGATCTGCGTACTTCCTGTGCTGAAGGTCAACTCCATGGTCTGGGGTCACGCCCCCATTCCCATGGTCCCAACCTTACAGGAAGTTGTAAGGTAGCAAGAAGCGGTAGAGTCTGAGCGATAGAGACAAATTCATAAAGCATTCTACTAAGTCCCCGAGGGTCTCCCCTGGTAAAGGCACAGCCGCGTGGTGTACAGGGTGAGTCACACAGTCAGGGGAGCGCAGGGGTCCTCGAGGGTCTCCCCTGGTAAAGGCACGGCCGCGTGGTGTGCAGGGGGGGAGTCACACAGTCAGGGGAGCGCAGGGGTCCCCGAGGGTCTCCCCCTGGTAAAGGCACGGCCGCGTGGTGTGCAGGGGGGGAGTCACACAGTCAGGGGAGTGCAGGGGTCCCCGAGGGTCTCCCCTAGTAAAGGCCGCGTGGTGTGCAGGGTGAGTCACACAGTCAGAGGAGCACAGGGGTCCCTGAGGGTCTCCCCTGGTAAAGGCATGGCCGCGTGGTGTGCAGGGGGGAGTCACACAGTCAGGGTAGTGCAGGTTCCTGGCTGTGTCGTTCTTCGCTGGAGATTCCACAGGGAGCATTGGCTCTGTCGCTATGCTAGGGAGGCAAAATCAACAGCGACTGTCTCACCTCACCGAGCTACAGCGACCCCTACTGGCACCAGGTGAGATTCAACACCTGCAGGGCTTGTCCTCCAGGGGGCGGTAGCTCACTGTGGCGCTTCTGTGTGTAAAGAGACAATTGGTTCGGGGGATCGGAGGACCCCCACTGACCTTCAGTTCCCCTGAGCTGTTGTGGGGAGTTCAGTGAGGGAGTTTTAACTGGTAAGAAAAGTCAAACAGTTGGGTTGTCTAAATTAAGGTATTAAAAAAATGCTTGAAATCTCATTTAAATCTACTATTTTACTGCCGCAGGGTCTTTGCGATCTTTCTAAGAGGTCATCTAGTATTGAGTTCTCATTTTCCTTTAAGTTTGCCTTTGCCTGATTTTGAGCTGCTTTGACCTTGTCTGGGGAATCCTAACTGCCAGGACTGAAAATCCTCATTGCAGTCACACCGTGTGCAACTCTGCCATTCCCACCTGCTCTCCGTGCTGCGAATAGACAGGGCGAGCTGGCAGAGCTGAAAGTTCAGATAGTCCCAACGGAAGGAGCAAGGCTGCCTGGAAGTTAGGCTTCTCTAGACAAGCTTAAAGCAGCTCAGATTTAATTGGAGTGACCGAAACACTCATTGCAAATCTGAATGAATAGGAAAGGATTTGAAAAGCAGCTGCTGCCTGGTCCCCTGTCACTTCTTGTGCTCTCTTGTGTCCTCAGATTTGTCAGCTGGTGAAGGACGGGTTCCTCGTTGAATTGTCCGATGGCAGTCGCAGTCTGCGCCATGTCTTTCTCTTCACTGACCTGATACTCTGTGCCAAGTTCAAGGCAGGGTAGGTGCTCTGAGGAGAGGGGATTGGTTCAGTTTCACAGGCTTTAATAATTGTAGGTCACAAAATAATTCCCTACATCTGACCTGTTTTGCACTACTTAGGTCAGTTTGGAAAGAAACACATACACACTAAATCCGTCTTTACAAATCTGTCAGAAAGATATATATATATATTATATATATATATATATAATATATACTACTATAAACCTCGCTTACTTTCAAATACACACTACAAACATGTGTGTGATGTGTAAACCTTTGACAAGTCTTCTGTCAGGCGGGGGGTGGGCCCCACCCCCCTTCGAACCCCCCCCCCCCAGTATAGCGTAGTATGTGCACCCACCTTACTATACGTTTTTTGTGAGTAATATTATCTACATAAGGGGGGGTCATTTTTACCTGTGACTAGTCATTTTTTATCAATGAATAGTCGTCTAACCAGAGTTGGAGGGGTACTCGTCGTCGCACACCAAAGGACTGTGACTCGATGACACACGTCCTGTTAAAAAAAAGATACCCATTTATAACCTTGAAAGAAGAGGCTACGTATAAGCCTGTAAACGATAGGGACATTTGCTAGGAAATCTGGACTATCCCGACCACATAGGGACTGTAAGCATGTATGCTAATAAATCTTTTTATGCTTTCCCAACTCTCCTCCCTGCTTCTGTCTCCTCAGCCGGCAGCCCCAGTACAGGTTCGCCTGGTACCTCCCCCTGCCAGGCCTCACTCTCGTCCCCGGGCCGGAGAGCCAGCTACCCCCCGACACGCAGTGCAGGATGAACCAAATGAAGCAGAAGGCCTTCCGTCTGCGCCAGGAAATACAGCTGCAAAGGGTATTCTTACTGGACTTTCACTTCGTTTTGATGTGTTTGGTGCAGCTGAAAAATTGCACAAGCAAGCTGTCAACCACACAGCTCTTGTCATCCGGCTACATGTGTGTGGTGGTTTCTGCTTCAAACAGAAAACCACAGCTTTTAGTACTGTGAAAGAGCGCATGTAGGTTGCCGGAGGGACTAGGTCTAGAAGCAAGATCACTATCCCTGCCTTTCACTTCTGGAGGCCTGGGTTCAATCTAGGGGGATAGGTGGCACAGACAGACAGGCAAACAGACAAACAGTGGCCTCATTTTCTAGCCTCTTATTCCTGCCTTTCGCCTCTGGAGTATTTTATTTAATTGCAGTAAAAAAAAAAAAAAACCCTCACTCATAAACAAGGATTGCGAATAACAAAATGGTCCTTCTAAATATGTTCTTTAAAAAAATGTATTACGATTAAAATTAACATGAATAGGCTTGCTCCTTTTCAACGTTTATTTTAACGTTTGTAAAATAGTAAATGCTTCCCCTTTTAGGGGATGTTACCGCGGTTCTTTGTTGGGAACACCTTGTTAATTATGCAACAGGTTTCACCACTTTCAGTTTAGGAGTCGTTTCTGATTGGCTGTGACCGAATGGGGTGGATCTATCCAAAGCCAATAGGAAAGCGTCAGGTATGATTGACGCCTGTTTCATTTTCCTCAGCCTGGATATCTCTGGTCGGAAACCAAAAAATACATTAATAGGTTTCATAATGTTTCAATAAAATAAATGCCTACATCATTACAGTATTGGATGACTTCCAAAAAGGATCAAGCCAGGCATGAAGCTCCTCCCTGTGTGAGATCTGGTGTGACTGTGAGTTTCACTGTGTCGTTTCAGAAGGGCAGCAGGGTCCTGTCTACTCGCACCATAGACAGAGCCCGGAAGAAACTGCTGGACTGTGAGCTGTGGATTCTGAGCCACTCTCCCTGTCTCCCCCTGGAGTTGCACAGCCACTGTGGGAAGGTACTGTGGGATTTCACTGACAAAAACGCTGCAGCCAGTAGCCCAACTATGGGACAAAAAGTAGGAGGTCCCTGAAGTGTGAGCACAGAGTGACTGTTAGCACAATCAGGATATATATATATATATATATATATATATATATATATATATATATATATATTATATATACATATTTTAAATATATAAAAAAGGGGGCAATTTCTGTATATGAAAAATATAAGGATCATAATTTTCTTTCATATATTACAAATATATGTTTGTTCATAGCTATGTGCCCCCTGGTGTTGTGAAATGGATACTGCAGCCCTTCTGTTAATCTGCTGGGTGCAGTAATTGGTTCTGTTGTTTTACAGAGCCACACTTTACTGCTGTCCTCACTGTACGAGCTGACAGAGTGGAGAGACAACGTGGAGAGGCTGAGAAGAGAGAGTGAGTTGCTTACTGACTTTACAATAAAGCAATAGCCTTCCTTCTCATTATTAAGTCATTCAGCACACGCTTTTATCCAAAGTGACTTACAGAGACTGGGGGGGGGAACTCTGCATCATCAGCAACTGCTGCTGCTGCAGAGTCTCTTCCAATAGGACCGCGTTTGTTTGACGTCTCATCCGAAGGACGGAGCACAAGGAGGTTCAGTGACTCGCTCAGGGTCCCGCACACAGGGAGTCAGCGGCTGAGCCGGGATTGTCCTGTTATCAAGCCCCTTTCTTTAACCACTTGACCACCATCTCTGCTATAGAAACAGGTGGTAGAGACGATATCTTTGTGGTCTCAGACAGATTTCCTTACAATATATATATATATCTATTATATATATATAGATATATTATATATATAATATATATATATATCATATGATCAATAAGTAGTTATATAATATATAATCTTAAGTAAGTACTTTAGGAAGAGTTTTAGAATGTAGAATGTGTTATTTATTAAAAAGATATGTGCAGTCTATATTCTATATTATATTATATTATTATTATTCTATATTATATTTTCTTTGCAGGTTGGGAACGTGTTTCACCAGACTTGCTCAATCTCACAAACTCATGTTTCAAACTCCGGACCACACACCACCCTCCTCTATACAGCACTCTGGAGGGTAAGAGAGAGCTGTGCTCACACCCTCCCACCTCTATACAGCACACTGGAGGGGAAGAGAGAGCTGTGCTCACACCCTCCCACCTCTATACAGCACACTGGAGGGGAAGAGAGAGCTGTGCTCACACCCTCCCACCTCTATACAGCACACTGGAGGGTAAGAGAGAGCTGTGCTCACACCCTCCCCCTCTATACAGCACACTGGAGGGGAAGAGAGAGCTGTGCTCACACCCTCCCACCTCTATACAGCACACTGGAGGGGAAGAGAGAGCTGTGCTCACACCCTCCCACCTCTATACAGCACACTGGAGGGGAAGAGAGAGCTGTGCTCACACCCTCCCCCCTCTATACAGCACACTGGAGGGGAAGAGAGAGCTGTGCTCACACCCTCCCACCTCTATACAGCACACTGGAGGGTAAGAGAGAGCTGTGCTCACACCCTCCCACCTCTATACAGCACACTGGAGGGTAAGAGAGAGCTGTGCTCACACCCTCCCCCCTCTATACAGCACACTGGAGGGGAAGAGAGAGCTGTGCTCAAACCCTACCCCCTCTATACAGCACACTGGAGGGTAAGAGAGAGCTGTGCTCACACCCTCCCCCTCTATACAGCACACTGGAGGGGAAGAGAGAGCTGTGCTCACACCCTCCCACCTCACCTTACACTGGCCTTTAATACTAGAAACACTCGAAGAAACTAAACAAATTCAACGACAAAGGTTTCCACTAGAAGTCCTCCTCAACGTCTTCTATTGAAATAATTCTGGCAAACTTAACCCATTCAATGACAAATGTTTCGACTGAAAGTCTTTCTGAAGGTCTTCAAAGTAACTTTTTAACACAAACTTCTCAAACACCAGGCAATATTTGGCGAATGGAGATAAGAAGCGAAACTGGGTGACGTTTGAAAATCTAATTTGAGACGTCGTTTGATGTGACTTGTTGATTCAACATGTGAAATTCTCACATTGGGGTGTGAAACACATTTGAAAACAACTGACACACCCTCAAGTGTGAGAAGCTCACTTTGACATTTTCTATCTTATTTCTTCTTCGTATGTCGTCTATAGGTCCAGAGTGTGCATATGATGTGATACAAATTTAACATAATTTTCAAACCACTTAATTCAATATGATAGATATGATCTATTGTCACAGAAAACTCACACCGGCCCTGCAGCACCCAGTCCTGGGGTTATTATTATTATTATTATTATTATTATTATTATTATTATTAATAATAATAATAATAATAATAATAATAATAATAATAATAATAATAATAATAATAATAATAATGGAAAGAGCAGAATACATGACAGCAGCATAATACATGAAATAGTGCATTAAATACAGTGGAAAGAGCAGAATACAGGATAGCAGCATAATACATGAAATAGTGCATTAAATACAGTGGAAAGTGCAGAATACAGGATAGCAGCATAATACATGAAATAGTAGCAGCAACACAGCAGCTAATAGCAGAGATCGGGCTGAAAGAGCACGGAGAGCAAGAGAGAACAGGTGGGTCTTGAGAGTTGATTTAAAGCGAGTGACGGTGGGAGCATCACGCACCAAAGCTGGGAGAGAGCTCCAAAGAGTTGGAACCATGCAGCTAAATGAGCGTTCTCCGAGTGTGGGGCACTTTTGCCTGGGGATAACAAGGAGATCAGATTCGGAGGACCTCAGCTTGCTGGGCAGGACACGGCAGGTCAGCAGGTTGAGGAGGTACTCGGGACCTGTGTGATGAAGGGCATTGTAGGTGAGCAGGAGAGTTTTGAAAATGACCTTTACAGGTAGCCAGTACAGCTGGGCAAGACAGGGGTCATGTTTTCACAAATATTTATAACCTTTCGGATAGTGCAGGATTATGAGCACCATCTGTAGATGCACGCGCTGGTTTTATTTTGGTCTTGAAGACGCTGAGAAAGAGCTTCAGTGGAAACGTTGCCATTAACCAGATTGTGGAGTTTGGGATAGCAACTAACTGTCTCCTTTCCTTGTGCAGACAGCGGTGATCTGGGGCTGTGTGGGACTCTGTGTGTGGTAATCCACAAAGCAACACAACTGCAGCAGCCTGCAAGTAAGTTATTTACAGCGTTCCTTAATTATGCTCTTCCATTCGTTATATACAGCAGTGTGCAAACGTACTGGAACCCCTCAAGAAAAGGGTGGGAGAATTTCAATTTTCGGACAGTAATCAGTGATAAAGAAAAGATGTTAGTTTCGCTTACTATTTTAAATTAGCTGCATGTGTGTCCTATTAAAGTTGTCAATCAAATTAGACAATCACTCGTTTGCCTATCTTGAGGATTTCAAGTTCCAGTGGTTGATTTCACACACGCAACAAATCAAAACTCCAGAAGCAACAGGGTGTTTTAATAAATGTGCACACTGCTGTAGCTCTCAAATGAGCCACAAGGCTAAAGAAATCTCTTTTTGCAAGCTCTGATTTCAGGTGGCGTTGCACTTCCTTGCTCATCTGGAGTGTGACATTGTCCCCACCCCTTCAATGGCTTCTTTCTGGTCATTAACCAATCAGCTGCTTCTCCTAATGACTGACATGCTTTCAGCCAGACCCAGCATGCACTGCTGAGGTGAACTGACCTAGGACTGTCTTGTATTCGCTGTACAGCTCTGACCATAAGTTTTTGCATCATCCTATAGAATTAACTAATTATGCTTCACAAAGTTGAATTGAAATCTGCTGAATAATGTAACGTTAACAATATTGAATTGCACACAGCTTTGTCGTTTTCCATATACTTATTGAAGAAGGTGACATTAAATGTACTACTTTTATGGCTTCTGGTAGACTTTTGCAAGATCGTTTTGTACTTTCTTTGATTACATGATGTTCAATAAAAAAAAAAGATCTAAATTATGTTCATATAGTTTTTATTTTTTTATTATGTCTCAATCCTAAAATTCAAAACTTTTGGCAATAGTTGTAGTACCAGATTAAAAAGAAGATGCACTTTCATTCTCTAATTGCTTCTGAAAAGACAGTGCCCCACCTATGAACTAATGTGTGTAGTTCATCCTGTGTATCTGTGTGAGTCTTGTATTGGCGAGTGTTGTATTTGCTGTACAGCTGGCTGTGGTCTCAATCTTTAAATCGTTTCAGTAGATCTCGCTATCTTCCTGGAAGTGGACAGCTTTGGGTATTTTGAAAATAAAGCTCAGACCAGAGTCTTAGTGGGAGCCCTGACACCCAGCTGGGAGGAGGTGAGGAAACACATTCACTATGCTTTGCCACACCTCTCTGTGCTTTACAATGCTTCCCTATGCTTTACCACACCTCTCTGTGCTTTACAATGCTTCTCTATGCTTTACCAGACCTCTCTGTGCTTTACAATGCTTCCCTATGCTTTACCAGACCTCTCTGTGCTTTACAATGCTTACCTGTGCTTTACCACACTTCTCTGTGCTTTACCATACTGTCACTATGCTTCATTACATGTTCCTGTGCTTTCACTGTGGGACTCTTGTCTAAGGGGGTTTGTGTTGTTCTTGCAGGAGTTCTCTCTGCAGGTGGACGGAGCTCATGACCTGCGTCTCCTATGTGTCCAGCAGCCAGGCAGAGAGGACAACTGGACAGAGGACAGAGTCCTGGGGAAGAACACAGTACAGGTGAGGTCACTGACCTCCCCAGTCTCAGAATTTAACTCCTGTGGTTCCTGTGCAATCATTCCAGCTCAATGGAGTCAATGCAAAACAAGCAAGAACTGTTTCTCCTCCCCGCGCCACAGCGCCCCCTACTGGCACAGGCCGACACCCGTAGGGCTGGTCTTCCAGCTCACAACACAGAATTCAAGAACCAAAACGCCCTGACAAACAGACTGCATCTCATGTTCCTTAACCTGCTGGTTATCTTGTTTTCAGCTGGATGCCAAGGCCCTGCTGAACAAATGGAAACGCAGCGTCGTTTCACTGAACCAGGTGAGGCTCTTCCACTCTGTGGGCTAACACAAACCTGGCACACTTTCAGTAGTGGGAAAACAGCTTTCTGCAGCTAACCTACAATGGGGTAGGTGTCTGCTTTCATGCAAACTCTGTATTCCTGTTAATATGTAATGCATATTGTTTTGAACATTATTTTATATTATATATAAATCATTTGTTGCAGATTGAGCTGTCTTTCTCCCTGAAGTACGTAGAGCACAGCTTGCAGCCCCCTGGGATCCCCTCAACCCAATCAAGCGAGGTCTTCAACATCCACATTGAGCTTGTAGCAGAGTGAGCAAAAATGTCTTTTATTTAATACTGTCGCAAACATGCACAGGGTTCAATTTTGATTACTCTTGTACTGTTTATAACAACCAAAAAAAAAAAAAAAAAATACACATGTGTGACTCTGCATAGCCAAGCTCTAAATTCCCTTTAGTCTTACCCATGTTTCAGTGTGATGTGTGTGATCAGTCCTGTAGAAGCCTGCAGTGTGATGCTGTTTGATCAGTCCTGGAGAAGCCTGCAGTGTGATGTGATGTTCTGCGTGTGTTGTTCCCAGGAGGGAAGGCATACTCGTGCCCCACATCGTGCGCTACTGTGTGGAGGAGGTGGAGAGGAGGGGGCTGGAGGAGGTGGGGATATATCGGATATCAGGGGTGGCAACGGAGGTACAGGCCCTGAGGACAGCCTTCAGTACCAGTAAGACATCCATTCTACTGCTACGGTGGTGGAAATAGCGCCCCCTCATTGCAGATCAGTGTGAGACAGTCCAAGCTTTACATTCCTTTTGTGAGAATAATAATAATAATAATAATAATAATAATAATAATAATAATAATAATAATAATAATAATAATAACAATCCCATGAGTGCAAACGTTTTCGTCAAACTCGGTCATGATCTAAAATGTAAATAAGACTTTTAGAATGAGACCCACTGTACTAAGATTCCCCACCCTACCCATCTCTCTCTCTCACTCTCTCTTCTCTCTCCCTCCCGCACATATCTCTCTCTCTCTCTCTCCTCTCTCTCTCTCTCTCTCTCTCTCTCTCTCTCTCTCTCTCTCTCTCTCTCTCTCCCTCTCTCCTCTCTCTCTCTCTCTCTCTCTCTCTCTCTCTCTCTCTCTCTCTCTCTATGTTTCTGGATGATAGCAGCGTTACCCTTCTCTCTCTCTCTCTCTCTCTCTCTCTCTATGTCTCTGGATGATAGCAGCGTTACCCTTCTCTCTCTGTCTCTGACAGATCTGCGCGACGCTCTCGTGCGTTTGAAAGCCGTCGATGTGAACGCTGTCTCCGGGACCCTCAAACTGTACCTCCGGGAGTTGCCGGAGCCCCTGCTCCCTCCACAATACTTCCAGGCCCTGGCAAGCGCTCTGGGTAAGCTATCCTCCCTCACCTTTACAATCGAGTACCAATCGATGACAGTTAACCTCACTAACTAAACTAAAAGCCGATTTGGAAGATTATTTCCTTCTCACTATGATATGGAGAGAAACGTAGCTATTGAATTGGTGTTGTAATAGGCGGAGAAGCATTCAAAAGGCTAACAGAATGGGTTATACAGACAATAATGTACGAGAGTCTAATGAAGAGTCACCAGGCTAATCCCAGGGCTTAAAGAAGTCTATTTAAGTAACTACAGGGGTGTGCACATGTATTAGAACACCTCATTGCTTCTGGAGTTCCTGATTTGTTGTGCCTGTGAAATCAAACCACTGGAAGTAGAAATCTTGGAAAATTGTCAAAATAGGCAAATGAGTGATTGTCTAATTTAAATGACGACTTTAATAGGATACAATAACCCTGATATGAATGTTCTCCACTCTCCATGTCTCTTAGCCTTCGACGACCCCCTTGAGAAGCAGCACAGGCTGCTGTTGGTGCTGCAGAACCTCCCCAGTGTGAACAGGAACACTTTCCTCTTCCTGCTGGAGCACCTGAGGAGGTGCATTCCCTACTGTAACCCTTTCACAGGAGTGCCACAGCGTGAGCACGGCACAGTGTAGCACAGTGAGAGCACAGCACAGTGTAGCACAGCACATTGTAGCACAGTGAGAGCACAGCACAGTGTAGTACAGTGAGAGCACAGCACAGTGTAGTACAGTGTAGCACAGCACAGTGTAGCACAGTGAGAGCACAGCACAGTGTAGTACAGTGAGAGCACAGCACAGTGTGGCAGAGCACAGTGTAGCACAGCACATTGTAGCACAGTGAGAGCACAGCACAGTGTAGTACAGTGTAGCACAGCACAGTGTGGCAGAGCACAGTGTAGCACAGCACAGTGTAGCATAGTGTAGAACAACACAGTGTAACATAGCGTAGCACAGCACATTGTAGCACAGTAAGAGCACAGCACAGTGTAGCACAGTATAGCACAGCACAATGTAGCACAGTAGTGTAGCACAGCACAATGTAGCACAGCGTAGCACAGCACAGTGAGAGCACAACACAGTGTAGCACAGTGAGAGCACAGCACAGTGTAACACAGTGTAGCACTGCACAATGTAGAGCAGCACAGTGTAGCACAGCACAGCAAAATGTAATAAAGAACAGTGAAAGCATGGTAAAGCATAGTGGAGCATTGTAAAGCACAGAGAGGTACGGCAAAGCATAGGGAAGCATTGTAAAGCACAGAGAGGTGTGGTAAAGCACAGAGAAGCATTGTGAAGCACAGAGAGGTCTGGTAAAGCATAGGGAAGCATTGTAAAGCACAGATAGGTCTGGTAAAGCATAGGGAAGCATTGTAAAGCACAGAGAGGTCTGGTAAAGCATAGGGAAGCATTGTAAAGCACAGATAGGTCTGGTAAAGCATAGGGAAGCATTGTAAAGCACAGAGAGGTCTGGTAAAGCATAGGGAAGCATTGTAAAGCACAGAGAGGTCTGGTAAAGCATAGGGAAGCATTGTAAAGCACAGAGAGGTCTGGTAAAGCATAGGGAAGCATTGTAAAGCACAGAGAGGTCTGGTAAAGCATAGGGAAGCATTGGCACAGAAGGTCATAGGGAAGCATTGTAAAGCACAGAGAGGTTTGGTAAAGCATAGGGAAGCATTGTAAAGCACAGAGAGGTCTGGTAAAGCATATTAAAGAAAACACAGTAAACTATGGTAAATGAATAGTATAAGCATGGTGGAAATTAACGTTAACAGTTTACATGAAGTGTCTCTAATTAGTATGGATTTACACAGTAATTACTTAGTAAATACATTGGCACTTACACGTAATTAAAATGTTAGTATGCATAGTTACAAAATACTTAATGTGAGAAAAGCATGGGGGAAAACTGGCAAGGGTGATGAAACTTGGTAAGGACATTCTTTAGCACAAGGCATCTATAGTATCAGATGGATGGTGTATGGGGGTAGCTGGCCACCTTCCTTGTGTCCATCATACTTTTTACATTTATCTAGAGAACAGTGGAGTGTCGCAAAAGGCAGTGCTACACATGTCAGGAGGTATCCTGTCTTTTTAAAATGGTGAGCCTATGTCTTTCCCCCTCCAGAGTCTCACAAAACCAAGAGGTCAACAAGATGACCCCCCAGAACCTGGCCACAGTGTTTGGACCCAGCCTCTTGCGCCCCCCTAAGGAACCCTTAGGTGAGAGCGGACTGTGTGTGGACATCTCACAGGAGATAGTCGTGCAGGTAAGAACGCAGCCACTCTGTTCACTACATTATACACTAACTCCTTAGAGCAGAATCCTCTTCTGATATTGAAAATACAATTCCACATCTAATGTAAGAACGGTCTTCATTGGAACATCTTGAAATGAATTATATAGCAGGTTTCACCAATTCCAAAGGTTTTGCATCACCCTATAGAACTAATTTTGCTTCACAAAGTCAAATGAGACCTGTTGAATAATGTTACTTTATGTGCTGATTGACAACTGACATCACAAAGATGCTGCAGAATGATCTGTCGATCTCGGGCAGGTGTTATGATTCTTGGTCTCCCGGTTGGTGGCCCGTCATTGACAGAGTGTGTCTGGTTATACCGTCTCGCCAGGTTTGAAATCGCTGGCTGTGAGCGCCCAAGACGGCGAGCCACAGTCCGCTGCCCCAGTCCAGCCTCCAACATGCCGATCGCACGAAGGCGCTGCTCTCTTGACAGACGTGGCATATTGTTTTTTTTTTTAAAAGTGATTTTCTTTATTGCTTTTATTCAAGCTGGCAATTCAACAGCTGAAATCACTCCTTATCCAGCGTCCAAGCAACTGCCTCACTGATTAAGTGCTTCAGTCTTTCACAGTCACTCAAGCGTGGTCAAGGATGAATGAACGAGTGACTGAAAACAAGCCAAAAACATTTCATCAAGGTCCATCATTTATAGACCTTATTTTTTTTCTAAAATAAATGTGTTGTAATCGTGATAAGTTTCTTTTGATGCTCGGTATAGTTTTTTTTTTCTTTTTTTAATTATGTCTCACTCCTAAAATTCTAAGTGATGCAAAACTTTTGGTTGGAGCTGCAGGTAATATTCTCCTCTCCTCTGTGTTTGCAGGTGCAGGTCGTGCTTAATTACCTGCAATGCATCAACCTCCCAGCTCCACAGATAAAGCTGCAAAGACACTCTGCTGAGTTGGAGGAAATGACCGAACAGAAGCCATAAAAATATCTATTTCTCTGCCCTGAAAGCAGGTCACAGAATGCTGGTAGAATAATAAATCTGGAAGAGCAACTGAAATCTCTCTGTCAGCAACGGCTGTAAAGAAATTAAACATGTAAACCTTCAAAACAAGAATCGTTTTCTTAAACGAATGGGGTTGACAAGCCCTTTAAGTGCAGCTTTGAAACCAGGATCAGGACACACACAGCTGGAAATCAGGTGGACTCAGGACAGAGGGAAGGAGACTCTTCCTCACACAGAGTGGTGAGGGGATGGAATGGGTTACCTAGTCATGTTGCTGAAGGAGACTCTTCTTCACACAGAGAGTGGTGAGGGGGTGGAATGGGTTACCTAGTCATGTTGTTGAAGGAGACTCTTCTTCACACAGAGAGTGGTGAGGGGATGGAATGGGTTCCCTAGTCATGTTGTTGAAGGAGACTCTTCTTCACACAGAGAGTGGTGAGGGGATGGAATGGGTTCCCTAGTCATGTTGTTGAAGGAGACTCTTCTTCACACAGAGAGTGGTGAGGGGATGGAATGGGTTCCCTAGTCATGTTGTTGAAGGAGACTCTTCTTCACACAGAGAGTGGTGAGGGGATGGAATGGGTTACCTAGTCATGTTGTTGAAGGAGACTCTTCTTCACACAGAGAGTGGTGAGGGGATGGAATGGGTTCCCTAGTCATGTTGTTGAAGGAGACTCTTCTTCACACAGAGAGTGGTGAGGGGATGGAATGGGTTGCCTAGTCATGTTGTTGAAGGAGACTCTTCTTCACACAGAGAGTGGTGAGGGGATGGAATGGGTTACCTAGTCATGTTGCTGAAGGAGACTCTTCTTCACACAGAGAGTGGTGAGGGGATGGAATGGGTTACCTAGTCATGTTGCTGAAGGAGACTGTTCTTCACACAGAGTGGTGAGGGGGTGAAATGGGTTCCCTAGTCATGTTGTTGAAGGAGACTCTTCTTCACACAGAGAGTGGTGAGGGGATGGAATGGGTTCCCTAGTCATGTTGTTGAAGGAGACTCTTCTTCACACAGAGAGTGGTGAGGGGATGGAATGGGTTCCCTAGTCATGTTGTTGAAGGAGACTCTCCTTCACACAAAGAGTGGTGAGGGGAAGGAACGGGCTACCAAGTCATGTTGCTGATACTGAAGCACTGAGATCCTAGGAGCCGGACGAGCTTGGATAGGTGAAAGCAGACCTCGCTAGAGCTCTCCGAATCATGTCCTCTCTAACTACAGCTGGTACACCAGAGCCATTAACCTGTCTCCCTGTAACACTGCCCCCTACTGGATGTAAGATATACATTACTAACAAATACCACCGACAGTGGTATCTCTTACATCCACTAGGGGCAGAGTGTTGCGGGGGGGGGGGGGGGGGGGGGGGGGGGGGGGGGGCAAGATAATGTTTGAAAGCTCCTTGAGGCCACAGATTTAATTCCATTAAAAAAAAAAAATCTGAATGACAGAACTTGATATACCAAGTAAATCTAAACAAGAGGAATCTATTCATTGAAGAGAAAGTAGATGATATAAAAAGTTTTATTGGAGTAGTTTTAATAAGAGCTACTCAGAATTCCCTATACGACTAGAGAGCTCCACAGTGCACTCAAAATAGGGCCCCCATGGTATATCTATTTTAAACTGTACCGGGATTGGATTGCTGTCATGCAAGCATTGCCCTGTGTACAGGACAGCACGCAATGCCAGCGCAAGAAATGGCAATATTGTATGTACACTGTTCTGAAAACTATCAACTTCCTTTGATCTAAAGAAAAATGTCTATTCCACTAATATACTGTATGTTAACAAATTTGTATTAAGTATTTTTTATTTTTTTTTATTCTTGTGAAATAAATGATAAAACCATACTGCCCTAGACTGAACTGTTCACCTTTTCTCTTAGGGAGGGAGGGAGCGGTTCAGTCTCTATACCTCAAACCTGTCTTGGATTGGAGGGAACACCCTCTCTCACTGTACACAAATAATGAAGAAACAAACAAAAAATAAACATTCATCTTTGTACCAGTAGGTGTCAGCCTTGTCCCCTACATTTTCTACTTCTAACCCTAGTTCCAGTGACAGCTGCCAGTAATCATGTTCATTTTGAATAGAATTTCTGGGGGATTCAACCTGCTTCAGACATTGCTGGCTTCCCAGTTTGTTTACGTTCCCTAGGGTCGTTTTTAGTTGCAGACACCCAGTGCGGGGAAGCAATTAAAAAGGCAAATACAATACTTGAATATAACATCAAAAGACCAACCCCAGGGATTAAAGGAAGGAGCAGGGACTGAAAGATCTGAATTTATTTAGCCAAGAACAAACTAGGGGACACGGCTGAAGTACTTAAAAACGTAAAAGAATTTAACACAGTCAATCTGAAGCCTCGTATAGAAACCAGGACCAGAGGAGGCGGTTGGAAAGTGGAAAGAGGGAAGCAGGTACCTCTTTATACAGAGAGAGGGTTACTGAATGAAGGGTTTTACTGTGTACATTTTCTTTTATGGGATGTAGCTAACAGCAAGTGACCCAGAATACACTGCTGAGGTGAAACAACCCAAGAACTGCAAACAGAAAACCTGAGAATAAGGCACGGAAACTGAGACATTCCTTTAGCCTAAAACAGTACCACATCACATATCATGTTTTGAAATGAAAATCCATGTGTTTCTTTCAAAACTACACTTTGAAACCTACATAGCTAATGGAAGCGCAAAATGACTATGATTTATGGAATTTTTTAGTTAGGGCCCAGTATCCTTGATTGTTTCTGTTCAGTGGGGAGGGGAGGGAGTTCAGGGTGTCTGGCTGGGGTGATGTGTGGTGTGTGGGAGTGGGAGAGAGGTCAAGCTGTCTGGCTTGGTGCTGTGTGTTGGGTGGGGGAGGGATGGAGTTCAGGGTGCCTAGCTGGGTGAGAATGGGAGGCAGTTGAGGATGTCTGGCTGGGTACGGTGTGGAGGGTGGGAGAGGGAGAGAGGAAGGGGGAGGACAACGCTGGGAGATGTTTAGCACAGATGCCAATTTGCACGGTGTGGGGCCATAGAAAATAAAATTAGTGCTGGTTCACAGGAAACAAGACAGAGTTCACAGTGAACTCATGTTCAGGGAATCCGACACAGCACAGCGGAGTTAACCCCTGCACTGCCGGCTGGGAGCTCCTTTTCACTGCACATTTGAGCACATTTCTTATGACTGACTTGTTTTCAATGTCAACTTAGTTCCTTCATGCAAACTTACAAAGCTGACCGAAAAAGTGTAACCTTAAAGGAGCACTCGATAATTAATCTTCACTAACGGCTTAAAAAAAAAAAAATTATCATTAAAAAACAAATTCAAATTTACCATCGCGTGTGCGTTTTTCATATTGGAAAATGTGAAACCTGCAATATATATGAAGCAAGATTTACAGCATTATTTTCTGAGGTGGTCTTGTTTTTGAAAGGAAGGAACATTTCAATACCTCCAGTTCATGTAAACCTGCTAATCTTATGCTGTATACACTATGCAGGGTGGAAATCAGTTGTGAGTCTTATGAATATTACCAGGAGCTTGTCTCCATCCATTATATTCTAGCCAGAATATTTCAGCGTGGTCATTATAAGTTGAGGGTGATATTAACAGGAGCATCATAACTGTGTTTGGCAGTATTACAAATACGTAGGGCAAATCAGTTTTATTGAACAATCACAAATACAATCAAATAAATATTAGGCTACAGTTTCAAGCACAAAAATGCAAGCAGTCCTTTTATGTGATATCACAAAGATCTGTAAGATCATGCGGTCCGAGAGAAATTAATTAACCACATCATGTAATTGCATTCCCAATATTTGCTGTTCTCCCAATATAACTGCTTCACAGATTACTAGGGGGTGTGCTGGCAACAGTGCCCCCCAGTGGATGTATGAAACACAACAAATAGAACGAATGTAGTATTTTTTTTTTTACCTCCACTAGGGGGCAGTTAGACGTGAATCTGAGCGCTCTATGGAGGCCACTTGGGTGCTGTAATCTCTTACCCCCAGGATGCGGAGACTGAATAATGATACATATTTAAGTCACAGCAAACGTGCATTCTCATCATAAACCGTCTTATCAAGTGCAACACCAGGGTAAAGGAAGTTCTCAGTTTGCATGTCTTACTCTCAGGGGTTAAACTTGCACTTCCGAGGTTCAAGCGTGGTACTGGCTGAAAGCATGTTAGTCATTAGGGGAAGCGGCTGATTGGTCAATGACAGGAAAGAAGCTATGGAACAGCCTAGGAAGCGCAATACTATGGTTTGCAAACAGAGGTTTATCTAACTTACCAGATACTGTCTTTTATAACACTTGTTTTTTTTCAAAACTACACAGTTGAACAGATCTGAACAACAGGTAAGATCTATGGAGTTGGCTACAATATCTTGTACACCTGTATAAAGTCTCTCTCTCTCTCAGTGTCTGTTTAATATAAATTTTCTGAAGTATCTTCTGTGACTCTGGGGGTCACCCCACAGCAGTGTTAGTTTGGGGGTTCAGTGGGTCGTGTTCTGGGGTTGTGGGGTCCCGCAGCCCTGCATCGGCCCTGCCTGTCCTGGGTCCTGAAGCCTCTCAGTTTGGGGCTCCAGTGGTCCCTCCAGGGCAGTGCCAGTGACGTCCGGTCGGCTACAACACGCTTTTCATCTGGCCCGATCTCGGAGCTGATCAGCAGGTAGGTGCGACCCACCTGCAATGGGGGGCAGCCACAAGCCAGGTCCCGCTCAGGCACCCACACTGCCTGAACCCCCTTCCGAATTCCAGGCGTCCCGCGGCGGAACACCGACAGCACAGACACAGAGAAGTGCCACCAGGGACCAGAGCGCACCATAGCTTGCACTTGCACCCTCAGCACTGCAGAGACAGACGGGAATCACACTCGTTCACTGTGGGGGTCTGCCAAACCAACTGGCTCACAATGTTTCTAATAAGAAGTAAGGTCGTCTTTTAAAAGGGGGACCAGAGACAATTGTTCTAGTGCTTATAAGACTTGTTTTAAAGCCTTATTTACAACTCATTTCAAGTGGGTTGCTAATAAGACGTAAGGAATGGATTTTAAGTTATTTTATAGTTATTTTAAGTAAGTTATTTAAAAGGGGCCAGCGAGCATATTGCTAGTCTCACCGTAGTCTTTCTGACAATAGGTCCTCAGGTTCATCCTCACTCTCCCGTGAGTCGGCTGGCAGTAGGAGCCACACTCGCCTCCTGGAAGACAGAATCGCGGAGAATCACCTGAGACACGGGGTCCTGGCTCAATATGTGGACTGGATCAACGCACAGTCATTTCTGCAAGTCTTTACACGTGGTGAGCGTAGAGACGTGTCAGTGTGTGAGCCGCGTGACAAATGCGAGCGGGTGTATTTTGTTTAAATGACTGAAATGCATCTCTTGGTCACTTCAGCCAAAAAAAATATTATTTCAGCAACCAGACAGGAGTCGTTCTAGCTACGAGCCACCAGAGGGCGCCCCTCACAACCCTGGAATGCCACGTCTCAATGGCAGGCACTGAATTTGCTTGTGATAACATGGCAAATTTCACGTAGCGATTTTGTTTCGCGATTCGCAAAACAGAGTAATTTTTTTTTTTTTTTTTAATCGTACTGTTGATAATTTTCTTATTTATAACATGCACAGTAAAACAAATAAAACATAAAATAGTTTAATACTATCTACCTATAATTAAACCAGAGATTTGCGTTTTCGTTCGCGAGCTGAGTTGTTCTGGCGCGCAAATACCGGGCTTCAACCCTCCTCGAGCTAGCGTCAGTTACCTCAGAGACTCAAAAACAGAGCTGAAGACAGAGAAGTCGGCGCACGACTTTAATTAATTACTCTTTTAAAAGTATCTTCGAGTTAGTGTAACTTGTCAATACCAGCATACCCAGGTAAGTTTAATCTTTATTTTGATCTTTGTGCTTTTAACTGATCGTTTGAGGCTTGTCATTGTATGTAGAAATACATGGACAGTCGTCATGTACAAAAACACCACACAGAGGCAAACAATTAATGCTCTGTGTTACTGTAAGGAACTTACGGATGTATGTTAGTGTGTTCTGCCCAATTCTTTTTGCTTTTTAAACAAAATAATAATAATAATAATAATAATAATAATAATAATAATAATAATAATAATAATAATAATAATAATAATAATAAATACTGACTTGCTTTTTTCACTTTATATTCTTAAAAATGTAAATACATAAATGTGAACCAAGTCGTTTGTCATTCCCCGTTTCCCTTGTGTATCTGTTTTCTGATATTGCCTGTTGCAATTAGTCAAATAGTCAACCCTCTTAATAACACACATGGGACTGGTGATACGTTGTGACAATAAGCGGAGTTTACATTATCAGGCGTTCAATAACCTAACAAACCAAGCGACCACGTACAAATTTACACAAACGTAACAAGCAATACTCCTACTTTCCTGTAAGCATTATTTTAGCACCTTGAGATTTATTCGTTTTTTATATTTTTATAACTTTTATATTAAACAGGCTCTTATAATCGTTGGCAATTTTGTACGATGTCTTATTTAACATAACATTTTGGACAACAGTTCTTAAGGACTGTCTCAAGGCACATTTTACAAAAAGTTCTTCAAATAAGCCTTCCCTAGCAATGTGTCAACCAAAAAAAAAAAAACACCAGTTCAGAAGACCCAGAGTGGTTTTGTAAATTGATTTTTAAACAAAGACACCTGCTTGTTTTATTCCTGGTAAGATTTCTCATAAAAGCCCCTATTCACAAAACCTCAATAAGGAATGATTCTTGTTGGTGTTTCCTATAGAGTTTCCTATATCAGTTTAGTTTCCCTGTTGCTGGTCACTTACCCAGGCTGTGTTGAGGTGGGTAGGCTGGAGTAGTTGTGACTATTTCCTCGATTCCTAGAGAGACAAACAGAGTCAAGATGAGACCACACAACACTGAGCAGTACCCTGCAGTGGAATTACAGGGCTGCTGTTTATCACCTACATTGTCATAATGTTTCATTTATTTCTTGTTTAATATCCTGTAACATGTGCTCCGTTTCCCTCTGTAGTGCTGTTTCCACACAGATCATTATTTACCAGGCACACTAAATGTACTAAATGTATTTTTTTAAACACCTGCTTCTGCTTCTGATAAAATAGGACAAGGGTCTATAAGATGGGAATTTTGCCTACAAGTGACAACCATAAATGAAATATCTTGCAATGGAAGTTGTTTCACCTTTAATGGAGCTACCATAAGGGGTATATTTGCAGAATTGTCTATTGCTGCAGTCTTATTGTTTCCATGTGTATCCAATCCCATGCAGGCTCATTTTATGTTTTTTTCTACATTGCATTCTTTATCACAGTTGTCTTTACTAATGTCTTCTCTTCTTGTTTAGATTCAGTTTGTATATCATTATCACTTTCAGTTGTCACGTCTTGTTGACTTTTTAAGACTTGAAAAGCCACCCATGCGGCCTCAACAGCGCTCTCAAACACGTCTCCTCTCTACAGCATAGCGACTGTAAAGCAGAAGAATACATTAGCGAAGGTCCCATAGCAATCTTTAATCTCCTTACACAAAAAAAGAAAAATTCAATAACAGACACTTTGACTACAAGTTCAGTGCCTTCACTTTGAAGACGTTGAAAAAGTCTTCCAGTCCAAACTTTTCTCATTGAATTTTATTTTATTTTATTATTTCTTAATTCATCTCTATTAAGTGTTATAATAGTTTTGGACAATCTCCATTCACAAGTTACAAAATAGCTAAACAATACAAACCAACACTATGAATAACATTTATTTGAAATGCTCTGAATGTGTGTGGGGGGCTGGTGTCCCATTTGCACTTTCCGGAGACCTGAATCCAGCTTTGCATTGGCCCCCACCCTCCTTGCGTGTGGCCCCTCCAGTCCAGGGCAGGAATGTGTACCAGGACCTCCCATTGACACTGCTGCCAGCACTGCTGGGTATGATTGACTGACAAAGTTCCACAAGCCGCGGGGTCACTTCGCTGTTTGAATCATTCTACAGCTGGAGGGTCAAGACATTACAATCCATTCCTTATTAGCTCAAGCAGCATTATCACTGCCTGTCTTTAAAGGCATGCTAACAAGGTTTTAAAATATTTTTTTTTTTTACCTGTTATTTGCACTGGCAAGCTTATCACAGGGCTTTAAAGGATTACTAAGCAAGGCTTTAGGTTCCCTCTTATTATCCCCTGCAAGGGAGTTATAGTGGAGGCGGTCGTACGCATGTATATCACAAATTTTTCTATATATCTGGAGAACCGCTTGTCTAATTGTCATGAAACATGTTATTAACATTATTTAGCCTCAGGTTTGGGTGTATGGAGGTGTCTATCTGGAGAGTTGCTTATCAAATTGTGATTAAACATTTATAATTGCTGTTTCTCATTCTATACTAATCTGTGCATACTGTTGATATACATCACAACATTGGGTTAGGGGGCGCTATGCTCACGTATGCAGGGTCTCAGTGGGGATCGGCTCTGCTGGTATCCTGGGGCGCAGCGGTTACAGGTCAGTCCCGTCACCCCGTCTCGGCAGTGACACTGTCCCGAGGTCTGGTTACACCCCTTCTCCAAAGCACCCACTGGGTGACACGAGCAAGCTGGGGAATGAGAACCAGGGAGACAATAAGATAACACCCAGAGCACCCAGACTCACATGTGAGTCTAGAAGAAACTGAGCAGAGAAGCGTTTCAGCTAGTGCCTTCATCAGTGTTAGTGAAACTAGAAGAGACTGACTCAAGCTGATCGACATTTCAGCGAGTGCCTTCATGGTGTTATTGAGGTGAAACTACAAGTCGGTTGGTTACTAGACTCAGTTTCTTCTAGTTTCAGTGACATGAAGGCAGTAGCTGTAATGCTTGTCTGCTTGACTCGGTTTCTTCTCGTGTCACCTCAGTAACAATGCCAGTACTCACGTTTGCAGGCCTTGCGGTGAGTGAGTGGTTTGGTTTGGTCTCGAGTGAAGCCTTCTTTACAGTAGTGACAGTGTCGCCCAGCCATGTTGTGACGGCAGCCCAGACACACACCCCCACTTCTCCGGCCTGAGAGCTTGTACAACTCCATGTTGAAGCGACACCTAGTGGAGTGGAGGTTACACTGACAGGCTGAGGAGAAACGGCACAGGGAACAGGATTCAGAGTAAGTAAACTACTTATTAAAACAGTTCTAGCCTTTCAAATTCATTCTGTTACTCGTGAGAGCATTGTGCACAGGACACCACAGCACGGCTCTGCTCAGGACACTGGAAGCAATCCTGGAGTAAAACATTGTATTTTTAATCCATATTTTTGTTGCTGTAGCTCTTTAGTTTTATAGTGCTTTAGTTTTATAGTGTTTATATGTTCATTTTCCAGGGTGCAGGAGAGCACAGCGAGGCTCTGCCCAGCACTCAGCAGCCAATGCCAGCGCAGTGGATTGTAAATGTGTACAAATACAAACATTTCCTTGTGTACAGGACAAGTTAAAAAAAAAACCTATGTAAGTAATTCAAAAAGATTATTTTCTTTCACTCTTTATCCCTCTCTCCCTTTGTCTCACCTGTTTTTGCTAATTTCCCATCTGAAAGTGTCAGAGAGGTGAGAGGTCACTGCTGGGTCAGAAGGTTGAACACATGCAGTGTGAGAGATTAGTCTGAGAAAATCGCAACACCTGCAGCGGAACTTAGGCAACACGGGCTGGTAGACAGAGACAAGCAGGGTAGTGTCCTCACTCCACATACTGACAGGTTCCTCACCATAGACAGATGGTGCTAGTGCTGTGTTCTGCTCACTCATTGACACCGTATAGTGTTCCCAGACAGGCAGAGGGGGTTGTTCCTCTTACTCATAGACAGAAAGACACACAGGGCTGCGTTATTCTCACTCACAGACGCAGTGGTGTGGTTGTCTGGGGCTGGCTCTTTGCCAGGGACGGTCGCAGTAGAACGGTTTGCAGACATCACAGTCGGGGCCGGCCGTGTTGTGTCGACACTCGCACACTGCCCCACCTTCGGGATCCCGCCTGCAGCGTGAGGCGTGCCCGTTACACTTACACCGCCCCCCCACCTGCACATCGGAGATGGACAGCCAGGGGGTGCCCGGCACTGACATCTCTGCAGCATCACCTAGGAGTGCAATGTTATAGAATTAACAGTGAGAAGCATTCCATTCCTGTACCCCTATTAGCAACATTATCACTGATCCCCCTTTAAAAGGAGAGCTAACCAAGACTTTACAACCTTTTTATTAGTAGCACTAGTTGCGTTGTTACTGCCCCTTTTTAAATGATGCTAACTCTTTCGTATTCAACACTAAAGAGTTAATTTTTAATTTTTTTTTTTCTGGATATCATTTTGGAATCTATCCTCCATTCACTCAAACCCAACCACATAATTACCGGATGAGTGTTCATGCTGCTAAGCAGATATGGAGCCAGATCTGAAGGAACACGATTCTATGCAGCTGGGTTTAAGCATGCTTTCTTCTCCATCAATAAGTGCTTGTTATATAAGGTTACTCCCTGAATATTCATGCAGTACTGGAGTTATTTCTCTCGTGGTAAATTAAAAATCACCTCTGGTGGCTGTTTTCTTGTTCCTCCTTCTTGGAGTCTCTTCAAGTCCCGCCTCTGCCCTTTTCAAACCCTTCCTAATTCCGCTTGACTTCCTGTTCCCAAGCTCCTCCACTCCATCAAGAAAATCAATTGAATTCTTCATCTTCTCTTTACCTCCAAATTTCACCCCATCTCCTCTCCTGGAGGCTCGCCTCTTTCCACCCAGCCCCTCCCTTTTGCTAGACTCCGCCTCTGTGTCCCGAAGCCGAACCCCCATTCCACCTGGGGATTCTGAGACCTTGTGGAAAACGATCCTGATATCGGTAGCAGTGGCCCAGTCCTGTAGAATGGAACTGAAGTCGTAATCTGAGGCAGAGGGTCGCCCATCTAAGGTTGCGAAAGCCAGGACCATCCCTCCTCTGTGCTGCTGCAGGGGCCTGGGGTCCGAACACAGGGCTTCGCTTTCTTGGGTCCTTGATGGGACCACTGTCCGAGCCGGGCGACCAAACTGGGCCAGACAGTGAGGGGAGTAGAACTGAAAAGGTCTCCAGGTTTTGCCAAAATCCATGGACTTGAGAATGGAGACGGACCAGATAAAGTTCTGCAACCCAGAGCAGAACTGCAGGCTGATGTAAGTCAACTCAAATCTGCGCCCCAGGGAGATGGTCAGGGTGTGGTCTTGGTTTGTTCGCCTGTGGACGCAGGTCAGGTTGTGAGGGTTGTTCAGGTCGGTAAGCGACGTGACATTTTCAGAGATTCCTTGTTCCTCTCCACGGGTCTCAACTGGTCTCCCGAAGGCCGCGTTGATGAATTCAGGCAGGCAGTGGTTCGGCCCTCCTTGCCCATCATCGCAGGGGTCCTGAGAGGCCGCCACAGTCCAGCGCAAAGGGACATGGGACAGGATGGAGCGAGAGAGTAAGAGGAGGAGGAGAGGAAAGCAGAGGAGTCCAGCCATGGCAGGATATCATCAGTGCTGAGGGAAAACGAGGAGTGAGAGGGAGGGGGAGAGAATCAGGAAAACGGATCAGTAACCAAACTAGAGCCCAAACACTGGTCTGCTTGACTCCGTCTCTTCTAGTTTCAATA
This sequence comes from Polyodon spathula, assembly GCF_017654505.1. Classification (NCBI taxonomy): domain Eukaryota; kingdom Metazoa; phylum Chordata; class Actinopteri; order Acipenseriformes; family Polyodontidae; genus Polyodon; species Polyodon spathula. The sequence goes on along the minus strand of NC_054581.1, from coordinate 1,188,007 downwards.
ACCCTGATGAAGGCACTGGAGCCCAAATGCTGGTCTGCTTGACTCAGTTTCTTCTAGTTTCAGTAGCACTGATTAAGGCACTAGAGCCCAAATGCTGATTTGCTTGACTCAGTCTCTTCTACTTTCAATAACACCGATGAAGGCAGCTGAAGCGCTTCTCTGATTCTCCTAGTTTTACCTAATATTTCTTGAGCCCCTAATCCTTGAAGGCTCAGGAATGACAAGCATGTTTTATACAGTGTGAAGAGAGAGCAGCTGCTGTAACATGACATGTTGCACATCCATCATTTTTATGCGTCTCGTAATATATCGCTATAGAAGTTCTGGATACATATTTTTTTGTGAAGATTTTTTTTTTTTTTTTTTAATGTGTAAAACATGTTTATTGCAGCGATGCCTCGTTCTGGTTTAATCTCAAGCATATCATTCCCCGAGCATCACATTGTTGCAGAATATCCTTTCAGCTTCTTTTCTTTTTATAAGTTTTAAAATTCACGTTGACCGAGAATTTCTTTGTTGGTTTTAAATCCGTAATTTATTTTTTAGTTTTCTTTGTAATTCTTCTTCCCCTCTTGCCCCTCTCCTCTGTCTCTCAGGGGAATGCTCCTAAGTGCCTGTGATTAATGAGTTCTTAACGAGCGTGTGATAAGTCCCAGCAAAGTCAGCAGGGATGAGTAAACTGTCTCTGTGGGGAAGGCATGAACACAATAAGCCTTTAGCCATTGGGAGGGCAGGCTGGAGTTACAGCACAGCCCTATGGGAAACAAGCTTGTCTTCCAGACAGACTGCAGGGAAGCATATCAGTGTTGCACAGGGTTCATTGCACAATGGTTCACCGATGGGCTTCAGTGAGCAACGCTAATATTGTTCCCCACCTCATATCAGGAAATGCAGTCTTTTCAGAAGCAATTTTCACCGGAAATAGTTGGTAATAATAATAATAATAATAATAATAATAATAATAATAATAATAATAATAATAAATAATATTGAAATAGGAAAATACAAACCATACAAGGTATCCTTTTAAAGTTGCATCCAGTGGTATTTTTTTTTCTGTTCACTAATTAGGATGCTTACAATCATGCTGAGTGATTCTTAAAGTAATTAATCAAATATTGCTTTTTGTAAAATGTGATTAGTCTGTGTCAAGGTGCTTTCACCTGGGTTCAGAAACTGCTGTTCAGTAGTTGTCAAAAATTTAAATTAGAACAACATGATTGCAAAAAAAAGATAAGGGATCTCAAATAAAGGATCCGTGATTTTAATACTGGAGTTTGGTTTCTGCAGCATGCATGTCATTATAATTGCCTGCTGCATTATGAACATGTTATCAAATATGTATTTAAAATTAATGATTTTTAGTTTCAGTAATTTAAGATCCGATTTAAAAGCAGGAATGGCAAACGGTGAAAAAAAACACCTTGTGAAAATTAACAAGAGATTTGGAGTTTTATTGCCCGAGGATTGAATTCCCAGTCGCTGTTGGAGAGGGGAAACGTGAGCCCGCCAATTTTAGATCTTTTTTTTTTTGTCCTGCACATGAAAGGGAGGGAAATACCAAAGGCTAGGGGTTAAACAGGAATGTAGCTGAAAAAGAGATCTAATGTCAGATATAGGAAACACTGTAGGCAGCATGAAACTCAAAGGTACACAATTCTCAAAGGCAGCCCTGTACCAGTTTAACATTGACCCTGAGTAGAGCTGCCATTATAGAGCCACTGTCTGTGTGCATCACCACTGAAGATCATTTGGGTAGGGTAGTTACCATTCTACCAGCCTCATCCCAGTATAGTTGACCTATTGCTACCCCTGCCCCATGGTCTAATTCAGAATCGTTGCATTGCCGTGGTAGTGGCATTATCTGTCTGCATTGCCACTGAAGATCATTTGAGAAGGATATAACTGTGGTACCATTCTGCCAATGGCAGCCTCATCCCATTGTAGCTGCCCTATACCTATACTACCGTTGCCCCTCAGTGTAATACAGAACCATTGGATTGTAGCCCTGTCTATCTGCATTGCTATTCAAGTTTAAAGATCCTCAAACTACTCAACCTAATTACAATAACAACCATTCAGAAAATCGGGTTTGGTAAAATAGAATTAAATACTATTCAGAACATATTGCGTCTGTTATTGTGGAATACGATTATGTCACAGCTGTTGAAAACAATATTAATGCCAATACTGAAAGACAAGCTCTTTTAAAAGTGTAGCTATTTAATTTGGTGTCAAATTCATCACGGTTTTGTCTGTATTAAAGACGTGGTTGTTGGTTCAGAGAGATGTATTTGTCGGCTGCCCGTTACACTCCGTTTTTTTTTTAAATCGCCGTGTTTGAGACGCATTAAGAAACAGATGAAGTGGATTTCGCCTGTCTCACATATTTTAAAATTCTTCGTCATGGAATTGGAAGAACGTGAGTGCTCGCCCGAATGCCGTGGCTGTTTTTCACAACATCAAAAAATAAACAAGACCGAGAACGAATATATATATATATATATATATATATATATATATATATATATATATATATATATATATATATATATATATATATATATATATTTTTTTTTTTTGGTGCGTGTTTATATTTAATATCTCGTTTCATTTTATTATTTATTGCAAGTTTGTACTTATTTATTGAAGTTGACCCTATTAAATAAACATAATACAAAAAACAAAAGATACCTTTCGAGATAGTCCAGTACTGCATGCGTGTTTAGTTATGGCTATTATTTTGTTTAATCAAATTAATTTATACACACAGGTTATAAATGAATATAAATGAAATCCATGTTGCTGTTTGACTTGTTAGAATAACAAACATTCGTTCCATTGCCATTAAAAAAGACTCCAAGGAGCAGGTATTTTACATTTATTAATTTACACAAAATTCCATAATAGCCATAAAAATATATCGCGGATATTTTATATATATTCGATGTATTATTATTATTATTATTATTATTATTATTATTATTATTATTATTATTATTATTATATAGCTATTATATATTATATATATATATATATATATATATATATATATAATATATATATATATATATATATATATATATATATATATATATCTTATATATGATATTTTATATTGTAGAATATATAGTTTTATATAATTATAAAACGCAGCCATTGTATTCAACAAAATATTTATATACAGAAACACGTGTAGCTTTTGAAATAGATGTGTTATGTGTTTGCCTATGAATTAATGTAAAAGCTATACAGTTTGCACGGGTTTTTGATAGCCGGAATAAAACACATGTAAACTCTATCTGTAGTTGTTGTATGGACGGTGATATATTGAGTATATGTCGGCTATAATTTAAAAAAAAAAAAAAAAAAATTGTCAATTGCTAATAACTAAAATCAATAAAGTAACGAGTTTAATAAATAAATACAATGATAAAATAAACTAAACAGAAACAGATGTGATTCCACTGGGTCGAACCCAATTATCTTATATTATATATAGATCTATTATATATAATATATATATATATATATATATATATATATATATATATATATATATATATATATATAATTAAATAAATACAACACACACACACACACACACAAAATAAAACAATATTATAAAAAACAGGTACCGTCTAATCATAAGTTCAGATCGACACAACATGACAAATACATTTAAAAACTGCAGCCCGAAACCTCTACAGGTGTTTCGCGTTGATTTTGTGCTTCGTGGACCTTTACTAAGCTTGTTTTTCTGGTTTTGTTTTGTATATTTCTACAGCGCTGTACAGAATAGACTCATCAATTAGGAATTGACTGTTTAGGTGAAAATGTAACGAGACTGGACACTGAATGGGAAATCCACACACACACACAAATCACCAACAAAATAAAAGCGCGTTATTTTGATAAGCTAGTTTTCTATGTGTGTGTGTCTATGAGGCGTGTATTAAAATAGACTGTATTTGATTAACCTGGACTAAGAAATAAGCGAGAGAGATTAAAAAAAAAAAAACACACACACACACACACACACACCTCTAAATGCTACCAAACTATAAGTAAAGAAACCGGGGAAACACAAACGCCGTTAACTTCAATGTATATTTTAGATTATTTGACTCTGACGGCTGTCACTACACTCTCATAATACCATGCTCGCCAGTACTAATATGACGACAACAATAATTAACCCTCACATATAATAAGAATAATATTTCTTTTGGTTTGTTATAAAATCGCCAGTGATAATCAGAATGGTCTCCGAGGGGAGGTGCAGTCCCCGGCGAGGAGGAGCGCTTAATCACCGGCTCATTGCTCTCCATTCATTACGCTCTGCTACCGCATTGCTGGAGTAACAGGTAAGGATACACCTCACTGACGAGAGCAGAGCACCGGGCTAGAGAGGCGAGCGAGCCGGGAGAGACCTCTGGCAGCTCAGTGTGACACAAAGCATGCCAGCGCGGTTTTAATACATACTGTAAAAATCATGTTACCATTGAAGCGAGGACCGCACACTGATAAGACACGCTGACACAAACAGTACAAACGTGCACATGTATTGGCTCATAGACCACGGGAGCGCTGCTTTACAAAATAATTTGCATACTGGTATCACGTGGTGTCTTTATAGCATATGGCAGACCGTGATATTGATGCGATGCAGAAATGTCTTTATAATATATAGCACTAGACCCTGATATTGATGAGACACAGCCCTCTGAAATGTCTTTATAATATACAGCACTAGACCCTGATATTGATGAGATCCAGCCCTCTGAAATGTCTTTATAATATATAGCACTAGACCCTGATATTGATGAGACACAGCCCTCTGAAATGTCTTTATAATATACAGCACTAGACCCTGATATTGATGAGATCCAGCCCTCTGAAATGTCTTTATAATATACAGCACTAGACCCTGATATTGATGAGACACAGCCCTCTGAAATGTCTTTATAATATACAGCACTAGACCCTGATATTGATGAGACACAGCCCTCTGAAATGTCTTTATAATATACAGCACTAGACCCTGATATTGATGAGACCCAGCCCTCTGAAATGTCTTTATAATATACAGCACTAGACCCTGATATTGATGAGACACAGCCCTCTGAAATGTCTTTATAATATACAGCACTAGACCCTGATATTGATGAGATCCAGCCCTCTGAAATGTCTTTATAATACACAGCACTAAACTTTGATATTGATGCTGTACGGCCCTCTGAAATAACGAGTCTATTCCTATCAATACGTTGAGAGCGGCGCGTCCCTGCACAGCGCTGTATAAATATACAAAACAAAACCACAAAACAATCTTTGTAAAGATGCACGAAGCACAACATCAACGCGAAACACATGTAGAGGTTTCGGGCTGCAGTGTTGAAAAGCTCGTCAGACGCAATTTTTACATTTATTTGTCATGTTGTGTCGATCTGAACTTATGATGTCATGATGATTAGACGGCACCTGCTTTTTATAATGTTTTATTTTGTGTGTGTGTATTTTATTTAATTGTTAATATTTATTTTTTTTAACTGGGTTCGATCCCCAGTGGAATCACATATGTTTCTGTTTAGTTTATTGTATTATTGTTTTTATTTATTAAACTCGTTACTTTAGTTATTAACACTATTATTGTGTTAAATAAACACGCACACGCATACACACATACACACACACACACACACACACACACACACACACACATATATATATATATATATATATATATATATATATATATATATATATATATATATATATATATATATATAACATATAAAACATTCCACCTGTTGGAAAACAACAGAAAAAGTATTTCATTTTATACTGGAAATAAAGTTTGGGATATGAGTCGGGGTAAAACAGACAGAGTTTCGGACTGTCAGCAGACAAGTTATTCAGCATTGATATCACTGCTGCAGACACTTGGAAAAATACATTATTATCCAAATGTGGGTTATTTATTTGTTTCTTTAGAAAATGTCACGCCAGTATAAACTCTTGAGAAGCAACTCGTTTTTTAGTGCCCCACAACCCTGAACAGCGAGCCGGGGCGGTGGGAGCCCGTGTTTGTTTTGACACCGCTGGGACAGGTACACGCGAATCCGCGGGCTCCACTTCATACTAGAGCCCGTGTAGGCCTTCAGTGCTCCGCAGCCATTTCCAGAATTTCATGAAGTGTCAAAACAAAATAAACGGTGTTTAATTAACAGTTTGTAATAAGAGTTAATTAACAGATATAAAAAAAGTGAATCTACTACAATCTTGTGTGTTTGTAATATCTGGGTGCCACAGGCTCAAGGTCAGAACGGCCCCCGTATCAGATTGTATTGTAATCTAGGCCTTGAATTGAATTTCGGTTATTTCTTATGTTTTTTCGATTTCTGTTTTTTGACCCGTCATTTAAATGTATGTTTGCGCTATGGAAATCCTCATTAAGTTTATATAAAACTAGAACCGGCAAAACAGTGACTCAAGTTCTACACTGAAGATGTTTGTTACTACTCTATTTAAAAACAATAACAAGGAATTCACTCAAAACAAGAATGTGAGATGAAACGCTTTGACAAGAGGGTCTTAGCTTCAGTTTAAAAAAAAAACAAAAACAAACAGAAAACTATTGTTTTTTTTGTTTGTTTGTTTTGTTTAGTTTTTTTAAACAAAACCTATACGGGTCCAACCAACACTTTAGATTAGAATGTGCGTTACCAGTTCATTTCGTTGTGTTTTCTTTTTAAAAGCGGAGTTGTTTAAATATACAACAACAACCGTTTAATATGCATTCGACGTGTAATTACATTGGCTTACAATTTGTTTTAGATTTTTTAAAATCTCGTATTCAGTTTTTGTATTCATCCAAATTCAGACGATTAAAAACAGGAATGACGCAAGTAAAAAAAAAAAAAAAAACTAATGAAAATGGTTTTTCCACCGTTTTCTTAAAAACTGAGTTTCAGAAAAACAAACCTCTATTTCCTGCAAATTAAATAAACGCCAATTAAAATAGAAAAAAAGCAACATATAAGATATCTAAAAGCTGGAGATATATCATTCAAATACATGTTTTACCCACACAACTAAATCTCTATATACAATTAAACGTACAGTTGATTTTTGATGTTGGCATATATATTTGTATTTGAATAGGTTTCTGCTATATAAATATGTTTAAGAATTGAATTTAAGAAACGGGCGAAATTATGGAAAACGATTAAATATCAAATCATTTAAACTGAAAACCATTATGGAAGGGTAAGTATTTACCCCACTCTACTTATTTACCCCACTCTGGGACAGGTGTTCCCGTGTCCCCGAGCTGCAGGTGGAAGTCTCTTATAAACGATGGCTTTTCAGAAACAAGCAGCTATTATTTCTGTTCAAAGGACAGGAGTCCGGACTCAGGACAGGAGAGGTTCTGCCTAAAAGCTACGGCAAAAAAAAAATAAAAAAAATGAAATAGTGTGGACGCTGTTTCACCCATATTGTTTCATTGTGTGTGTGTGAACCTGATGAGACGCCATAGGTGTCGAAACGCGTTGTTTGTTTGCTATCACCATGTTTTTAAGAAATAAATGATTTTTGAATATGAATGAATATAAATCAGCAGGAGTTACCTATTGTGTCATTTTGAAGAAGAAAAATGTGCATGGCAAGGCATGTTTGGCTCAAAGATTTTTGTACTATATATATATATATATATATATATATATATATATATATATATATATATATATATATATATATATATATATATATATATATATGTACTACAAAGGCAAAAACACGTTTTTGTTTTTCACAGTACATCCATGTGTTTTGACACTTATTAACTAAAATATATATAATATATATATATCAGGACCTGTAAAGACGGATGTCCTGCAGTCGACCTATGGAAACGTCACGACATTTGCTGCTTTAAACGAGTATTATTATATATATATATATATATATATATATATATATATATATATATATATATAATATATATCTCTCACTTTAGACATAATTCTCTGAGTGAAATCTGTATTAAGATTACCCGGAGGGACAGTCTAATAGAGGCCTCTTAACACAGATGGTCTCTTAAAGAGAGCTCATACTTATGAATTTTATACCAGTCTCTGATGTATACACACACACACACACACACACACACACACACACATACATACACACATATATATATATATATATATATATATATATATATGTAGAAAAATTTTGTAACAACATATTGTGCAAAACACACGAAATTAACTTAACAACTTAATAATTTGTAAACAAACGCGGCAAATCCTAATTAGATATATAATTAAGATTAATTAACTAACGATCTACGTCAAACATGTCTGCCCAGACCCACAGGTCAATACGTCAGTTATGCATGTTTATATTTGCTATAAAAATATATGAAATCGGGTTTGACCAAAGACTGCATCATTCTGAAAAAAAAAAAAAAAAAAAGGGACTATTTATTGATAGAAGAAGGCGTTTTATGAAAATCAGATTTATTTAAGGAAATATTTGCTAATAAACATCACGTGCGGGGCTGACATCAGTCCGCTCCAGAAAACAAATAAATAAATACGTCTTTCTTTCTTTCTTTCTTTTGTAAACAAACAAACAAAAAAAAAACATATATTACCGGTATTGAAAAGTCATACCTCTTAAATATGTATATTTTCCATATTATTTTGTTCCAATGTATTGTTAATAGCACAACTACAAATCTATAGACACATCAACAAAACCAAGAACAAGGCTCTGCGGTCGACACTTAATTAACCGTATCGACGCGCAATATTCCAGTTTGTATATTGTCCTAAAAGCAAAAACGCGAGGTTATCTATAATCTCCTACTCGTCCGACCTTTAGCTTTTGTACGTAATCAGACGCCGTTTGTGTTAATTTTAAAACTTTTTTTTTTTTTGAGAGAGAGAGAGTAACTAATCAACTTGACAACGCGTTGATGGTTTTCTTCTAAATTTAAAACTAGGCTCATGCAACGCGCATTCTTCAGCGAAACTCTCTCAGCGCAACACCTGGAAAGAAGCGAAACCTTATTAAACGCACTGGAATGAATAGTAGACTTACTTTGGCGATGTTCACCATTGCCTTTGAACCGCCTCTGTGTAGAAACGGTGAAATAACTCGCAGTCAATATCCCATCTCCCAAGCCACGCCGCCGCAGAGCCGCTGCTGTAGAGTACTGGAGTTGCGCTGGACACGAGAGGCACCCTGTACCCGGAGCCCTGACGTAGGAAAACGACCCGTTTAACTTTCATGTTGTCACCCGAGCACCCCCCCCCCCTCCCTTGTCAAAAACACCGTGTCGTAATAAAAGAGCAGGTTCCTGTCGCCGCTCCATTCTATGCACCGTTTAGAATACCCGGACACTGAAACAGGTGGGGCAAATTATTACAAACAAAACGGGACAGTTTGTAAGGGGCAACTGGGCAGCTAGCCCGACTCGGACACAGCAGCGCGCCTTGTTGATCCGGGAATCCGGGTTATAAGTATGTGCTACATATGGCATGTGGTTATGCTATGAGTATCCAATCTATCGCACATGTGATAACACGCTATTGTGATGTCATAATCTACACAGCGCCTCGTCGTTTGGCCGCACTTTTGTAATATGAATAATTTATAAAATAATGCGTCTGATATCATTCTCCAATGGAAATTCTAGACATCATTTTGAAACGACTTTAGTGTAGCTCTATGCCTACAATACAGTGTTGCAGAAACATCGCGAAAACGCTACTGGTTTGGAAATGGCATGACGTTGCCTTTGTAAACATTTGGGTTTAAGTGAGATCGCTGTATTGTATTGGGATGCCTTAGCGAGATCATTATCCTATAGTCAATCTAAGGAACCGGTTTCTTTAACAAATGCATACATTTAACGGCGACCAGCCTCAGTATCTGTTTTGATTCCTTCTTTCAAGTTTTGGTTGCTTTCAGTTTTGTGTGTGCGCAGCAGTGTGAGTGTTGTGGTTTTGCTGGCCCCTAGTGGCGAACCTTTGAAACGCAACAATTTCCTTTCAACGCAGAGGTGCAGCTCATGTGTGGATATATGTAGGTTTGCACGAAAATTCAACACGTGTAATTCTCCCATGACTAAGAACTGTCGTGTAAACTATCTGAATTTGTAATTTACGAAAGGAAATGTGAACGTAAAATATAATATTATAATTATTATCTTTAAACCTCGAGTTATTCTAGTTCTCAAAGAATAAAACAATTATTTTGGACTATGATATCCAATCAAATTCACCTTCGATGTTTTACACAATAAAAGAAAAATAAATCGGGGGGGGGGGGGGGGGGGAAAAAAAAAAGAAGGGGAGGGAGTAAAAATAAGATCGGGGGGTAAGAAGGGGATGAAAACAGGGGAATAAGAAAGAGGGATGGGAGTAAAAGAGAATAAAAAGGAAGGAACGAGTAAAACAGAGTGAATGAAAAAAAAAAGAAAAACGAAAGTGAAATGAAAAAAGAGAGTAAAAAGACTGAAAGAAAAGGAAAACACCTAAACAGTAAAGCTATAGCCGTCACCCCCCCCCCCCCCCCCCCCCCCCCCCCCCCCCACCCCCCCCCCCCCCCCCCCCCCCCCCCCCCCCCCCCCCCCCCGTCACAGTGGGGTGTAGGAGACTCGGTTCTGTTTGAAGAGTTCCACTCGTAAACGTGATTGATTCTCTCCCGGTTGCATGCTCCACAGGTGTGAGCTGAACCTGTTCTTTCCATTCCCTGCCTGAATGTTAATGATCAGGGTACTAAACCTCCAGACAGCCGGCTTCACAATCTATTACAGGTGAGAGAATACTTTCACACGTGGAGGGTTTTGTGAGTCCTCAGTTTAAAGGGGTGATAATCTCTCTGCTTTCCTGCCATTAGCATCACTGGACACCAGAACAAATGTGCTAAGAGTAATATAATAGAAACCCATACATCTTACCTGCATTGCTCTTCGCTGCATGGCACTCAAATGTGCAGTTTTGACAGAAGCACACATGATATCTAGTACTGCATTTGGTTAAAAAAAAAAACAAAAAAAAAAACCGTTTCTGGTCTTTATTCTCAGGAAATCTGTTACACTTTTACTCATTAGATCGCCTCAGCAGTGTCTCCTGGGCCATGTTACTGGCTGACAGCGTGTCAGTCAATAGGGAAAGCCGCTGATTGGTTCATGACAGGGACGATCGAAGGGGTGGGGACAATTTCACTCCCCAGGGGACCAAAGAAGTGCAAGACCATCGGAAAGCGTGGCTTGCAGACAGCGATCTACAGCGAGTGCAGGACCAGAGCTCGATGAAGAAAAAGCTGTTCTTTATTGGCATCGATGCAGTTTTAGAAGTATTTATCCGCATTTGAACATGTTTTGCATGTGACTGCAGTGTTTCATTATTGTAAAACCTAATCATTTTTCAAATGTATCCTCCTTCTATCCGAACTTGGCTTGATGCATTTGGCGCCTGTCGCTCTACAGTCCCTAGTGGCCATAGGATGTTATTGCATGCGTCAATTAAACTAAATTTTAATAAATAAATAAATAAATAAATAACGAATTGGAGTGCTACGTTCCCAAGTTCATGTCAAGTACGCCGATGCGCAAGGGAAGCAACAAGAAGAACCAGATGTTTTCCAACTACTGACTGTCTCTCCGCCTTGATATATCAGTCTTGTAACAAATCATGTTGTGATATTTAACACTTAAAGGGATATTCACAGTGTGGTGTCTTGCCGTGTACTTGAGGTTACTGAACTGTGTACGGGTTTCCTGACGAGGAGTACAAATGCAGACATGCTTGGTTCGGTATTATGGTGCAGAATAACCTCTGTGGGTGGAGCGGGAGGGCTATACTTCGGTACGGCTACATGCAACATATGGAGCTGGAATCTGGACCCGACATGTAAACACTGCACACTTATTTCCTTAGTCATTACCAGAAATTTTCATTAAGGCTAAATTGTAATAAAATGAGAATAAATGATTTAATAAACCCTTGCCTGAAGCAGCAGAAAGGAGCAGCAACTGGCTATGGTTGAGACGGAAAGATTCTGGATGGGGATCTCAAGCACAATAGAAGGAATGATGTACAGGTAAGCTGGGCTGAGCTGAGTGGGGGATGGAGGGGGGGGTGATGTTGGGACGACAGAATCACTGTTGAGCCCTCTTGAGGTGTCGTGGGCTAGTCAACAAAACACAGAGGATAGAAGATGCCCACTTGAAGACCTCAGAAATGTACCCTACTTAGCTCAATCCAGACGGTTGTCATGCTGATGCGATGGGGAGAGCGCACTGGGTTGATCCCCGGAGCCAGCATCGCAGCCGTTGTGTGTGCTGATGGGCTGGGGAGGCAAAATGAGCTGATCCCTGGAGCCAGCATTACACTTCAGCAAACAACACCAGACAGAAGGATATCTACATCATCAGATGGAAAACAATGCAAATGGATGGAGATGCAGATGGATCACATTAGTTTACTGCAAAGCTACTTCTTAGTTGGTGCTTATCTTGGCGAGATAGAAAGGGAGCCTGCAATAATGTTGCTGGCAAGAACAAAAAATAAGGACATGTTATTTAAAGCTTAATTTTAACCAGGACAGGTGATAGCAGTGATATTGCCAGAGCCAAAAAGAGGGGAAAAAAACATGATGTCAAAGCCTTGGTAAGCGCGTCTTTAAACGGGGACCAGCGAGAATGTTGTAGAACTATAACAGTTATACAAAGCACCGCTTTAAGAAGATCACCCGACACCAACGAAATGAAACTGTCAAACACGTGCCAATGAAAACATCTGTTTGACTCCTCAGTACACAGCAAACGCAAGAGAAGCGTCCTTGTGACATACTAAACATAATACCAATAATAAAACCAGCGCTGTTCTGCACATCTGGAATATTGCCTCTCCAGATGTTCTATACTGCACCTCCTCATCCGCTGGGTCTGACCCGGTCCGTGTAGAGGCCTCAATGCATCCTATACAAAGGGGAGCCGTGCGTGGGCTGTTTCTGGCTGGGAAGTATTCCAACCCGAACAATGCAGTACTGACATCTTTCCAGGAATCAGGACAGCCAGAACAAAAAAAACACCCCAGCCTTTGCATTGCAAAGTGTGACCCCCTTAGCTGAAGCCTGCTTGATGTTTGGTGATGGTCGTGTGGAGTTTTCTATCAAGCAAGGTGGTCAGAGATCTTTGCGGGGTTATTCCGGCCTTAATTTGCATTGCTTTCAGTGATTTGTTGACAATGTTCTTTAAGAAAGTTTGATTTCTTTTATATATTTTTTACTATTACATATAACAATAATCTTTATATAGCGCCTTTCATAGTGGAGCACAATCACAAAGCACTTTACAAGAGACTAGGGTGTGTGAACTGTGCATCAGCTGCAGAGTCGCTTACAACAACGCCTCACCCCAAAGACGCAGCACAAGGAGGTTCAGTGACTCGCTCGGGGTCACACACAGTGAGTCAGTGGCTGAGCTGGGATTTGGACCTGCTGGTTACAAGCCCCTTTCTTTAACCACTGGACCGCACAGCATCCTGACAAAGCAACAGCTAATATAACCAGGGCAAAAACAATACAAATACAGTACAGATACAACGGCAGGGCTGTAAATTCAAAGTGAGAGCAAATCAGTATGATGTGAACATTAATGTCCACGATGTAACAGTATGTCCTGAATAAGAAATAATGAAATGGATCATGATATACGCCTCACCCCACACGCTGCAGGGGTGACAGACAGACAGCGGTACAAACTGAAAAGACCCTCCCCTGACGCATCTTCAGAATCTAATGCTCTCAATAACCGAAGCTCAAGAAAGGTAAAACCAAGTTTGCCTGCTGATTGGCCGATTGTTCCTGTGGGTTCAAAACTGCTTGAATTTCACTGTGTGAGTCTCATTTGTATCATTTCAGATCAAGGCTTGTCTTGGCGTGGAAATCCTTGGGTCTACTTTCATTTCTATGACATTCTTAAGAAACACTATAGAGATTTACAAGTAAAGATATTCTTTCCGCCACTACCACTTTGAGAATGAGACAGACAGCGTGGAATTGGAGACTACAACTGAGCAAACAAACATCCAGTTCCTATGCTAGTATATTCATATTCAATGGAGTGAGATATATATATATATATACACACACACTCCACTGAATAATATCATCATGATTCATAAACAATATTATGATTGTATTCAAACATCCTGTATCTATAGTATTTACAGAAGGAAGTTAACCAACGAGAGGAGGCCATTCAACCCATCAGAGCTCGTCCAGTTCATACTAGCTGATTGATCTCACAACGTTGTCAAGTTGGGTTTTGAAGGATCTCAGTGATTCTGCCTAAACATGGCTAGGTATCCCATTCCTTCTTCTCACCACTGTTTTTGTGAATAAGAGTGTCCTTCAACAACATGACTAGGTAACCCGTTCCATCCCCTCACCACTCTCTGTGTGAAGAAGAGTCTCCTCCCCACTGGCCTAAGTCTTGTAGCCTCTTCATTTTCAGCTGTGTGTCCTCTGGTCCTGGTTTCTGTGCTGTGCTTGAATTTGGGTTAGGTTGACTTTATCAACTTGTTTCCATTTAAAGACTTCAATAAAGTCACCCCTATTTCTTCTTTGTTCTGCCCTAGATTCAGTTCCCTCAGTCTTGAGACCTCATTCCTGTAAAACCTGGGATTAGTCTAGAGGCTCTTCGTTACCTTACAAAATGCTTTTAGAAATCAAAAAAAGAAACCTGAGTCTTTCTCCAGGTCTTCAATATTGAAATGAGGTTAGATTCATTTTCTTACATCACTGGGTGATGTGGCCTCCCAGTTTGATAAAGTGGAATCTCTTAATGGACCCAGTAGAGGAAAGTGCTGTTTTGTATCAAACATTAACCTGCAGAGGTGTGACTGGTGCAGTTACAGCAGGACACGTGGGCGAGGAAGTTACATGCAGAATAAAAGAGCATTGTAACGGCTCAGCTTCTCAGCCTGTTGAAGTGAATGGAGAGACGAGGACTGGAAGCAAACCACGAACTATGGTTCAAAGAGGAATGTTTTACCATTCAACCACAGAGCAAGCTGTGTAGTGGAGAGGCAAGTAGCTATCTTATGTTGATGTCAGTATTATTAAGTATTACAGTCCTTTGTATCACCCTTGCATAATTCCTGAATTAAACTTTTTGCATGATCCTAGCATGTTCCCTGTTTTTTTTTTCTGTTTTGGAATACCGCTGTTACATTATTAATTGAGAACACCCTCTATGAAGTTAGACCCCCGCTTCTGTTATAGGGTTATTTGATAGTGACTACCCTTATAAAAGTCTACCACAGCAAAAGCATAATGTAGCAAAACATGGTAAAGCATAGGCAAGTATTGTAAAGCACAGAGAGGTCTGGTAAAGCATAGGGAAGCATTGTAAAGCACAGAGAGGTCTGGTAAAGCATAGGGAAGCATTGTAAAGCACAGAGAGGTCTGGTAAAGCACAGGGAAGCACTGTAAAGCACAGAGAGGTCTGGTAAAGCATAGGGAAGCATTGTAAAGCACAGAGAGGTCTGGTAAAGCACAGGGAAGCATTGTAAAGCACAGAGAGGTATGGTAAAGCATAGGGAAGCATTGTAAAGCACAGAGAGGTCTGGTAAAGCACAGGGAAGCATTGTAAAGCACAGAGAGTTGTGGTAAAGCACAGGGAAGCATTGTAAAGCACAGAGAGGTGTGGTAAAGCATAGGGAAGCATTGTAAAGCACAGAGAGGTGTGGTAAAGCATAGGGAAGCATTGTAAAGCACAAATAGGTCTGGTAAAGCATAGGGAAGCATTGTAAAGCACAGAGAGGTCTGGTAAAGCATAGGGAAGCATTGTAAAGCACAGAGAGGTCTGGTAAAGCATAGGAAAGCATTGTAAAGCACAGTCGTGCAATTTGTCTCGCTCGACCCGGTTGTGACCTGGGTACGTGGTTTCACATTACACAAGATTGTGACCCGGCTTGCCAGAACTTGGGTCAGGACCAGCGCCAGTGTGAAAGGGGCAATAGATGAGATCTGAAATGATTCTCAAGAAGATTCAATCTGGTGAAGGCAGTGGAACCCTAACACGAAGGATTGAACATTTAGAAACTGAGAACATGTAGCTGAAGAATAAAAACCACAGACAACAGGACTCTATAGATGAAGCTCAATGAGCATAAGCAAGCTCCAAATTAGTTTTAATCAATGGTTTTATTGCAGCCAGGTTTAAAACTGAGAGGATCACTCCATGTGCCAAAGACTTCCAATTCTGCATGCAACTGGAAATCTTCTTTTAGGGTTCAGTTTTCTTGAAAAAGAAAAAAAAAAATATGCCGCCCTCCTTCTAAGGAATTTTTTTTGTTTGTTTTTACTGAAACCTTGAAGACAATAAAAAATAAAACAATCAATCTGTCGTTATCATCACTTGAGACAGGAAATCAACACGTATGCATGTATTTTGTTCTTCGTGCTGTGTGTGAATGTATGATTACAAGAAACTTCACTCAGCTGAACTAACGAGTGGTCTAACCACAGAGTCTAATGGAAAAACACATGAAGCTGTTAACGTGGTTTTTCTTCACAGAACATAGACGGTCATACAGAGGTCAATCATTTTACATATAACTGAAAAACCGCTTATCTGCTTATCCAGATGCCACAAAACCTGACATTGACCTTATGCAGCACAAGTCATTGTCCAATCAGCTGCTTCCTCTATTGACTAACAGGCAGCATCCGCCTCTGATGACCTAGGACAAGGTTTTCTGTTTGTTTTCATTCTAGCAGAGCTCTCAATTACTTAATCAAACCTTTAATCGAACTAATAATGTACTGAATTAAACCATTTTAATTGTTCTCAGCTCCTACAAAAGCTGTCAATTTCAAGTTATTTACAAAATTGTACAGTTAACTTGAAATATCCAACTGTTTTAAAAGCTGAAAACAATTTTAAAAAAAGTCTGATTAACTAAGAAATAGTTCAATAACATAATTTAGATATTTTATTTAATATCATATAATCAAAGAAACTACATTCTATCAGAAGCCATAATATTCAATTTGTCACTTTTTTTGTTAAGTATATGGAAAACTACAATCAATATGTTAGGCAGCAAGTTTAATTTGATTTTCTGATTTATTAATTTTATTAATTGTAATGGGTTATGGAAAACCTTAGGCCATAGCTCCAAATGTTTAAAAAAAAAAAAATGTTTGCTGTAACTTTCAAAACTACACATTTTATGCCTGCTGTATGTAATCAATGGAAATGCGAAACTGGTACGAATTATGTAATTTTATAAAACAAATGTGGCATATCTGACTTCCACTAGGGGGCAGAGTGTTGCAGGGGGGGCAGTTTAAGGTTTGCGCTCTGATGTACCGGCTGTAGAACAAGGACATGTTTGAGAGCTGTACTGGGGCCAGACTGGAATACATGCCATCAATATGTAAATGCTACGAGAAGTTTGTGGAACTGCATATCGATAACTCAGAGAGAAATTATAGTGAAGAGGGGTACCGTGAAGTTATATCTCATGTTGTGAAACTAATCTCTCTAAATTATAGACTCCCTGTATACAGATTTTTTGTTTTTTTTTTGTTTTGGATGTTAAAGATAGAAAAGATTGACTTTTTAGAGTCTGTCTGTTAGACACCCTTCCAAGAGAGTGTGCAGTCCAGTGGTTAAAGAAACAGGCTTGTAAGCAGCAGGTCCCCCGGTTCAAATCCCAGCTCAGCCCCTGACTCACTGTAACCCTGAACAAGTCACTGAACCTCCTTGTGCTGTGTCTTTGGGGTGAGACGTTGTTGTAAGCGACTGTGCAGCTGATGCTCACACACCCTAGCCTCGTATCTTGTAAAGAGCTTTGTGATGGTAGTCCACCGCGAAAGGCGCTATATATATATTTAATAAGACGCACCAGAGCTTGTTACCTGGACCCCGCGGCTAATCGAACACACATTAAAACCTGGACTGGGTTAAACTGCTATGCAGTAGGAGTGTTATTACCATCCCCATAGTCGAATCACTAAGGGTGTGCAAAATGAAATCATTCTCGGCCAGCGTTCGTGGCATCTGGTTTGCAGTTATTTGATCGCTTCTGTTTGTAAACCGTTTGATTCTCATCAAGGTTCACAGCAGTATCTACTAAAGACCATTGCAAGATGCTTCTAGTTAGTTTCACACAAGGGCTTTTTGCGTCATCAATGTGAGACTAAACGTGAGATTTATTTGCAAGCTGCCCTGCTGGCTATTGCATTGTGACGGGCTGGTTGAATTCATTGCTGGCTATTGCATTGTGACGGGCCTGGCTGAGTTCAGTGCTGGCTATTGCATTGTGATGGGCTGGTAGTCTTGTATCTTGTAATGCGCTTTGTGATGGTGCTCCGCTATGAAAGGTGCTATATATTATTATAGTTACTCCAGGTTTATTAATGATAACTTTGTGTTCCTTATAAAACAATTCAGAAAACAATAGCTCATCTAAACAAAAAAAGAAAAAATCTTTAAAGAGAAAATTCTTCAATTTCCATTTTCTTAGGGTTCCCCTTACATGTTTGTGATGTTAGCAATCATTCCGCTTGGCTTTTATTGGAGTTACTCAAATAGTGTGTTTTTTTTAAGTCTTAGTTCAGGATCTGTTTGAAACACCGATCTATCCTGTGCTTCATCTATATGAGACAGTGGAGCTGAAGAGCTCAGATGATAAAATCTATAAAAAGGATATTGCTGCTCTAGAAAGAGTGCAAAGAAGAGTGACCAGAATTATTCCGGGCTTAAAAGGCATGTCATATGCAGACAGGCTAAAAGAATTGAATCTATTCAGTCTTGAACAAAGAAGACTACGTGGCGACCTAATTCAAGCATTCAAAATTCTAAAAGGTATTGACAGTGTCGACCCAAGGGACTTTTTCAGCCTGAAAAAAGAAACAAGGACCAGAAGTCACAAACGGAGATTAGACAAAGGGGCATTCAGAACAGAAAATAGGAGGCACTTTTTTACGCAGAGAATTGTGAGGGTCTGGAATCAACTCCCCAGTAATGTTGTTGAAGCTGACACCCTGGCATCCTTCAAGAAGCTGCTTGATGAGATTCTGGGATCAATAAGCTACTAACAACCAAACGAGCAAGATGGGCCGAATGGCCTCCTCTTGTCTGTAACCTCTCTTAGGTTCTTATGATAGCACAGCTAGTGTATCACCAGCAAACCAAAACGAAGCCTGATCATTTGATGAAACTACCAATACATCTCAATATATTTCCATAGGTCACCGATCCCAGGACTGGAGGGGGTCTAGAGGTGGGCGCTGACAATTGGGGGTCCCCCCAAAATCCCCCTTCCATAAAATGAGCCCACACCCCAGCAGTCAGCAGGGTCTCCAATCTCACTGCAGTACTGTAGCTTTTGAGAGGACCTGCGTCTTCAGTCACACGCACCTCTGCAAGAGGCCTGCACCTCTATGAGTTTGAATGTGCTAGACCACAGCATTGTAGCTACCAGCGTTTGGACTGCCTTGTGGCTACTAAAGCATGAGACAGATACCTTGCTTCTATGTAGCTGACACAGCGTACAAACCACAGGACTGTTTGCTGCTCTGCAATTGACAAGAGCCAGAGAGGGGTCTTCACCACGTGACTGGAAACAGCTGCTCTATATAAGGGCTGAGACCCCCTGCGTCTGGAGATTTCATCCTTGTCGTGTCGCCGGCTTCTCTCTCCAGTGGAAGAGGTTTTGAGAACCATCATTCTGGTGGACTTCACCCAGGTAAGAGTTAGGAGGAGCACTATGATGTAAAGAGATGCTTCACATAATCTACATTGATTACGAGTCTGAAACATGTTGCATGTGTTCTTTATGCTTCTCGATTTGCCTGCTTAGATCATTATTGTCTTCTGGAAAGACTCCGCAAGACCTGCTGTAGTGAGGTGGGGAGTCTATCAGAAATACACTGTTAAATTTGTTTCCGTAAGCAGAAGCAGCAGTAGACAGTCACACAGACCACTTTTACAAGAAAGCAGCTATGGTGCTTCAGAGACTTTTGACTTGAAGTCACAACAGTTAAACCTTATTTAATTTTTACCTGTGGGTTCTCCCCTATAAAATATTTATTATAAAAATAGTTTTTGTAATATTTTATATTTTTTTAAGATTACGTATCATTTTAGTAAAGGAAAATTATATATATATATATATATAACTATATTATATAATATATATATATATATATATATATTATATATAGAGCGTATCTCGCATTACATGTACAGTCTCAGTCATTATAATATTATCTTATTATATTAGATTATTATTAATATATATTGCAGCCTACAATTGTTATTATTTGGATATCTATTGATGGAGCCTTTCATAGTGGACCACCATCACAAAGTGCTTTACTGAGGCAGGCTGTGAACTACGTATTATATACAGTCACTTACAATAGAACATAGGCAAGCATTTAACACCAACCCCTTTTTAATATAAATCAGTCCTTTCATGCATTATTATGACTTCTAAATCTTTCCTTAATGCCTTGGCTGTTAATCTTGGGGGGGGGGGGGTTTGTAGCTGTCCGGTCGATTCCCCCATCTCCTGCGCCCGTCTTGTTCTTCGGTCGTCCGCTTCTTTCAAGCGTTTCGGTTGAATTTGTTCCGTGGTACTTCTTGGTTAGTTCCTTGGTTGTGGATTTTGATATTCCACATTTCTGTGATACTGTTCTGTAGCCATTTCCTTTATTATAGTTTGCTACGAGTGCTTTTCTCAAATTGAATCCGACTCCTTTGCCTTGACCAGCATCTGCCGTGTTGCAAAAACTTTCTTTCTTCGACAGATGCTGGAGATAATAACACATTTTTCAGGCAATTGACTTTATAAAAAGGCTTAGTTACTGTGTAATGGTTTTCAATCAACGAATACAGATAACTAATTCTATTACATTTTTACAGACTTGCCAACACTTTTGTCATGAACAATTTTTTTTTTTTTCAATAAAGTTTGTTAAACTACCAGAGATTGTGTATTTTTGTCTGTAATGTTAATGAACAGCTAACGTTCACTAAATGCATATATTTATCACGTTTTCTTGAATGATCTTATATTAATTGTAAGGTGCTAATACTTTTGTCTGCGGCTGTATATGATACTGTAAAATATATGGACCATAATGGTGTATGTGAAAAATTATCTAGACAGTTACCTTAAAGAAACACTAGGTGGGGCTGTGTGGTCTTTAAGAGAGGCAATAGACACAATCCATTATTGCTCAAGCCGTATTCCGTAGGCTATATATAGCAAGTACAGTGTATGCTAACATTTATGTTTAAATCTAAGTTAAACAGCTAAAACCAGACAAATACTTTGCATAGATTACGCTCTGCATCTGCTTAGCAGCGGAATGAGGAGAGGCGTGATTCTTTCATGCAAACGGCCCCTACGTTAGTTTAAGCGCCCCGTTAAAACTCAGGGCTGGGGTCTCGAATTCTTCTGTGTGAGTGTTGTTTTTTTTTTTTTTTATATATTAATAGAAGTGTGCTGTCCCTTTGATTGTCCCGGTCGCGTTGACGTCACAGACGGGGAAGATGATGATTTTGATGTCCGTGATGGTTCTGCTCGGTTCCAGCCTGCAGTCCATTAACAGCCAGTCTTTCAGTCCTGGTCCCGTGGTTCCGAAGACCTGTGCCCGCATCTACCACCCTGAGACTGGGAGCCAGCTGGAGCTGAAGTCCCTCCCGGAGAAGATGCCGGTGGGAGCCGGGGAGAGCGGAGGCTTGCGCTCCTTCATAGTCATGGAGGGCTGTGTGCTCACTCTGTGGGGTGGAGCCCGTTCTCGCTCCTTCCCGAGCGGAGGGTACAGCAACGTCAGTGTCGGGGGGTCAGCTTTGCATTGCGGGTGCATGAATAAGACATGCAATCTACCACATGAGACCCGCTATCAGAAATTTAAACGACAGCACATCGATCCATCGCGTAAACAAGGCAATAGCAGGTACTGTGATCATCAGATGAGAAGCAGATGCATACCAAAAGATAAAGAGACAAACACCTTCATCAACGACAACGAGAAGAAAATCAAAGCTGTCTGTAATGAGAAAGCAGATCAAAATGGAATTCGCACAAGCAGCACTAAATTCAAGGTCACTGTCTGTAAGCTAGGAAAACAGCGTAAATACAGAGCACACAGTGACAGCAGATATATTAAAATTATTTGCGACGACAGTAACCTTCCGGTTCATTTTGTGGGCCAGATTTCATACCACTAGTCGGAAATGTCTGCTTTTCCAACGCTCTCTGAGAAAACAGCCCGTTCTAGATTCCGCCGCTCCCAGCCTGATCTCCCAGAGATTCCGCCGCTCCCAGCCCGTTCTAGATTCCGCCGCTCCCAGCCCGTTCTAGATTCCGCCGCTCCAGCCCGTTCTAGATTCCGCCGCTCCCAGCCCGTTCTAGATTGTTTCACACAGTCCTTGTAAAATACCAATTATTTTGGTTTTTAGAGTTTTTCTTTTATTGTCAACTTAATTATCCCCAAATTATTATTTTTTTATTTCACTAGTAACGCCCCCCCCCTTATTTAGTAGTGCTCCATTAATTTGAAAAACATCTTTTATGGCGTCTGAATATTTCATTTTAAAAAGAGGTGAATAAAGAGGGCTGTACAGTATGTGAGAACAAACTAGCGCTCTGTGGCTTTTGATTGCAAAACAGCTTTTTTTTTTTTTTTTTTTTTAAAAGGGCAGTCAGCTTCTTATTGTATTGTTAAATACATTTTGCTTCTTTCATCTGACAAGGAATCTAATTCAATCAATGTTTTAAAAAATACAGTGAATGCAGAGTAATCGGTATTTGGACTATACCAGCAATCAACATACTTCTATTTATCTGTGCAGCAAAGGAAGTTTCATGGTGCATTTTAGTGCCACCTGCTGGATATATTTGATATTACATTCTCAAGCACATAAGCAGGCTGTGGTAAAGGCTTCAGCGATGACGAGTTTCATTGTGAATTAAGAGCTGCAGCAATGCACTGTACATTTGTTCAGTGTCCCAAACCTTAAGCCGTATTTCACATAAATAAATAAATAAATAAATTCAGATGCATTGCACATTGACATGGAATTAGGATCTTTGTTATTTTGCTTCAAATCAAAAGTAAAAGAAAAAAAAAAAAAAAGCAATGCTTTTATTGAAAATGAGCCGTTTTATTAAACATAAAATGACCAAAAAAAAACCTTGCTGTGTTGTTTTCTTATTAGAGAAATACATAAACAGCGCCTTATTATATAAAAGGCTACACCTCGTGAGAAGTAGGGCTCTTATGAAGTGTAACCGACTACCTGAAAGCAAGGCATGCAAACTGACAACTTTCTTTAAGCTGCTACCATGTTTTGAAACGAAGAAGCATCTGATGGATATGCAAGTGATGACAGCAGCTGCGTGTTTCAGAGGAAACCCGCATTCAGCACAGCACAGCAGAGAGCGTGTTCACAAGGAAACCGGTCGCCGCTTTCGGGTAGAGCAGATCCATCACGATTTGTTTTATGTGGTTGGCTGAAAATTGAGTAGCCAGAACTATTGTATTTGACTTCTTTACATTGGAAATAAACAGGATCAAACTTTGTCATTTTGCTATAAAATAAAGCATGCAATGCATTTATGGAAAATTGTTATATTTTGGCATACCAGTTGTGTGTAAAAATGAAACATTTGAGCCTGTATAATTGTACTGTATCTCCAGCAAAACAAAATAAGCTTGATTCAAAAGTGGGCGACCACTAGATGGCACTGGGTCTATATCTCTGTCTTATACAGACAGGATGATATGGACAAGAGTAGTATGTTTGTCAGGCAGCTAGAACTGAAGTTGTTGTCAACAACTAAGCAAGGGTATTAAAAGTGTACAAGGCTGTTATAAAGAGTGAGAATGGAGTCCACTCTGAACCCCATTCTCGCTCCTTCCCAAGCAGCGTGTACCCCAACATCGCTGTCAGGGGCTCTGCTTTCCACTGGAAGAATAAGACACGCAGTCACCCAAGTGAGACCCCTGCTACCTGAAGTTTATTAGACGGAGCGCTGATCCTTCAGTTAAACGAAGGCAATGAAAAGTATAGTAAACAGAGGACAGAAAGTCTGTAATGTGCTACACAAGTGGGGCTCCGAGCTATACATCAGGTGTACACTAGATGGATGAATTCTGTCCCATAACATGGTAATATTTCCAATGCATTTCAAGCCGTTTGAATATTCAAATCTGTCCCCACGCTAACTAATAAAAAAAAAACTCTCCGTAGCAGAGACGTGCATATTGCTCATAAAAATAAAAGGTTACATTTGACACAGAATCAGGATCAAACTTTATTTAGAAATAACAAAAGAAAAAAAAACCAACATGTTTTTATAGGAATCACCAAAGTAAAGGATTAGTTTGATCAGTCTGTACCCTTGATAAACCACAGCTGGGCTTTTAGAGATTACAAATCAGCGATTGACCCGATCCGGGGTAGTCCGCAGCGCTGTAAAACGCTCTAACAAAACCCATCTGTGTTGCATCAGGGCGGAAGCTGATCAAATGAACCCCGTGGTTTCTCGGCGAGTGTGTTATGGTTGGATTACATGTTTGAATGGTCTAGACGCGTTTCGCTGAAATTGATTCCCGATAACTCCGGCTCTCTATTCGGACTTCTGTTTCTCCCACTGTTCTGGCGTCAGCGTTTTCTGTTCGAAGGCGTGAATCTCCTTCAGTTCTTCAGTGAGGCAAGTATTGACCATCCTGAGAATTAAACACAGGAGCAAGGCATAGAGCGACTCTCCACACATCTGCTGAAGTGAACCTCAAAACAAGCCCGTTTTACATCCCCTCCCAGGACCCTTGCTGACTAACACGCACCTTCATTTGGAAACACGATATCTGGTACGACGCTCTGTCCTTCGGATGAGACATAAAACTGAGGTCCTATTGCAAGTGACTCTGCATAGTTCACCCCCCTAATCTCTAAGTCACTTTGGATAAAAGCATCTGATAAATGACTACTACTAATTATTATTATTATTAATAATAACAATAGACAGATAAGTATCAGGTTTCAAAATGTAAATACGTGTTTGCAAAAAGCTTTTTTTTTTTTTTTTTTGTATGCAGGGAAATAAAGCCTGATTAAAACAGTAAAATAAACCAAAAAACAAAAAAAAACCTCCTGCAAATCAGAACCCCCAAACACCATCCCAGCCTAACACACACACACACACACGCGTCTCTGGAAACCTTGTGTGTAAATGTTAGCGTACCAATATAATGATCACATCCATTTTCAATCTTTAGTACTGCTGACTCTATCTTAGTGTAGCTAGGAGTAAATGCACGAAGCAGATCAATGTAAAAATCTACGTGTTTAGGAACTGTTTAGTTTCCAGGGGAACTCGCGCTAGCCCTGCACCCAGGCCTGAGTTTCAGAGCTCCCCTTGTTTAGGGATGCCATCGCAATGTGGTTTGAACAATCAGACCCCTGCTTAATCTGAACTCTCTGCACACTGCTGCTCCCGCACTGAATCAGTCACACCCGGGTACAGAGTCATTCATGCAGATAGAAAGAAACTCCTGGCCCATTTAAAATCCATACTTCACTGAAGGCCTTTCTGAAGCCCAGGGCTGAGCGCAGCAGGGCTTGTGTGAGTTTCAAACCCTGCAGTGTTCGTTTTCACGACTGTAATGTTCTGCTCTCTCCATACAGTACCTGTGTCTTTGTAGAAGAGGTTTGCCTTCAAACTGGGGGCAGACGATGAGAACTTTGAAACTAGTAGAACAGTGGTCGGTAGTTGTGTCCTCAACTTCCTAGAGACACCAAAACAAAACACAGTCAGACACACGGTACCTCACACAGTGAGAGACATGGCACCAAACACAGTAAGAGACACACAGCACCACACAGTCAGAGACACACGACACCTCACAGAGAGACACACAGTCAGAGACACACAGCACCACACACAGTGAGAGACACACAGCACCACACACAGTCAGAGACACACGACACCTCACAGAGAGACACACAGTCAGAGACACACAGCACAGACACACAGTCAGAGACACACAGCACCACACACAGTCAGAGACACACAGCACCACACACAGTCAGAGACACACAGCACCACACACAGTCAGAGACACAGGGCACCACACACAGTCAGAGACACACAGCACCACACACAGTCAGAGACACACAGCACCACACACAGTCAGAGACACACAGCACCACACACAGTCAGAGACACACAGCACCACACACAGTCAGAGACACACAGTCAGAGACACACAGTCAGACACACAGTCAGAGACACAGGGCACCTCACACAGTCCAGATGTGTACATGCCAACTATCACATACCGATACTGAATACTGAATATCTGACAGGGTGCCTTATGATACAATGTTCCTCGAGGAGGCTGACGGGGCTAACTGTCTGCTCCGAGTTCAATCCTGCGCTGGGCGCTAAAGGCCCTCACCCCCCGGCTGCTAGCTGCCGCAACGCGGGGTATATCACAGGACCTGCTATGAATCTTTAGCTCAGGGAAGCAAAACGCAAATGCAGACAAAGAGAAAAACGTCATCTTATCCCCGCCTTTGTTTATATTTTATACAAAATGCAATCGGTCCATACTGAAGTCTCGTACGCGAACGCGCTGCAGGTTTTAAAATGCACGGCACCGCACTGCTTTTGCATCGATGGCTACAGCACTGCACCGTCACAGTGAAGGGGAATTCATTACTCACCACATGCACGGCACCGCACTGCTTTTGCATCGATGGCTACAGCACTGCACCGTCACAGTGAAGGGGAATTCATTACTCACCACATGCACGGCACCGCACTGCTTTTGCATCGATGGCTACAGCACTGCACCGTCACAGTGAAGGGGAATTCATTACTCACCACATGCACGGCACCGCACTGCTTTTGCATCGATGGCTACAGCACTGCACCGTCACAGTGAAGGGGAATTCATTACTCACCACATGCACGGCACCGCACTGCTTTTGCATCGATGGCTACAGCACTGCACCGTCACAGTGAAGGGGAATTCATTACTCACCACATGCACGGCACCCATTTCCGCTGCCAGTTTATTCCTAATAGACTCCGCTGTCACAGGCATGGTCCAAATCGAAACGAAACCCAGAAATCGAGTAGGTCAAAGTAGTCCTAGCACGGGTTAGATCGCCCTCCCTGCCTGCCTGCCTGTAAGCCGTGCAAAAGTCGTTCCGTCTCGCTGGCGTATCCGGAGCCTCCTTAAAGCAAACATCCAATCGGAATCCTGCGCATTTAACTCACGGCTCCGCCTCTTACACCCAGTTAGCCAATCAAATCCCCCCCACCCTACGCGGGCAGCTGACCAATCGCATCACAGATATTTTGCAGCCGGCCAATCGTATCTCTCCTCATGCATTTCCCCTTACGGGACGCAAAAAGCTGTCTGTGAAAGCGCCTGGTGAAAAAAAACAAATTTAAATTGCAATTATTATCAGTAGTCGACTTGTTTTTTTCTGGACGGGCGGGTGTTGTTGTTCACGTAAGTGTGTTTATTTCGGTTTCTTTATTTAAAGGTGATGACGCTGCAACAGCTAGAGGTCTGGTGTCCAAAATAATAGGGTTTGTTTTGAAAAAGAAAGGGCAAAATAACGCTAATGTTGCTGAAGCTGACACCCTGGGATCCTTCAAGAAGCTGCTTGATGAGATTCTGGGATCAATAAGCTACTGACAACCAAACGAGCAAGATGGGCCGAATGGCCTCCTCTCATCTGTAAACTTTCTTATGTTCTTATGTCTTGCAGTGGAAGTTAAGAGCAGCCAGGGGGCACATCTACTGGTATATGAACCCTAAGGAGTAACAGAATCGTACCAGAAAACATTGTATATCCTAGCTCTAGGATTAACTCATATACCCCCTTCCACAACTCCCTCCAAGATTACACGGTTTGTCTCTCTTTCCGGCAGGCAGTGCCCCCTGCCGCTGGGAGGATGGTGGTGGAGGTGGAGAATTTCTTCGGGGTCTACATGCTGTACTGCACCAACCCCAAGTTCAAAGGTCGCATCTACATCGGCTTCACTGTGAATCCAGAACGCCGGATTGGCCAACACAATGGGGGACGGCAGAGGGGCGGGGCTAAAAGAACAAGTGGACGCGGACCATGGTGAGGTCACCATGGTGAGGTCACACGGTGCCTGGCTACTTTACTGGTGGGATTTTAAAAACATTTAGTCGTTCATGCATTCACTGGGAGAGGTGCGTGATCCAGGGGCTGTGGCGTCCGTGGAAGAAGTATCTGTCCTGCGCCTCGATCTATTCTGGCTCATTATTGAAAGCAGCCACCAGGGCTCAGCATTGTTGAGTGAACTTGATCTTATGCCTGCCTCTCTGCACCAACTGAAGTAAGGACTGAATTGATCCCTTCAGACACTTTTTAGCACCATGTGGAATCTAGTCAGGTGTTCAGGGCAGTTGGTGGCCTGACCTGATATCCCATACAGTTCCTAGTAAAGCAGCCAGGCAGTGCACATGTGCAAGTGTGTGTCTCGTTTTTCCAAGCAGCAGGTGTCGATCACGGAGTTCTGCTTTGCTTCTAGTGGTGCTGATTCTGTGTTTGTGTTTTCTCTCGCAGGGAAATGGTTTTGATAGTGCACGGGTTCCCTTCAGACATTGCAGCTTTGCGGGTGAGTGCTTCCGAAGCAACTTCGCACCTGCTTTCTCGAAGGGGGAAGGGCAACCCTGGCGCTCCCAATCCGTTCCGCTGCAGGACTTTGTTCCAACCAGATCCTTCGTTATTGAATTCTGGTTGGAACAAAGTCCTGCAATGGAATGGATTGGGAGCGCCAGGGTTGCCTTCCCCTGGTCTAAGGAGTATCGGAGGATAAGAAACAGCCTGGCAGTGAAAAGGTTAATTTCATAACGGATGTCTACAATGGAAATTCATTGAAAGAATCATACAGCTCGCAAAGACACTGTCTGAGAGCAAGTGGTCTGTATCGTTCATGTGGTCAGAGCTTTAAACTGGGTGGCAATGAAAGGGTTAACCTAGACACCGGTGATACCAAAAAAAATACAGGTTGTACCACAGTCAGCAAGCAGGGGTTACAACCCTGCGAATAAGAAGCAGCTGTCTCAAAGGGTTTCAGAGATAGGGGGCTCTGACACTGACGCTCTGAAGACACAAAATTTGCAGGCTTCCAGATTCTCCGTGTTCTGCAGCTACAGTGTCATCATAATAATCTAGTTTAAATTGTCTCCTTCAAAAAATTAGTTCATTAAGGCTTTGAAAACATGGCCCCAAGAGGAAGTCTCCTGTAATGTTTTTGTCTAAAAATTTTACTGACCAAAAGGTTTGCTATATTAAATTGGAAGTGCCTAACCCATACCTTGTTTGGTGTGATTTTTTTGTTTACTAGATTTACATTTTTTTATTAACTATTGTTTTGAGGTGAGTCCACTTGTTGGTAAATGTTCCTGTGCTGAAACAGAGCCTTTGTTATGCTGATTTTGGACCCTGCTTTGCTCTTCCTTTCTCCCCAGTTTGAGTGGGCCTGGCAACACCCTCACTCCTCCCGAAGGCTCTCCCTCGTCTCCCGCAAGTCCAAGCGTGAGTCCAGCCTGGATTTCCACTGGCGCGTTCTCTCGCACATGTTGCGGGTGGCGCCGTGGAGCAGGCTGCCCCTGACCGCGCGCTGGCTGAGACAGGAGTACCGCCAAGACTTCCTACCTGGCCTCGAGCCGCCCTTACACATGCCCGTGGCGTTCGGTTGTGTGCGAGCTAAGAAAACCAGCTGCAAGGACCCTGGCGACCCAGAGACAGCGTCCCACAGGTGCCACATCTGCTGGGAAAAGATCCAGGTAAGCATGGTTAATGACATTCGTTTTACTGATCTGATATTAATACACCTGGAAAATTAGAATCTGGGATTGGGAATTCAGAACCAGGGATCAGGGTGTTTTTTAAAAGGTCGGGATGGGGAATTGTCATTACTGGGGACTGGGAATTTTACTGGAGAAGAATCAGGAGAGAGGATCTTAAAACTTTGTCAACTCATTTTTAAAATAATTCAGTAGAAGTCCTCCATAATGCATTGCTCATGAATTGCTCAATACGTATTTCAATATGAATGGGGTTGTCAAAAAACCAGCCAGGACAACTAATATAACTAGGCATCCCCTGAGATTAAAGGTGAGCGAGCTGACAAACCTTGCCTGGCCAGCACTTCCCTTTACTGTGCGGGTTTGATATTGTGAGTATTGTAGCAAAGTTTCTAAGCATGTGGTTTATAAAACAGTACCTGTTTTTTTCTGTCTATCTCTTCAGACGCCTGCTCACTGTCTCTCCTGCTTCCATCCCTCGTGCACCATGACGAGTCACATGACTTGTCTTGCGCGGGAATTCCTCAAGGCAGAGCCCGCCCACCTACTTCCTGTGGAAGGTACCTGCCCCAGGTGAGTTTAAACATTCGGACATCAAAAGCAGCGTCTCTGTACACTGGCACACGGGCTCACCTTCGAGGTGTGTCGCTGATACAAGACGGGGTTGTCTTGTGGGTGACCCCCATCGTGTAGAAATCTCACTTCACCCGAAGAACAAGATCTGACAACGGAAGATGATCCCTTCATCCCGTCAAGTCACAGCAAGGGTTTGAGTTATTCTCCAGGGTAGCCTGGGCTATTTTGGAAATTGAAAATGCTTCTTTTTTTTTTTTTTTTAAATGTCGCTGATATTACTTATTAGGTCAACGTTGTACCAAACAGCCTAGATTCAGCTATCACACGCACACACTGACACACACACACACGCACTGACACACAGACGCACGCGCGCACACACTCTGACACACAGACACGCTGATACACAGACGCACGCGCACACGCGCTGACACACGCACACACAGACTGACAGATGCATACACTGACACACAGACGCACGCGCACGCGCACACACACTGACAGATGCACACACTGACACACACACAGACTCACGCGCACACACACACACTGACAGATGCACGCACACACACACACACAGATGCACACACTGACACACACACAGACGCACGCGCACACACAGACTGACAGATGCACACACTGACACACACACAGACGCACGCGCACACACACACACAGACTGACAGATGCACACACTGACACAGATACACACACAGAAATCCAACAGCAATGGCTGTACACACTCACACATGCTCGCCGGTTTGATCAATGCATTGATTCCTTCTTTCTTTCTTTCTTTCTTCCTTCTGTGATTTCCAGCTGCAAGAACCAAGTGCTTTGGGGCAGCCTGATTCGCTACAAGAAAGGTTGCTATGGTGATTTAGAGGAAATTACATCAGCATCAGCTTCCCAGGTAAGTGGCAAAATACTGTCACTTACTTAGAAGACTCTTCTGTACAGCGTCACACTGTAATGAATCTCATGCTAGCGGCTGGCGAGTCAATCATAGTGACAGCATCAGAAGAATCGCACTCGCCTCTGCCCTGCAGAGGTCGCTCTTCAGTTGAACAGTAAGGACTTTGTCTTTTGCACCGAGTCCTCCCCATTCAATTCAGTGGGCTGAGATGCCAATTCATTGCAGTGGTGGCGTCCTGTGGGAAGACTCCTGACCCCTGTGGTTGAAACATTGAAATATCCGTGCTCTTTATAATATTACAGCTATATATTGCGAGATACGTGAGGCTACAGCGTACAGGCACAGCATTGAAATGCCCATTCTGAGCTAATTGGTGTTGTATTATTATTATTATTATTATTATTATTATTATTATTATTAATAATAATAATATTATAACTGTTTATTTAGTCATTTTTACTGCTTGATGCTGAGACTTTGAGATACTGTGGTATAAATAAATAAAACAGAAAACAGAAATTGAAATTCTAGCACAGTGTGTTGTATGTGTATATATATATATATATATATATATATATATATATATATATATATATATATATATATATATATATATATGAATATTGAATGAATGAACATAATTTTGATCTTTTATTTAATATCATGTAATCAAAGAAACTACAAAATAGATTTAGTTAGATATAAAAATGCCACATTTTTCAGAGTTTTCAGTTTTTTGCTAAGTATAGGGAGACTGCAAAGCGGTGTGCAGATAGAATATGTTAACGCAACATTATCCAGCCGCTTTCATTGGACTTTAGGAAGGAAAATGTGTTCATTCTGTAGGGTGGTGCAACACGTTTGGTCACAACTGTACAAATTTGGAATCCCTGCGGGTGAGCTGTCACTTGAACTGTTTTCATTTCTGTCTGTCTTTTCGTTTGCAGAGTCACTGGGCAGACGATTTGCAGCTGTGAGTCCGCGTCTGCTTTGGAATAGTGAAACGACATCTGGAGTTGACCTGCACAACACCAGTTCTCTGCATTGGACAGGTGTACAAGTGGGGCTTCGCTATCACAGAGAAAAAACGAACTTTCGCTGTTTTGCAACGCAGTCTTGCATGAGGGGATATGGACAACATACAGCCCCAGGATTAGAGGGGATAAAACACCCACATATTTTGCTGCTATGAAATTGAATGAATTTGGACCAGATGTTTTTAGAAGCAGGCATTTAATGGATACTCTTGCAATACTTGAGTGGACTGGATGAATTGTGATAATTCATAGATTAAAAAAAAAAAAAAAAAAAAAAAATCTCTACATAGCAAATGGTTATTAAATAATAAACAAAATGCTATTTAAATAGATTTTGTACCCCCTTTTTATTTTTTTACTGTTCACGTTTGCAGTCCGTGTGAAGGTGAGTTTTTTTTTATCGTGTTTCTCGATAGCTCAATCTAACTCGCTTGCGTTTTTTTTTTGTTTTTTTTCCCTAGATGCTTGTTTTTACTTTCCTGGGCGTGAGAAATCAAGTGGTATTTTGATCTTTTTAGTTGCCCTTCTGCATGGCAGGGTTCTGCCTTGAAACAGCTCTGGAGGAATTCGAAGCTGTTTTTAATCAAGTGCAGAGGATGGCCAAATCCTTTTAAAAAGATGCATTGATACACAAGTGACTCTCAGGGTTAATAAATACTAATAACAGAAAACATAATTTGAGACGGGCGTACATGTAATGCATATTTGCTGAATTATGTTATTAAAAGTTTTGATGATTTTAAGCGTGCTGAAAGTAGACCAGACACAAACCTCTTGGTGTATTTGAATGTGTTTTGTTGTATCAACGATGCACAAGTTTAGGATAAAAATAATAAATTATCATTGATAATAAAACTGCTCTTTATTGTTCATTTTTAAAAACATTTTAGAAGTTTGTATTATTATTATTATTATTATTATTAACAATGGTAGATCTAATTCCTTTTTTAAGTACAAGTTCGTTTTCCAGCGTCTTGAATGCTGTATCCTTGTTAACCAGTGCATATAAAAAGACTCTACTTTCGCTTTGTACTTGAGGGTGTGCAATACAATGTCATTTTGTTATAAAACAAAACTGTTACTTATTTCCTACTGACACACCACCTTTTAACAAAGTTGCTGGAGTGTTTAAATTGAGTTACGATGTTGCTGTAAGTGTGTGTTAGAAGCTTCTCAGTGATCGCATGAAACATGTCAAGCCAGTGATATGATGTAAATCCCCCAACACTGTGCTGCCCCTAGTGGATGGAAGAAATGCCACATTTGCCCTTATTTCTTGCTGATGTATTTCTTAAAGGGGTAGTGTTTTGCAAGGGGGGGGGGGGGGGGGGGCAGATTAATAGTTACACTCTTGTGTACCAGCTGTAATGTTTGAGAGCTCTATTGAGACCATATAAAAGTCACCTTGCGCTACAAGTCATAAAAACAAAAAATGAGGCTGATTTCAAATAGGAAAAAAAAAAAAGATTTATTGATCAGAAAGCTGTTTTTTTTTTTTTTTTAATTACAATACATTAGAAAGTAAATCTTGGTTTGAAAATACACTGCCCTCCTAGAAGATTGCGATACAGATTAATAAATGCAGTCAGAGGTAGGGGGTGCCTGTGCTACCCTACTGCTCCCCCCCCACCCCCCACCCCCCTTTGCTTCCTTGCTCACTGAATATATAGCTAGAGAACACACAATATTAAACAGGTAGGAAACACTAACACAGTGCTGATGCAGGCGGTTATGGTATTCTTTTCACCCAAGCCCCTACTTTGAACCGAGGCCAGAGAGCAGGACGAGAGGGAGTGAGCTGAGAAGTGAAGGTAGGAAAACACTTTGTGCACAGAGAGCTGCAGGCAATAGGCTACCAAGTCAAGTAGCAATAACACAACGGAAGCATCACTTGTTCTGTAAGCCTCGATAAGGAGAACAATCCCTCCTTTCTGAATTTGTTCCTGTACTTTTTGGAGAGCAGGGTGTGGGTTTTTAAAGAAAGGCTACCTTATACAATCTTGATCTGTGTGTTTGTAATTCTACAAAGGGAATTGCTTCATGCACTGATTTTAGGGTCCCTCACTGCAGGAACTGAACCTGCAAGCCACGTGGATAACCCTTTACCAGGGGAGACCTTGAGGATCAGTAAGTAATTTAGTAGTTATTACTAATAGCATCCAATAGGGACAGTGCTTATAATTAGCTTTGTTGGCATTGCTTCTGATCCCCGTTCTACTTACTCTTCTTCATTTTTTCTTTTTTTTTTTAATTCAGTATATGCAAACAAAATTAAACTGCTGTAACCTGTCGCATTTACTGCAGGTCTATTTTCAAACTGTTCAGAGCACACAGTGACTGGAATCAGGTGGTTTACAAAGGAGGAAGAGGAGTTACACACACCAAGAACTGCTCTTGGATTGTCCCAGGCTTTTCCTGCATGAGAAAGTAGGAGACACAGCGACTGGAAGAGAGTTCATTATAGTCCAAGTGGTGTAAAGTCAACAGAATACGTCTTCCATTCGCTAGGTAGACTGCAGGTTTCGAAAGAAGCACTATTCAACACGTCCATGTATTTTCAGTATTCAAAATCTGATGCCACGCTAGGTTCAAAACGGCTCTCAATTTGTCACTTCACCTCAGCAGTGTCTTCTGTGCTTTACAATGCTTCCCTATGCTTTACAGTGCTTCCCTATGCTTTACCAGACCTCTCTGTGCTTTACAATGCTTCCCTGTGCTTTACCAGACCTCTCTGTGCTTTACAATGCTTCCCTATCCTTTACCAGACCTCTCTGTGCTTTACAATGCTTCACTATGCTTTACCAGACCTCTCTGTGCTTTACAATGCGTCCCTATGCTTTACCAGACGTCTCTGTGCTTTACAATGCTTCCCTATGCTTTACCAGACCTCTCTGTGCTTTACAATGCTTCACTATGCTTTACCAGACCTCTCTGTGCTTTACAATGCTTCCCTATGTTTTACCAGACCTCTCTGTGCTTTACAATGCTTCCCTGTGCTTTACCAGACCTCTCTCTGCTTTACATGCTTTCGCATGGTTTATAATGCTTGCTGCTATGCTTTTACTACATCGGAAACTTACAGGACATACAGACACAAAAAAAATTGTAATTACATCGAGATCCTGTGATCCCAGCATAACAAATGCGTGTTGTTTCTTTATTGGGCAGCTAAGATTTATGGAATTATTATACTTGTTATAAGGCAGGCTTTCATACCACAGAGCAGTTTGAAAGGCAGGACGGTTGTGGCTCCCATCCCCCCGTCATGCTGTTACACTGGACTCCGTGGAGCTAGCTGACAGGAAGATGAGGTGTGTCTTGTGCAGGGTCAGGCTGTGCTGTGTGTGTGCTGTGCAGGGTCAGTCTGTGCTGTGTGAGTCCTGTGCAGGGTCAGTCTGTGCTGTGTGTGTGTGCTGTGCAGGGTCAGGCTGTGCTGTGCAGGGTCAGTCTGTCCTGTGCAGGGTCAGGCTGTGCTGTATGAGTCCTGTGCAGGGTCAGGCTGTGCTGTGTGAGTCCTGTGCAGGGTCAGTCTGTCCTGTGCAGGGTCAGCCTGTGCTGTGTGAGTCCTGTGCAGGGTCAGGCTGTGCTGTGTGAGTCCTGTGCAGGGTCAGTCTATCCTGTGCAGGGTCAGGCTGTGCTGTGTGAGTCCTGTGCAGGGTCAGGCTGTGCTGTGTGAGTCCTGTGCAGGGTCAGGCTGTGCTGTGTGAGTCCTGTGCAGGGTCAGTCTATCCTGTGCAGGGTCAGGCTGTGCTGTGTGAGTCCTGTGCAGGGTCAGGCTGTGCTGTGTGAGTCCTGTGCAGGGTCAGGCTGTGCTGTGTGAGTCCTGTGCAGGGTCAGTCTATCCTGTGCAGGGTCAGGCTGTGCTGTGTGAGTCCTGTGCAGGGTCAGGCTGTGCTGTGTGAGTCCTGTGCAGGGTCAGGCTGTGCTGTGTGAGTCCTGTGCAGGGTCAGTCTATCCTGTGCAGGGTCAGGCTGTGCTGTGTGAGTCCTGTGCAGGGTCAGGCTGTGCTGTGTGAGTCCTGTGCAGGGTCAGGCTGTGCTGTGTGAGTCCTGTGCAGGGTCAGTCTATCCTGTGCAGGGTCATGCTGTGCTTTATGAGTCCTGTGCAGGGTCAGGCTGTGCTGTGAGAGTCCTGTGCAGGGTCATGCTGTGCTGTGTGAGTTCTCTGGTGCGTTTTCAGAGCAGCTGCCTGGCAGTAACTTTTCCCGCACTGTGTGCAGAGATGCGTGGCCACGCCTGCGTGAGTTTTGCAGTGCCTGTTCAGGCTCCCCAGTTGACTGAAGCGCCTCCCACACTCCGCGCACAGGAAAGGGGTCTCTCCTCTGTGCACCTCTTGGTGTTCCTTATAGTTATCCAGTCTCTTAAACCCCTTCCCGCACTCGGCACAGCGGTACGGCGTCTCTCCTGTGTGAATCCGCTGGTGCGTTCGCAGGTTGCCCAGATGGCTGAAATTCTTCCCGCAGTCGTTGCACCTGTATGGTGTTTCTCCCGTGTGCGTTCTCCGATGGATCTTGAGGCTGTCCGATCTGGAGAAGCTCTTGCCGCAGTCAGGGCAGGTATGCACCGCCGCTCCGCTGTGAGTTTTCTGGTGCTTCCGGAAAGTGGACAGGTGATGGAAAGTCTCCCCGCATTGCCGGCACTTGTGCGGGGTCCTGCCCTTGTGCGTCCGACCGTGGATCTGGAGCTTCCTCAAATCCGGGAAGCTCTTCCCGCAGTCCGAGCAGATGAAGAGGGGCGCAGGGTTGTTCTGCTGATTTTTGCCGAAACTTTCTTCGCAGTCGAAGAAGCTGACGGATTTCTCTTCGCAGTCAGTGGCGGGTGGCATACGCTGTCTACCAGGAGCCCCACAGTCCAACTCGGCCTCCACAGAGGGCTCCGGTTTCTCGTTATAGTGCCGTTGAGGACCATCTTCTTGCATTGGCTTGACCTTCAAGCTGCCTAACAGAGGCTGTTGCAGACACTGCAGCAAAGAAGGATAGTTTGCATACTGAAATCCAGTCTCGTTGGGATTTGCCGAGTGTGTTCCAGGGATTTCCCCTTGCACCCTTCGTTCAAGGGGAGTTTCTGGGTGCTTCTTCCAGTCTACTCCTGGTGGTGCAGATGGCTGTTGAAGGCAATGCAGCAAAGAAGGATAGTCCACATATTTAAAACCAGGCACCCCGTGGACAGAGTCCTTCTCCTCTTTTACACGGACAGATTCTAGTTCAGGGGTCTCCTCTTTAATTTGGACTACATGAAGATCTGGGATTTCTTCTTGGACAAGTTCTTGTTTAATGTGGACAGTTACCAATTCCGGAACCCCCTCTTGAAGGGACCTCCTCTTCCAGCTGTCTATAGGGGGTACAGTAAGCTGCTGTATGCACTTGTGCAAGGAAGGATAATCGATGTATTGGAATCTGGGGGTCTTCTCCCTTGTCTGCAGTTCTGGGAGCTCTGGTTTTATGTTCACAGATTGTAGGTGGTGGACCTCATCTTGAATGTGAACATATCCCATTTTCCAGTTGTCCATCGTTGCAGGTGACGCCCCTGTGTCAGTGCAGAAAAGTGGAAAGTTTAGGGTTAGTTAGCACAAGCCCCTTTTCATGGTGTCCCAAATGATATTCATTGATAAGTGAATTTCTTTGCCCTTGCGGTTTATCTGCAAAACCTCCACACCCAAAATCCGAAATTCCATTCAGCCAATCAGAGTGGTAACCTAGAGAGCTGTATCCAGTCAAAATAAAATTGCAGCAATCGCGCAAGCCCACCTGCAAGCCCACCTGCGCTGCGCACGTCTCTGAAAACTCACGCAAAGTTGACGATGACCGCGATTATTTGAAATCGTTAATTGTGACTTTCTCCCCGCTTGCTAGTTCCACGCCGCTGTTTTTCTCCCACAACAGATGGGGGCTGACTGAATTTTCTGACATCTCCCACCAGCGTCACTTAATGTGTCTTCTGGTTTTCGTTCCAAGGGGCTCTCGGACCCTTAATTGAACTGCTAAATTTGCTTAAGTAGACCTTTTTTTTTTTTTTTTTTTTTATTGTCTTCAGCTCCAAAAAAGCTGCAGGTTTCCAGTTGAACTTGAAATCCACAGCTGTTTAAGCAAATAAAAAGGTCTAATTAAGCTAACTATTAGTTCAGTTAGTCTAGTTAAGTAACTGAGAGAGGTCAGGTTGGAAAACCAGCAGACACTGAGAATGAGAAATAAACAAAACAGTACAATTAACAATGAAAACTAAACAGATCAGCAATAACATTGTGATCAATTGCTATTG
Source organism: Polyodon spathula (assembly GCF_017654505.1). Lineage (NCBI taxonomy): Eukaryota > Metazoa > Chordata > Actinopteri > Acipenseriformes > Polyodontidae > Polyodon > Polyodon spathula. The sequence continues at coordinate 1,149,299 of NC_054581.1, read as the reverse complement.
TCCAGGACATTTTATAGCTGGACCCATCAGATATTGTGATGTTCTTTAATAAATGTCTCAACCCAAGATCCTTCACAAACAGGACAAGGAGTACGTTGGCAATAGCAGGGGGGTAAGAACTTTCTGGGGGAAAACAAAACTTTTGCGGCAAGGCTCGTCAAATTTAGACAAGTGGTTTTGGAAATACTGACTCCATCAGCCTCTCGGCGAACAGAACTCGGGAGCAGGTCAACATTGCGTTACCCTTCGAAAAATACAAAGGGCTAAAGAACGTTGTGACCAGGTTGAGCCATTCCCAAGGAAAGTTTCACCTTTTTTCAGGCGCAGTACTACACCTGTGTGTTGGTGCTGTCATCCTCAGTTTGGAAAGCGCTGGTCAGATTTCAGTGAAGGTTCCCTGGCAACTGACCTATTTTTGTCATAGCACCAATAGGATAGCATTAGGTGGGACAGGGCAGACCTGCATATTACTGGCTAATTTTATTTTAGTGTAACTATCTCCTTTAAAACACAGCTGGCTCTTTGAGCTAATATATAATATATAATATGTGTGTGTGTGTGTGTGTGTGTGTTTCCTCACGCAGTACAGGCAAATAACTGTTTCTGATATTTTTAATTATTAACTATCTTTAAAATCAGCCACGTTATTCAACAGCTGTGAAAGCACATTGCCTAATAAATACACAACGCGACTACAAAAGTCTTCACAGGTAATTGTGGACAGTTTAAGAAATAAAGAAACAATGTTTACATAAATGCAACACCGGACAAACAGCACACAGTTAAATAACACCACCACTATAAATACATCACTCGCTGTTATATCATGAATAATTTAAATATATTTATATATCTCACCGGAGGTCGATTCTTAAACTTGAACGGCAGGTAGTCACCGATTTCATATGAGATATTAATAATAGCAGGCGTGGTTTTTATTATTATCAGTTGAACCAGCCTCGGTTTAGAGTCTTCTTTATTTATGAGCGATGCTGACCTACTTCTAGCAGTTAACTCCCGCTTGCACGATTGCCCTGCTTCTGTCACCGTGCACTGTGCAGCTCCTGCCTGCCCGGCTCTCCCTTGTTGGACGGCTCCCAGGGGCTGCGAAGCGGTTAACGGATAGCGTCCTCCGCCAATGCCGGAGTTTGCACCGGGCTGTCACCGCCCTTCAGCACCGCTCCGCCCGCCTCTGAACGCGATTCCGAGGCAGCAGGCGATCGCCCCAGTTCTCTGCGAATCCGGAGTCCTTTCTCAGTAGTAGCTGCCATGCTGTTTTTAAATGCAATTATATTATTAGATTTGACCTACATGTTAGATAACGTAATGCAAACGCAATCAATATTTTTTTTTTTTTTTTTTTTTTTTTTTTTTTTGGAATTGTTATATAAAGTGAATGGAAAGACATACTAAATATGGCAACTAGTCTTACACTGCGTGTGCGTGTGCGTGTGCGTGTGCGTGTGTGGAAGAGATAGATAATATGAGAATTGAATCCACACCCGAAGGGTGAAGCCAGAGTGGTTTATCCACGCACCCCACCCCGAGGGTCCCACGCAGGGTCCCACGCACGGTCCCACGCACTGTCCCATGCACTATTTGCTTTTATAATCTATGCCAGGTTTGCCAGATGTCTGCAGAGTTTACAGCCCAAAGTCACTTCAAAAATAGCCCAATTATTTAACTGAAAGCAAACCTATTATTAATAGGTCTATGCATAATAAAAAAAAGGCTTTCATAAGAAAACGTACCTGGTATAAATTTGATTTAAATAAAAACTACAAGTCCCAGTACAGCTCATCCACACGTCACTAGCAACAAATGCCTACGGAAGCTCTGAAGGGACAAATCAATATTCATGCCAGACCAGCAACCGAATTACAGCGCGATCCCTTTACTGAGACACTAACGCTGGCTTCTGTAACCCAAACAGTATTGCAAACACGAAAACAGTTTTAAAGTTATACCACTAATCTAATTGCATTATCAACCCGCGGCTCCTTTAATACTTCCCGCGGCTGGCGGTTTTTGAAGTAGCCCAAATACCGCGGGTAAAACCGCGGACCCGGCAACACCCATCTCTGGTGAAGAGGGCTTGCCAACTCCGGGAGACTAAAACAGATCAACTCGCCTCTCTAACTGCAAATGTATTGATTTTATTGAACATGCAAAGTGAATTGTCGCAGCTGTCGCTAACGGAATGTCATTTTTTTTTAAAAAATTGCTAACTGTGAATAAAAAAGAAAGCACGCAGCTGTCTGGGGTGCGGGACTGTTTGAAGCAGGAAAGTATATTAATAAAACAGAGAGAGTGCGTGTGTGAGCGCAGAAGTCTTTACAGTATAAAACTTCAAGCAACACGATTTTAATACACGTTACGATGCTGTCTCCCGATAGACCGCGATTAAACACGTTGATTGAAGCCGCTCATGCATTTCACACTTACTGTAATAGATTCATTTGTGGTTTAGAAGCGAGTTAAAATAAAACCCTGACCCTGTCTTAAACGAGTCCCGGATTTACGGGGTGGTTTGGCAAGCCTAGGATGCGTGTTAAAATTACGCCCTTGCCAGTTTTTGTGTTCGCTAGCTTGCTCGAGTGTGCTTGACTTTGCTAACATTTCTGCGCACCAGTTTAAGTGAGAAGTGGCTTGCCATCAGTCAGAACTGGTGTGTATTTATTACAAAGCACCTTTCGTTTGGCCATGCACACTCAGAGTTGTTGGAGACGGTCTAAAGGACTACTTTTCCCAGAATGCTGATAAGCAAAGTCTACTTTCCAAGTGCAGCCTTTTCTGTAGCAATGCATACTGGGAGTTGTAGTTTTGTAGCAGACTTTCTTGAGCTTTGGTTATTGAGAGCATCAGATTCCGAAGATGCGTCAGGGGAGGGTCTTTTCTGTTTGTACCGTTTGTAAGGCGTATATCACGATAAATTATTTCATATTCTACACTATTCAGTTCTGTCACGTCATGGTCACATCGTACTGTTAGAACTGATTTTATGGAAATACAATACGTTGTCATATATTGGGAAAATATGTTTACATACGTTCCTTTATTCTGAAATATATGCAGGTCAAAATATGTTTCTGATATTATATTAAAATGGTGTAAAAACGTATTTTAGTGATTACCGGTCTTTGAGAAGACTATAAAACATGGATAGACATACAAAATAAAACGTGAAAAAAAATTAAATGTTAACCAATGTATTGTTAAGATTATGAGCGGAATTATATGGGGCTATAGAATCAATAAACAGTGGCACTGGAACCATTTTTAAAAATGGGGGTGCTGAAAGCCATTAAACAAAACTGTAAACCCGGTATATGATAGAAGCCATGCAAAGCCAAGGGGTTGCCGACGCACCCCCAGCACCCCTAATTCCAGCGCCATTGTCAATAAATGCATTAGCATTGAAAATAAAATAAAATAAATCAAGCATTTCAAAACGTGCGCTGAATGTTCTTGTTGAATAAAATAATAATAATAATAATAAATAATAATAATAATAATAATAATAAATAATAATAATAATAATAATTGAGTGACAAATTGCCAGGGAGGGCTATTGAAGAAGGTTTTGTAAAATGTACCTGAAAGCGGAGTGATCTGGTGCAATCTGGGAGCCAGTTACAATGTGGGCAATGGGACTAGTTTTAAGGAATTTGGCAAGCGCACACTATTTCTGAAACAGGTTTGTCAGAAACTTCTCTGGAAGAGCAAAACCTGAGCTTATCAGTATGACGCAAATGTAAAGTAGGTACAGCACAAAAATTAGCGATGACATGTTTAATCATAAATCTCCAGATTAATGTTACAGTGTAAGTGCAACTAAGCTGTACTCATAGGGCGCATTACTGCGAGCACGCTGTGGATTTTCAGGTATAAATTATGGTAACATCCTTTTCAACAACATTTTCTGGAAGACTCCGTGTTGTAAAAGACCTTCTGAGGCACCACCCACCACCCCCTTTTTTTTTTGTGCTGTACCTACTTTACATTTGTGTCATACTGATAAGCTCAGGTTTTGACTATTCGAGTCAAAAAAACCTAGAAATTCACAATCAAACCAGGAAATAAAATAGTGTTAGTTTGGTCTAACTTTTATTTTAGTATATATTATTATTATTATTATTATTATTATTATTATTATTATTATTATTATTATTATTATTATCTAGGATTGTGATAGAATTCCATTTCAACAGCAACAGCATCCTTAATGTAACACGTTACCTGTACATTACCCAACACCTCGCTTTGACTCGACAAATCTGCTATGCAACACCTATATAAGATCTTAGGGAAATGTACGAGCTGATCGGGTTCCTCGACGCTGATTCCTCTCAAAACTTGTCAAGCCGAGCCTTGTAGACCCGTATCAACAGCATGGCTTTACACGCTGCACTGGGCGCACGGAGGCTGAATCTGTCTTTAGTTCTGCAGGACACCTGTGGGTTGATCCAGGTTTATTTTTCTGAATAAGAAAATAAGACCAAAATAACACACACACACACACACACACACACATGCACACACACACACACACACACACACACACACACACACACACACACACACACACACACACTCTTTTTTTTTTACTCTGGTGCATTATGAAGCCTCCACTAGTGTTTTCTACTATTGTAACAGCCTTGACTCGCATAAGAAAGGAAACACCCTGCGTGAAATCGCTCGCATAGCTCGGTTTTCAAGGTGTGGCATCCGAAAAATAATCAACAAGTACAGAGAAACCTGTAACTGGCAAACCCAGGACTGGAAGAGCCAAAACACTGTCTAACAAGGAGGAGAGACCTGAAGATAATATCCTTCAGGGATAGAAAGAAGACAAGCGTTGAACTGACAACAGAGCTGGCAGAAGGCACAGGAGTCGTTGTCCATCCATCAACAGTCCAAAGCACCTTTCGACCGTCGTTCCAGAGTCCAGTTTCTGTGTCCTTGTGCATATTTTAGCATTTCAGCCTTGTTCCCCTTTCCTTAACAGAGGAATTCTTACTGCAACACATCCTTTAAGTCCTGATTTCAAGAGCGATTTTCGTACTTTTGATTTTGATGGACAGCGACACCTTTGCCTTCTGCCAGTTCTGTTGTCAAGTCTGTGGATTTTTACACGAGCAGGGGGCAGCGAAAGGGTTAATTTAATTTAATAAGCCTCTTGAAAGGAAATGTACTTATTGCGGAGGACTCCTGTTTGTACATGCGGCGCTAAGAGACGGGGGGGGGGGGGGGGGGGGGGGGGGGTGGCGGGTGGGGGGGTGGGGTGATAGACATGAACAAAAGGTTATAAAATTTTAGTGGCCGCAGGGAGGAATTGTCGAGCAGAACAAGATTTTCATTTGTTAAATTAAAAGACGGTCGCGTTCCTTTTCTGTTTGTGTTTAATCATTTTTCTGCCAGCGCAGAGGAAAAGACAAAACAAAGAAGCAAAAAGTAAAATTTCATCAGGGCAGGACGTAGTTTTTAAAAGTAGTGTACAGCTAGTTTTTTTTTTTTTTTTTTTTTTTTCATATATTGGATGCATAATTATGTGTGGTTTTGTGTGTGTTTTTTTTATGTGTATTTATATCAGCCTTTAGAAAAATAAACAGACTATAAAATGAGGCATATTGGATGTTATTATTGCGAGGTATGAGGGAGGGGGGAATATGAATACTTTTAAACAAATGTTTATATCAGTATTGTCATAGAGACGCGTTAACAAACTTTACGAAAGTGTTTGAGTCGCCTCACTCAGGGGAAACGTTTTAAAGGTAAACTCCTGTTTTATTTTATTTATTTATTTATTTATTTATTTTTGTATTTCTTCATCACAGATAAAATGATTATTATAATTAAGATTAATAGACAGTTATATACTTTTTATGGGGGGGCGAATCTGGTGAATCTGGTGAAAATTTGTCCCGGGAGATGCCCGGGAGAAGGGTTCGAAATGCAGGAGACTCCCGGTGAAAACGGGAGAGCTGACAGGTCTGAAAATAGGCTAATATTGATTTAAAAAGTAACAATTTTATCATATGATGATTAGAATCGGGGGCGGGAATGGTATTATTAATAGTAATATTTTTTTATATTTTTGTTATACTGTCACTAAGCTTTTCCGTGCTGTCAGTAGCTGCACGGGTTTATATAAAAACTCATTGTAGTTTATCTGCAGCCGTCAAACTGAAATCCTTCTCTTTCTTCATCGCTCATGTTAAGCTACTGTCAACAATCTTCACAGGGTTTCTTACTTTTTTACTTTAATATTAGTATGAAACTTGTTTGTCCAGTCTGGTTTGTCCTTATAATCAGTGCTTCACGGTAAATATGCACAGGATTCATACTAGTTTTCATAATGGAGAAAGTAACCCTAAAATGAATACCCTTCACTGGGAGTGTGTCCTCTGTCCTGGGTTCTGCGTTACACTTAAAGGGGACTTGACTGAAGTCTTTAAAAAATTAGATACGGAATAGATAAAGTTAACCCAAGACACGACTTTTAGCACAGTGAAAACGAAAGGGCATAAATGGAAGCCGAGTAGAAGTTGGAAGCCTTTTGTTACACAAAGAGTTATAAATGCCTGGCCTAGCCTAGCAGGCGAAGAATCTAAAAGACTCCGAACATTTAAAAAAATAGGAGATTCTGTGCTTTTAAATGAGTGGGAAATGTGTTTATATATTAAAAAAGGCACAAAAAACAAAACAAAACAAAACTATATAGTTAATTTAGCAGTATGGTTTTTCATAACATGACATAATTTTCACCTGATTTAAGCCTCCTGATACAAACAAAGCACAACTCTTATAAACGCTCAGCAAAGTGTAATAAAGCACAGTGAAAGCATGGTAAAGCACACAGGTCTGGTAAAGTATAGGGAAGCATTGCAAAGCACAGAGAGGTCTGGTAAAGCACAGGGAAGCATTGTAAAGCCCAGAGTGGTGTGGTAAAGCTTAGGGAAGCATTGCATAGCACAGAGAGGTCTGGTAAAGCACAGGCAAGCATTGTAGAGCACAGAGAGGCGTGATAAAGCATAGGGAAGCATTGTAAAGCACATAGAGGTCTGGTAAAGCATAGGGAAGCATTGCAAAGCATAGAGAGGCCTGGTAAAGCATAGGGAAGCATTGTAAAGCACAGAGAGGCGTGGTAAAGCACAGGGAAGTATGGTAAAGCATTGAAATCCTTTGCTTCTGTTTTCCTCGTACAATGTCCTAAAGTTATCTCTTACGTCACTAGGAAGGTGTCTCTCTTTTTTGCTTGTTTAGGGTCAGCATGGCAGCTCCTCATATGATAATGACACAGCCCCAGCTAGTGACCGTCAATCACGTGCAGATGTCAACTGACTGGAGCTCAAAAATGTGTGACTGTTTTGAAGACATGTCAATCTGTAAGTCAAAACCTCTCCATCCACTGAGTCATTTCAAAGACTTTTTTTTTTTTCAGTTGGGGGTGTGCTGACAATAAGTAAACTGACAATGGGTCAAGAAAATAGCAAATGAATCGCCACAGCCTACCTTAAAAGAAATCACATTTGACAGAATTGTCCAATTTGAGTGCTCTTAGTGTCTATCTATATGTTTCTGACCACGCTGAAACTAATGCCGCTATAAAAGGTCCAGTAATCCTGTGATGTCTGATTAGGGTGTGTTTGTGTATTTTGACAAATTAGTATCTAAATACAGGAAATTGCTTCGGTACGTGCTTTGCATAAAGCAGATATAACAGGTCCTGTATGAAATAGGGTACAGGAAAAGAAGTAAATGAAGTAAAATAGAAACACCAATGCAAAACAGTTCCTATAGTCAAAATGAGGAACTTTGCTATAGTTATTTAGCAAAGTGCTCAGTTATATTAGTGAGCACTGCTTTACGTTTGCAATTGGTTCGTTATGAAGATAGCCTATCATAAAAAAAAAAAAAAAAAAAAAAGTTCAAGAATAAAAATAGATGCATTCCTCTATTTAAAAAGTCTTGGTCTAGTAATTTATAAACCCTATTCAGGGTCTTTTTATGATTGGTTACACTGCTAGTTTGACTGCATTATCTGTGCCTGTATTTCAATGTTAGGTGTGCTGCATTCTGTATTTCAATGTTAGGTGTGCTGTATTCTGTATTTCAATGTGCGGTGTGCTGTATTTTGTATTTCAATGTGAGGTGTGCTGTATTCTGTATTTCATCGTGTGGTTTGTTGTGTTCTGACCCAGGCTGCTGTGGGCTGTGGTGTCTCCCTTGCCTGGAGTGTCATACTGCATCTGAGTTTGGGGAGTGCTGCTGCCTGCCTCTGCTCGGTCCCATCTCCCTGGCTATGAGGACTGGAGTGAGGGAGAGATACAGGATTCAGGTACCTTAGTGGTGACACGATCACCATCAGAGAATAATGCTTTTATTCAAGTACAGCTGAAGAACAGCGTTGACTCAGTTTAGTTTCAATAACACTGATGAAGACACTAGAGCCCAAACGCTGGTCTGCTTGACTCGGTTTAGTTTCAATAACACTGATGAAGGCACTAGAGCCCAAATGCTGGTCTGCTTGACTCAGTTTAGTTTCAATAACACTGATGAAGACACTAGAGCCCAAACGCTGGTCTGCTTGACTCGGTTTAGTTTCAATAACACTGATGAAGGCACTAGAGCCCAAACGCTGGTCTGCTTGACTCAGTTTAGTTTCAATAACACTGATGAAGACACTAGAGCCCAAATGCTGGTCTGCTTGACTCGGTTTAGTTTCAATAACACTGATGAAGGCACTAGAGCCCAAACACTGGTCTGCTTGACTCTGTTTCTTCTAGTTTCAAACACACTGATGAAGACGCTGGCTGTCTGTGTTCTCTCTCCAGGGCTCCATCCTTGATGACTGTTGCATGCTGTGCTGGTGCTACCCTTTGATCTGGTGTCAGATGGCTCGTGAGATCAAGAAGCGCAAGGCTGGCAGTGTTCTGCAGGTCCAGATGGCTCATTACTAGAACCCCCCCAGCTTACAGCACAAACAGATGCAGCAACAATCGCTTCCTTAGCGATTTTATATGGAAGTGTCTGTATTCACGGCACGACCTGGCAGCAAGAAGATATATATATATATATATATGCGTTTCTAAGTGATTCTAAATAATTTATCACAAAATAAAATAGGATTGCATTGTTGAATTGCTTTTCACTTGAGCATTGTCTCTCATAGTGTTTGGTGCACTGAATCTGTACGCAGGGTTAGAGGCAGAGGGATTTTGACAGGCTGGTGTCAGAGCTTTCACAGCGCTGTCCGCGGTGCTGAAATCGTATTGACGCACAAACCGTGTGAGTGTCTTAATTGACCCGTTCATTTTAATTTTGCTTCTAAATTTGCTTCTGATCGGAACTGTGGATGTGGCTATATCATTTCTTCTGCCGCGGCACAGTGTGGATTGAAATACATTTAAATCGAAGTTGATGTCAAAAGTTGCCATACCCTCTATTTGGAGCAATGTTACTTCCCAATGTATTGAGTGTTGTAAATATTGTTTGATACATTATACTACAATGACTTAACTCAGTTAATTAAACAGATATATAAAACATATTTATAACACTTAATACATGGGGAAATAACATTGTTCAACGCGTATAGATATATATATATATCTATATATCTATATATAATATATATATATTATATATATATTATATATGTGTTGTGTGTGCGTGTGTGTGTACACACACACTTTTATACCTAGACTAGATTTTTTACTATAATCTTTATATAGCTTAATCTTGGCAGATTAAAATTAATGTCCATCGCTTTAAATCAAAGAATGTTTTAAACCATGTTAATGATTCATTTAGATGCGAAATGTATCAATTTGAAAGACTCTTTTGTAATTAAATAAATAAATAAATAAATAAAATCCCTGGCCATCATTTGGAGTGATTCACTCAGAGTTATGTCAAGTGTCTGCATATGCGTTAACAACTTAACACAGGCCTGGAGAATTCAACGAAGCACAAACCAGCTGATCCTAGGTCTTCTAACCATGAAGAGGCACACAGTCTCATTGAGAACAATCGATTTAATGTCACGTCCAGCAAACGAATGGGCCAGCCCTTTAATGGACTCTAGAGGGCGCTAAAAAGCGGTGTTGAAATAATAGTAAAATATAATGGAAACACGGTTAGGTTTAGGGGTTGACATTATGGTTAGTTTTAGACAGTGGGTTTAGGGGTAGGGGGTAAATTCAGGGGTTAGGAGGCTAGTAGGTTCCTACTGGCTTATTGATATGGGCTGATTTTTGTTTGATACTATCACACTGAATCGACTGATCTCAAACAGAGTTGATGGTAGAGGGGTGGAAGGAATTGGGTTTGCATACACCGAAACCAGGACCAGAGGACACACAGATGGAAATGAAGACATACAGCAGACAGCAGGAGACACTTCTTCACACTCAAAGTGATAAAAGAGTTGAAGAGAATATTAAGAGACAGACAGTGCACAGACTTGAGTTTAAGCATTAAGGAAAACACAACAACATTAAGAAAAACACAACAACATTAAGAAAACACAACATTAAGAAAAAAAGTGTTTTTTTCTTAATGTCCTGTTTTTCTTAATGTTGTTGTGTTTTTCCTTGTTGCTGTTGTGTTTTTCTTTTTGTGTTTCTGTTTTGCAACAGAATTTCATTTTCTTGAAGAAAACAGTTTTGGCATCAACACCTCTCGTGTAACAGGACAGGAGCAGGGCCAAGGAGAACAAATTAGACTCCATACAAGAGTGCCCCTTTTACGCACACCACTGATACAGCACGCAGAAATGAGTGTTCTAGAATCACCCCATCCAAACTGCATCCGTTCTAGAAAAAGTCAATTTAATTCTAGAAATTTAAAGCGTAGGTAAACCATTTTTTGTACTGCTGAAGATTTTATAGTTTTGAAATTTATCTGGATAATCTTAGAAGACGCGGGGAGTCTGTGTAACAGGGCGGTTCCCATTGTGTGCGGGTGTGTCCAGCAACACCTCTGCGCTTAGATGCACTTTGTTGACACAGTTTCAATTCCTCTTGAACTATAAAAAACAGAACTGTTGTGTTTCATACCGGGCGGTTATGAAATCATTTAAATTGTGGATATTAAAAGTTGAGAGAGAGAGATAGAGAGAGAGAGAGAGAGAGAGAGAGAGATGGATGCACAATTGGCAATATTGCTAGTGCTAATATGCGGTAGGGTTTTGCACTAATATTCCACTATAAGTGTTTTGTATAATTCGGAATGGCTGTTGATGTTTAGATCATAACATTTTATGAATGCGGTTTCAGAACTGACCAGAGAGATGCGCATCTGTAGTTTCTGACATTTGGCCAGGTTCATTCCCTATATACTCAATTTTTACGGTAGACCTAAAGTCGCAATTTCCCAGTGGCACACCGGCAGGGCGCAGCGAAAATGTTTTCTTAGTCTTGCAACCCCCTTTTCTAAAACGTTGAAACAAAACTTATGCTACTTTCATTTCCTGCAAGGTTTTTTTGTGTTATTTTTATTTCGCCATGCCAGATGTAAGGAAGTGCAAAAACACCTTTTTTTTTTTTTTCATCTTTTTACCGCGGTCTTTGATGTACAAACGGATGTCTTCCTGTTATTGACAGAGATAGAAGTATAGTTCTGTGGCAGTCGGTCTCGCATGCAAAGTAAGATCAAGCAGAAACAATCGAGAACGCAAAGAAAGACAAGGTAAGGACGCAAAAGCACTGCACGTGTAGTTTGTATTTTATATTGGCATAGCATCATTCTCAGGCTGTACGGCCAAAAGTTTTGCTTTTACATAATTAACGCATTTCGTACTTGAGAGTCGAATGAAACCTGTTGAATAATGTTACATTAATATAGTGGCCAGAGAAAGGCGCCTTTTGTGCATGATCTGTAAACGATGAACCTGGTTTAAATAATTTCATTTCGTTGTACTCCGTTTACCCCCTTAAGGGTACCTAGATATTTAGTGAGCAAGACATCTAAGGGGGTTAAATGCGGCATCACAAGACGTGCCCACATGCGTCCTGTATTAGGTTGCTGCTACTGGCCACGTGTGTGTGTGTGTGTGTGCGTGTGCGTGTGCGTGTGCGTGTGCGTGTAACCTGCCCGTGCAATCTGTTGTCAAGTCACACGTCTCTTCTTTTCTAAGTTTATATTATGGTGCATCCTCTTTAAAACGTCTTTACACGATGGAAAGTCAAATTAAAATCAATACAACCCTTCAACACAGGATACATCTGGGCAGTTCTTCTAGTGTAGGCGCTGCTATGTCTATTTATCATTTTACGGTGCTTTACAGTATCTCTGTGAACTCACACACGGTGCAGTCTAGCACAGGGTCTGGTCCCAAGCGATGCCTTATCGAAGAAACTTTTCTGGCACCAAAACAAAAGTGGTAACGTAATCTTATCTACCGATATATTCGTTAGAAACCACATCCTACATAGTTCTGTTTTTTAGCTGGTTTTATATTCCACGTGACCTTCTCAAGCTTTCATTGTCCTTGGAGCACTGTTTTGACACTTCTAGTGTGACCTATACGAAAACCAAAATCATGAAAGAGCAAACTAACAGAAGAACGTGTTCTATTGTAGACCTTGGTAATTCTTCTTTGTTCCATGGTGGAATATATTCAGTTCTTTCAGCTCACTCCTTTAAACAGTTCCTTTCAACTTTTTTTTAATGCTGTTTGCAATCGCAATTAAGAAGCTTAGCTGCGTGGAAAGTTTTGTCCCTGTTTGAAAACCTTCTGGTTTCCACATGCAAGGGTGGAAAGTGATCTCTCACCTCATCTCTCCTTGTTGCTTGTTTAGAGTGCTCATGGCATCTCCTAACGTGATAATGGCACAGCCTCAGACGGTGACAGTGAGACAGCATGTCACCACCGTTCAGATGTCAACTGACTGGAGCTCTGGAACGTGTGACTGCTGTGAAGACATGGCGATCTGTAAGTCAGAACTCATTTTAAAATCGCTTGGAAGAGCATTTTTTTTTCACTGCCATATCGGGGCTGTTAACATAAGACAAACAATTCAGATAATTTTTCCCAGCATTATGCACAGATGCACGCTCCAGTAAATAATTTTCTGATTGGTTACATACACTCCCCATATCTTATAAATGTTTAATCATTAGAGTTAGCACCCCTGGTTTGACTGCATTATCTGTGCCTGTATTTCAATGTGAGGTGTGCTGTATTCTGTATTTCAATGTGGGGTGTGCTGTATTCTGTATTTCAATGTGAGGTGTGCTGTATTCTGTATTTCATCGTGTGGTTTGCTCTGTTCTGACCCAGGCTGCTGTGGGTTGTGGTGCCTCCCTTGCCTGGAGTGTCATACTGCATCTGAGTTCGGGGAGTCCTGCTGCCTGCCTCTGATCGTCCCAGGTGCCTCCTTGGCTATGAGGACTGGAGTGAGGGAGAGATACAGGATCCAGGTGTCATATCCCATTGGGAAAATAGAGAATACTGTGACTGGGGGTGCATGTTCTATACAGTGACTAGGTGTATACAGCGACTGAGTGTATATAGTGGCTGGGTGTATATAATGACTAGGTGCGCATGGTGTGGATTTATTTTGTTTGCTGTAATCCATTTCTTAACATTCATCTTTAAGGATCAGCGCTTGCACAGTTAATACACATAAAAACCAGGAGCTGAGATGACATCTCTACATATTCTGTTTTATTTTTTTGTTATGCCTCGACTGTCAAGAGGGCAGCGCCTTCATGCGATCGGCATGTTGGAGGCTGGACTGGGGCAGCGTACTGTGGCTCGCCGTCTTGGGCGCTCACAGCCAGCGATTTCAAACCTGGCGAGACGGTATAACCAGACACACTCTGTCAGTGACAGGCCACCAACCGGGAGACCAAGAGTCACAACGCCTGCCCGAGATCTTAGTTGTTTGTGTGCTTGACCCTGTCTGTCTTCTCATTCCAGGGCTCCATCACAAATGACTGCTGCATGCTGAGCTGGTGCTACCCTTTGGTTATATGTCAGATGGCTCGAGAGATCAAGAGGCGTAAGGGTGCCACTGCTGTCAGCACCCACAACTACACCCAGGTGGCCCAGTACTAGAGCCCAGGATCGGAGCAGGGGGAATGGGCTGGGAGCCGTGCAGGAACCCCCTGACTGCACAAGCAGGTGTAGCAGCTATTTTATAGGGAAGTGTCTATATTGGCAGCAAGAAGATATATATTCTAAATAATTGATCACAAAATAAAACAGGATTGTATGGTTGAATTGCTTTTCATTGTGCGCTGATTAGATGCAGTGGGATTATGACAGGCTGGTTTCAGAGATTTCACTTCAGGGATACACCAGCGCTGTCCGAGATGCTGTTACAGAAACAGCGTCAGTTTAAATTTGTAACCATGAAATAGTCCAGTGCAGTACTGCAGTTTTCTGACTCATTCCCTTTAAGAAGTTTCAGTGATTACTCAACACATAAACAATGCATTCCCTGTTTCCCCTGTCCAGCTACTCAGCACCAATCAATACCAATCTAAAAGTGTGATTTAACAGAGATCCAGTTGCGATCAAATTAAATACATTGATCATGTTGTATCTGTTGTTTAAGATCATTTCCATTTCACTTTGCTGCCTCAGAAATGCAGCTCTGAGTGTAGTGCATTGTGGGATTGTAGTCAATATTTAACCTCAAAAACTACATATCCCAGTACCCAACACCAGTAGATCATTGGCTGTCATTGGCTTAAGCCAGAGCTACAAAACGGGGACAAATCAGGGAACAGTTCGTGTTGCACTATTACAAAAACTGCATATCTGCATTAACATAAAACAAGCAACAAATCTTCAAGAGCGGTGCCCTGGGGATAGGAATTGCTATGGTTAGGACCGTTTCAGTGCAATGGCAAATAATAATGACAAACAGGCTATCAGCTGAACTGCTTGTGGTGGTATGAAATATCAGTTATGAGAGAGCAGAACATTCTTCCTGCGCTTGGGCAGTGTCTATATAATGCAGCAACCGAATAAATACAAATATTTTCAACTGTTCACATTTTTTTTTTTTTTGTATTATGCTCATAACCCTGTCATTCTCAGTGCTGTCTAGTGACCAGCCACTATGCTCAGGTGTTTAACACAACACTTCTGCAGATGCTCAAGATACCCAATATAAGAGACATTTTACTGGGGCAGGCAAATAGAACAGCAACTAAACTCCCACCAGTCCTGGAGAGTCCGATGAAGAAGAAAACCAGACAGACCGACAGTGCAAACACTAGAGCACATGCAAGTCAATGCTCAAATGAGTTTTACTTCAGAACTTGAAGGTTTTGCATTTCATTTTACTGAAGAAAAAAAAAAAAAATGCTTCTCGTTAACTGGACAGAAGCACGGGCAAGGGGAATAACTCAGCCTCCACACAAGAGCGCCCCTTATACACACAGACACACACACACACACACACACACACACAGACGCCACTGATAAAGCGCGCAAAGACTAGTGTTGCAGAGTTAACTACACCCATCTAATTCTTGAAATTAAAAGCTTAGGTAAAACACAGTTCTTTATTTTTTTTGGTTTCTTGAAGACTTTACGGTTCTGAAGTGTCGCTAGTTAATCTTAGACAGAATGGAATTGTGGTTATCTGCACTGGTGACAGTTAATAGCAATGGAAATGAAGACAGATCTGCTGGATTTTAATCTACACCACTGTACATAATGAAATTATTCAAAGAAAGAACACGCATGTACCGTCCCCCCTTCTTTCTGGCCTTGCTGTAGACCACTGTATTTCTTGCCCATTGAAACTTGCCTCATAAATAAACATTAGATTCAACAGCTAGCTTTTCGGTTATTTCTCTAACCACTGTTAAAACTATTTCAGAATATATTCTATCCATTAATATCTGTCAAATTTTTTTTTTAGGAATTACATGCAAGCCTGATAGAAAACTAGACCAGTACATATCATCGAGCTTCACTACATAAAGCTGTGGATATTGAAACTGCTGGAATCAATAAACTGTCATGTGATGCAGGGGTCAAGCAAAACCACTGTGAATTAATGCACATTTATGCAAATGTTTGCTAAAGAATAATTACTATTATAACTTCAATGGCAATCATTTTGAAGTCACTGAGCATCTTCATTGAAGAAGACTTTTTGAGTCTAGAAATAAGTTCAGTGACAATTGTTTTAAAGTCATTTATAACACCGCAGACTATAACTCATACAAAACCCTGTAACCAATGCGAAATGAGATCCAAGAATCGAAGTTTCTAAAGTTTATGATGGTCAGGTAAGAGGTACATGCTATGAAGCTTACAATTCACAAGAAAAACTCGACTAGACAACGCTGCCCCCCCCCAAAATGAATCATATTATTAATAACAAGCATAAACGAAAAAAACAAGAAGAAACTGGAGCTGCAGGCCAGCGTGACGAAGCAGGTTGTGTTAAAGTGGGTTTTGACGACCCTGATCCTGCTCAGCAGCTGCTTGGTGAGAGAGAGGAGGGGAGGGAGGGAGAGAGAGAGAGAGAGAACTGCAGGCTGTTACATCTTGGTCACCCCCCCTCCGTAAACACTCTCATCACTGTAGGCGATGTAGAGGAAGAAATCTTCCTCGTGGTGTTCCTAGAATAAAAGGCAAAGGGAGACGCTCGCATTAAACCAGCATCCCAGACAGGCTTATGCAAAACATACCAGCAGAATTGGAAGAGATGAAGCCTGACTGCCTGTCAGTGGACCTCAAGCTGATAAAGGCGACGAGAGAAAGTGCACCACGCGGTCACACTAGGGAACCAGCCCATGCATAACTTAGTTCTTTTGATGCTGTAACATCTTTATAGACAAAGAGAAACACAAACACACACAGAGCTGTGGGCAGTGTTACCTGGTAAAGCAGCTTCATAGTGATGGAATCAGACACACAGACAGACACACACAGAGCTGTGGGCAGTGTTACCTGGTAAAGCAGCTTCATAGTGATGGAATCAGACACACAGACAGACACACACAGAGCTGTGGGCAGTGTTACCTGGTAAAGCAGCTTCATAGTGATGGAAACAGACACACAGACAGACACACACAGAGCTGTGGGCAGTGTTACCTGGTAAAGCAGCTTCATAGTGATGGAATCAGACACACAGACAGACACACACAGAGCTGTGGGCAGTGTTACCTGGTAAAGCAGCTTCATAGTGATGGAATCAGACACACAGACAGACACACACAGAGCTGTGGGCAGTGTTACCTGGTAAAGCAGCTTCATAGTGATGGAATCAGACACACAGACAGACACACACAGAGCTGTGGGCAGTGTTACCTGGTAAAGCAGCTTCATAGTGATGGAATCAGACACACACAGAGCTGAGGGCAGTGTTACCTGGTAAAGCAGCCTCATAGTGATGGAATCAGACACACACAGAGCTGTGGGCAGCGTTACCTGGTAAAGCAGCCCCATGGTGGCGCTGGTAGGGGGAATGACGTTGTTGACGAAGAAGAAAAGCGCATCTTCAGCTCGGAGGTGAATCCTTTTCCGGATCAGAAAGTAGAACTGACCCACTGCAGAACAGGAAACCAGAGAAGCAAATCAACTGACAGGCTACAGACTCTGAGCGCAGGAACAACTCCTGCAAATCAGCCAGCTCAGACTCCAGAAGAGGCAGTCTGAGGAGAGTGTGCTGCTGCCACAGGCCTATCGGCTTCAGTGCCACTTCAGAAGGAACTTGCTTTGACAGGAACAGCTCAACCCACTTCACAGAATCATTGCAACATGTAACTGTGCAAGACTATGTGCGCAACATCTGATTGTCTGTGGGGGTGGAAAAATATTTATGTGAAATAAATTTGCCAACACTGTACAGCTGTGGCCAAATGTTTTGCATCACCCTATAGAGCGAACTAGATCTTGCTTGATAAAGTCGAACAAAACCTGCCGAATAACGTGTTGAATTACACACTGCTTTGTAGCTTTACACACAAGGAAAACGTGAATTTTGAAATCTAACATGAAACGCTGTTCTGCTATCATGGCTTACAGAAGTCTTTGGTGAAATAATTTTGTACTTTCTTCAACATTATGCCTCAATCCTACAATTCTATGGGATGCCAAACTTTTGGCCAGAGCTGCGCAATCGACAAGACTGACAAAGACTTGTAGTTAAATGCCGGTCACTGAATTGCTGTTTCTTGTAGGATTTTGAAATTCAGCACAATCAAGTGTTTGACAGTTATGGATCACTCCGGAATAGATCCCAGCTGAAGAGAGCATATTTTCTAAATAGTACACAAGTAGCTTTGATTTACACGGAGGTCTAGAGGAATCCAGCAGACAGCTTGAATCCCGTTAGACTGTGCATGAAACAGTGCTGAGTGGGCCTTACCTGTGAGATCAGACGGGACCAGATATTTCTTCTTATCCAGATCGCCTATCCTGGCTTTGGGAGCTTTTTCAACAATCACCTGCAGACAGACAGGACAGGCACTCGTTAACCATTTAACATTTATCACACCTGAACCCAGATACCCAGGTCGGAACGTGAACTTATTCGCGGTTCCAGTGCGGGTCCAAAAATAAAAAAAGATTTGAAATCACCAAAAACGTTTTCTGCCCTTTCTGCGTACTCGTTTGTAACGCTTTCCCGAATAACGTATCAGAAGGTAAATGCAGGAGGTGATTAGGGAAGAGTCAGCTGGCTAAGCTGTCTTGTTCTCGCTGCTTCGATACGTTGCAAGTTCAGGTATTTTACAGCAAAGCAAGCAGAGGTTGTTAATAAGTTACAATGCTAAAATATATGCAGACCACTAGAGAAAGCTACCACGCTGTATTGACTATCGCATAAACTCAATCTGTGCAGAATGGTAGAGATATTTGTGTGTGAATGAGACAGCGTGCGACAGTCAGTCAGGTTTGGGTCCAGGTTGAAAGCGGCTTGTAAAAAAAAAAAAAATAATAAAATAAAAAAATCAAACCTGGGCAGGACTCTAACCCAGCCACTCGCCCTCCTTCAATTAAATACAGCAGTTAACTGACTAATCTGTTTGTGAAACACACAAGTCTAAATCTCATACGCTGGAAGCCGGTCGTGAGGATCACAAAAAACAAACAAGGCGTGCTATAAAAAAATAACTGGAAACAAACGACGCCACTGCTTTCACATCTAATGGCACGACTGTGTTTTTTCACGTCTCGGCAGCCCCACCTTGTGGATGCAAAAGCTTAACGCATCTTGAATGCCAGATATCATTTCTCAGCATGGAGTTCTGTATCAATACTGAAACATCTTACGGGTTGAAGCGTTCCCAAAATGTGCCAAATATATATATTTTTTTTTAATGAAAGGAAACTCTTTCCTGCTTCCATCATGAGAACAGCTCAGCCAATAGCACGTTCTTATTCATAGCTCTTAAAAAGAATGAGAATCAGGGGACACAGGCTGGAAACCTCTTGTTTGTAAGAGTGCGTGGACTGCTCGAGTTTTCTATTTACATCCTGGCATGCTGGCTCATTTGAAATTACCATGTATCATTACTGTCTGTGATGCGGGGAGTCTGTGTAACAGGGCGGTTCCCATTGTGTGAGTGTTTGTCCAGCAACACCTCTGCGCTTAGATGCACTTTGTTGACACAGTTTCAATTCCTCTTGAACTATAAAAAAAATCAGAACTGCTGTGATTCATACCGGGCAGTTACCAAATCATTTCAATTGCCGGTATTAGAAGTTATCAGCACTTTTAAACATCATTATTGAAGATCCCATGGATCTATTACTTAATATGCAAATATTAAAACAGATTTATATATATTATATAGATAGACAGATAGATAGATGGATGGATGCACAAATGGCAATATTGCTAGTGCTAATATGCGGTAGGGTTTTGCACTAATATTCCACTATAAGTGTTTTGTATAATTCGGAATGGCTGTTGATATTTAGATCATAACATTTTATGAATGCGGTTTCAGAACTGACCAGAGAGATGCGCATCTGTAGTTTCTGACATTTGGCCAGGTAAATCAGCACAAGCATGGTTGTTATGCGAGTCTTGCATTGTGTACTGTGATCGGAGAATATTCACACCACCTGGGCTGGCTGCTAGACAGAGGGAGGCTTATTACTAATATATACAGGCAGCAAATAACAATAATGCCACTGATTCAACTCAGCCATCTTTACTTCTGCTTTCTGCAATAGAAGAAGTGAAAGAAAACTAAAAACCCCACCAATAACTTTTTTTTCTACATTTCCCTCAATAATGTTAGGGACCTTGACTCGGTTTAGTTTCAGTAACGCTGATGAAGGCACTAGAGCCCAAACGCTGGTCTGCTTGACTCAGTTTAGTTTCAGTAACACTGATGAAGGCACTGGAGCCCAAACGCTGCTCTGCTTGACTCAGTTTAGTTTCAGTAACGCTGATGAAGGCACTAGAGCCCAAACGCTGGTCTGCTTGACTCAGTTTAGTTTCAATAACACTGATGAAGACACTAGAGCCCAAACGCTGGTCTGCTTGACTCAGTTTAGTTTCAGTAACACTGATGAAGACACTAGAGCCCAAACGCTGGTCTGCTTGACTCGGTTCAGTTTCAGTAACACTGATGAAGACACTAGAGCCCAAACGCTGGTCTGCTTGACTCAGTTTAGTTTCAGTAACACTGATGAAGGCACTAGAGCCCAAACGCTGCTCTGCTTGACTCAGTTTAGTTTCAGTAACACTGATGAAGGCACTAGAGCCCAAACGCTGCTCTGCTTGACTCAGTTTAGTTTCAATAACACTGATGAAGGCACTAGAGCCCAAACGCTGCTCTGCTTGACTCAGTTTAGTTTCAGTAACACTGATGAAGGCACTAGAGCCCAAACGCTGCTCTGCTTGACTCAGTTTAGTTTCAGTAACACTGATGAAGGCACTAGAGCCCAAACGCTGGTCTGCTTGACTCAGTTTAGTTTCAATAACACTGATGAAGGCACTAGAGCCCAAACGCTGGTCTGCTTGACTCAGTTTAGTTTCAATAACACTGATGAAGGCACTAGAGCCCAAACGCTGCTCTGCTTGACTCAGTTTAGTTTCAGTAACACTGATGAAGGCACTAGAGCCCAAACGCTGGTCTGCTTGACTCAGTTTAGTTTCAGTAACACTGATGAAGGCACTAGAGCCCAAACGCTGGTCTGCTTGACTCAGTTTAGTTTCAGTAACACTGATGAAGGCACTAGAGCCCAAACGCTGGTCTGCTTGACTCAGTTTAGTTTCAATAACACTGATGAAGGCACTAGAGCCCAAACGCTGCTCTGCTTGACTCAGTTTAGTTTCAGTAACACTGATGAAGACACTAGAGCCCAAACGCTGCTCTGCTTGACTCAGTTTAGTTTCAGTAACACTGATGAAGGCACTAGAGCCCAAACGCTGGTCTGCTTGACTCGGTTTAGTTTCAGTAACACTGATGAAGGCACTAGAGCCCAAACGCTGCTCTGCTTGACTCGGTTTAGTTTCAATAACACTGATGAAGGCACTAGAGCCCAAACGCTGCTCTGCTTGACTCAGTTTAGTTAAACTAAACTAACTAAACTGAGTCAAGCAGAGCAGCGTTTGGACTCTAGTGCCTTCATCAGCGTTATTGAAACTAGAAGAGGCAGAGTCAAGCAGAGCAGCGTTTCAGCTAGTGGCTTATAGAGGGTTATTAATGTAAAACTCGAAGAAACAGTCCTGTGACCTATTTAAATTAATTAGCATTATTTAACTAGAACTTAACTAGCCTCTAATTGGACATTAGGGCAATTTACACTGATCAGGGGATAAAGAGTGTGCTGACGGCTAGAGCTTTCTAATTACAGGCTGGCCGGTTTAATTTTGACTTTGATTGTTTATTTTAATAACTTCAAAGAAAAGTTTGCAACATCAGCGGCGGAGAGACACACGCGAGTCCGTGTCACGGGTTATTTTAACACGCGTGAAATTACACAAAACACGGCGTTTTATCAGGTCGATGTTAAACACATTGTCGGTGTTTTTAAACCGTTTCCACTACACAAATAAACCGAAATATTCATCCTGGCCTGTGTTATACTCACTGGCACCCTGTCCGGGTATTTCTTCCTGATCTTCTCTCCCTCGGACCTCCTCTTTTCAAACGGGTGCTCTTCTTTGTACTGAAACTTCATTCTCGGGTTGGTTTTTTTGGGGGGTGTCGGTGCTGCACGGTTGGGCTCGGTTGGGCTCGGCTCGGTTTCTGGTACCAGTTCCTACGCAGGGATACAATAACAAGAAAACACCCCAGCGCCACAATGCGTATTCAGCAGACCCGGGCGCGTCACGTTTCTGGCGTAACTGCGCGACCGCCCCCAGCCGCTACGCTGAAACACTAAACGCGTTTTTTTTTAATATTTATTTATTTAGTAATTTATAATGCAAGCTATATCAAGTTATTCTGTGTAATTTATAATGCAAGCTATATCAAGTTATTCTGTGTAATTTATAATGGAAACCTCTTCAAAAGGTTGTGTGTGTGTTTAACATATATAACATATATATATATATATATTTTTAAATGCTGGTTAATTTTACAGGGTAATAGGTCGGGTGTCACGTTCAAGCCGGTGTAACGTCAGAAAAATGTTTAATTTGGATGCAGAAAAATTAAGTACGCTGTGGATTTTATGCAGTTACACCGGCACTGTAACACATATATGTTATTATGTTATATCATAACAAACCAAAACACATGTTCCCACCCTCAACCCAAATAAAATAGCATTAGGCTTAATTGGTATTTTTTATTTTTTTTTTTATATTGGGATTATTAGTTTTATTCACTGATAATGCTGTAAAAGCCTAGACGTGAATTGTTTTTTTATTTTAAATGTGTTTGTGTGTATTAAATACAGTTCTGCGTTGCCAAGGCGTTCACGTAGTCTCTTTGCGTAAACCCCAAAGCACGGTCCAAGCCTAACGCAAGCGCCCAGACGCACCTGTTCTTGGTTTTTTGGGGGGGTCGAGGTGCGATTGGAAATCATCGAGCATCGCTGCCTGCAGCCGTGCAAATCTCTAAACACTAAATAAACAAATCAATAAATCAATAAATATCGCATCCTCTACAGCAACAACAACAAAAAAAAAAAGCCAAAACGCGCGTTTAAAACGACCCGGGCCAAAGTGTTATTTAAAGCACTGTGTTTGAATAATATAAAGAAATAACGATGTGGGTGAGGTTTTAAGTATTTCAATATTGGGGGACTATTTTGTTTTGACCCCCCCCCCCAGCGCGGAAAGCCACACCGAGGGGGGGGGGAGCTGCGCTGGTCATGTGACTGAGATTGAAATCATGGAAGATCCCTTTTGGGTGGAGGGCAGATTGCACCACGTTACAAAATAAACGATTTAACGTGTAAATAAACGTACGAATAACTGTTTGGCACCTGTGCTAATCTATCGCGGGGAGAGGAGAAAGGGGGTTCAAGTTGTTTTTTTTTGTTTGTTTTTTTTTAAAAACGTCTTCAACGTTTGAACCAAGCCCAAGCGTAATTACGCTTTAGACCAAAAGCAATGTTAGTCAATTAAAAAAAAAAGACGTTTGTTTGAAGAGAAAATAAGGCGAAACAAAAGACCTATAAAGTTGTAATTTAATTTTACAGAGGTGCTGTATTGTTGAGGACTACTAGAGGTCGGTCTTACCCTGTTGTGCGTGTCGGAAACGAGTGTAAAAGGTCTATATTGTGTTTGTTTTGTATGCGTGCCTCTAGTGTACAGTGTTAGCATTAGCTATCACAGCACTGCTGGCACATTTAAACATTGTACTGTGCAGAAGGGGCAGCATACGAGTCTTTCGCACAAACACAAACAATTGCTTTATTGATCAGCCACGAATTTGATGATTGAAGATCAAGGGTCTATAATATGTGGATTCTGCCGACAACAGACGATCAGACATTAAATGCTTGTTTATTATTATTATTATTCACATATCTTAGGTAAATCAAATAGGGAATTGTTTCACTTGATTTCGTTTGTATTGGGTTTCTGTAATTATGACAGCCAAACCGAGTTACTCATTGGAAATTATTGCGTTTTTCAACCTCGCCCCAAATACCAAGAAAGTTTCCGCAGAGTATTAATAAAATAAACGGGTATAATGTGTGTTTTTTTTACGCTATGCTGAATATGCCGCGCTAAGATGGTTTGAAACGGTGTGCTAAACCAGCGCACATGCGAGCAGGGGCTGCGGAGACGGGAAACACTTTCAATGTTTGAACCCAGTCCAAGCGTAATTACGCTTCAGACCACGGCTGCAAAGCAATGTTATTCAACTGGCTGCCAGCTTGGCCCGGTGAGCGTCAGCTGTCCTTAGTTACGAAAACTGAAAATACAGATAGGCAGGATTGAAAGGTCCCCTGGCTCTTTGTGTTTTGACAACACACCTAACGCAGGAATAACAGATCACTTTACTTCAAGTCTCTGTCTCTTAGGGGCTAAATTCTGTCGGTTTGGTTATCTTACCTTGAGCCACGATTACGTGTCTTTTAAACATGCACATTTGTGAGGGGAATGGATTCGGCCTCACGGCGACAGGCACACAGACAAAACAACAAACCGACAGAGAAAACAAGACATGCAAAAGTATATTCAAGCAGAGCAAGTTAGCTGAAAGAGCCTGTCAAAGTTTTATTTTAGCATTACAGAAAAACCTGTTTGGCCACAGTAAGAAATGCACCTTAGGGAACGCCTCTCAAAGACGGTACGATAAATGTATCTTTCCTGATTACTGTCCTGTAAGTTAGAAACCTTTCAATTACATTTAAACCCGCTGAAGCTGATAAATATTTAGACAGCGCTACATTTTTCGTTTTGAATCGGGCGCTAAGACGCTTATGAGACATGAATAAAGCGATAGATGCAATGTTTAATTAGTCAGCTGGAATGCTTGCTGCGCAGTCATTTTCCGAAAACAAAGACGCTGCTGTGATTCCCAGGCAATAAGAGAAATTAGAGGCTCATTCACTTCTCATTAATTTAAACATCACGGTTTAAATAAAATTAAGATTAGTGACATTGTATAACTATTTGTTTGCTAGAATGCATTTAGGATTTGCATTCGCTGTCTGTTTGTATAGCTGCACGGCGCTCAGACTTGGTGTCGTTCAAAAGTGGTTATTTTTTTAGACGTTTTTGAGACTGGTGCATGGTGCTAAGACTGATCTCCGTGAACGCACCCATTCCATCACCTGGCCCGTCAGATAATGTAAACGAATACCTCTGATTTATAGGGTTAAAATGTTCTTTTAAAAAAATACATTTTAAGTGATAATTTCATTATTTATAGTATCTTGAATACTGTATGTGAAAAAAAATCTATGTACAATTTCAAATAAACATGCACGTATAAGATAGGACTGTAAATACAAAGTCTGTGTGTGTGTGTCTCTGCTTGTTTCAACATCCCTTTACAGAGAAAGCTCAGGCACATCTAACCCCGTCAGCCAAACAGATTATTTACCAAGATTTTAAAACCATTACAGAGTTACCATTCGATCATTCAATCTTCAAACTAGGAGGCAACAGGATGCATACCAATATGAAGTACAGGGCGTTGGCTGGCAGGCCTTTAAAAGCGCTAGTTTATGACTGATTTCTTCACGTTTAGTATCCTGTTCTAGAAACGCCAACATAAACTCAAATTCAACAACAAAGACTAGACTGGAAGTCCCCCCCCCCCAAAGTCTCCCAGACTTCTAGTTGAAATGTTTTTCATTGAATTTGAGTTTCTTTCGGTATTTCCAGGTTCAGCACTATTGAGCGTTTCATAAAGAGATCATGCCGTGTGTTTTGTGGATAATCCAGGTTTGCTGACTCTTCCAGGGCTGGTGTTCTTGCACAATGAGTGGCTTCAGCACCCAGCCTCATATGCTTTCCAGCTTTTTAGTGGAACAATCCCACAAAACCATAGGGAATTACACAACACCACACACACCTACCCCCCCCACCCACCTGTAAGATTCTAAATTGAGCTCAATTCTTCTTTTACTGTTAGGAGGACACCCTACACAGAACGTATTCGCTCAAAAAGATTGCATTGGCCGCTTAACTTGAGAATGGAGTCCATGCGTGCGGTCGAAGGACCTCTCGCGTTTGCGATCACACCCGCCTGTCGTGTCACAAGCAGAAGGCGCGAGACGAGGCTCTTATAACCAGAAAGCCCCACCAACATGTAGAAACATTAAGACTCATAATAGAGCAGGCTTCTGAGGGTACGGGGGGGGGGGAATCAAAGCGAACAGTTCCCTGGCAGTTTCGACTTCAGATAAGAATCTAAAAAGGACAGGAAAATATCTGACCGTTGATTTTTTTTTTTTGAATTTCTGTCCTGGGAATTCTAGATTTTTTATTTTTGTAGAAAAAAAAAAAAAGAATTTCTCATTTCAAGGCCTATACTGGGATCAATCTCAGTTTTTGTATCTGCTACAACAAATTTATGAATTACTTCACTTTCCTTATTCTGGGAGGCAAAAATAAAATAATATATATATGATAAAATCCTTACAGAAAATTATATCTGCCTTTTGTGTGTGTGTGTGTGCGCTAAAATCAACATCGTCTGTCCCCTCCCAAGAATTCCTGGATCTGAAGATCAGCGTCTAGTTGTTCTTTTAATAAAAATCAGGGGAAATAAATTGCCAGCCACTGTCTGTGTAAAAGGACCATTGGGAAAACCTCCATGCGGATTCCTGTGGATCGGGAAAATCGATTCTTGATAAAGAAAAAAAAAAAAATTAAAAAAAATCACTGGGAAAGACCAAAAAAAAAAAAAAAAGTGTGTTGCTATTCCCAGTGCAGACTCCAGAGCAGCGGAGAGGGTTGGTATAGCAACGCTGTCTCCCTCGATCGCTCTTTCATCTTCGTCATCACTGGAGCCGGTGTTGATGTAAATTCCGACTCAGGACTGACCGGACGTCTGCTGTAAACCTGCCGGGGGGGGGGGGGGGGGGGGGGGGGGGGGGGGAGAGAACACCAAAAATGAGCACCAACGTTCAATGATTTCAAAAGGAACGCTGCTTTCAAACGGAACCAGGACCAGAGGAACAGACAGAAATGAAGCGAACTTAGACTCTTCTTCACACAGAGAGTGGTGAGGGGGTGGAATGGGTTCCCTAGTCATGTTGTTGAAGGAGACTCTTCTTCACACAGAGAGTGGTGAGGGGGTGGAATGGGTTCCCTAGTCATGTTGTTGAAGGAGACTCTTCTTCACACAGAGAGTGGTGAGGGGATGGAATGGGTTACCTAGTCATGTTGCTGAAGGAGACTCTTCTTCACACAGAGAGTGGTGAGGGGATGGAATGGGTTACCTAGTCATGTTGTTGAAGGAGACTCTTCTTCACACAGAGAGTGGTGAGGGGATGGAATGGGTTACCTAGTCATGTTGTTGAAGGAGACTCTTCTTCACACAGAGAGTGGTGAGGGGGTGGAATGGGTTACCTAGTCATGTTGTTGAAGGAGACTCTTCTTCACACAGAGAGTGGTGAGGGGATGGAATGGGTTACCTAGTCATGTTGCTGAAGGAGACTCTTCTTCACACAGAGAGTGGTGAGGGGGTGGAATGGGTTCCCTAGTCATGTTGTTGAAGGAGACTCTTCTTCACACAGAGAGTGGTGAGGGGGTGGAATGGGTTCCCTAGTCATGTTGTTGAAGGAGACTCTTCTTCACACAGAGAGTGGTGAGGGGATGGAATGGGTTACCTAGTCATGTTGTTGAAGGAGACTCTTCTTCACACAGAGAGTGGTGAGGGGATGGAATGGGTTACCTAGTCATGTTGTTGAAGGAGACTCTTCTTCACACAGAGAGTGGTGAGGGGGTGGAATGGGTTACCTAGTCATGTTGTTGAAGGAGACTCTTCTTCACACAGAGAGTGGTGAGGGGATGGAATGGGTTCCCTAGTCATGTTGCTGAAGGAGACTCTTTTTCACACAAAGAGTGGTGAGGGGGTGGAATGGGTTCCCTAGTCATGTTGTTGAAGCTGAAATCAGCGAGATCCTTTAAAACCTGACTTGACAAAGAGATCGCTCCGCTACTAGGAAGCGGATGAGCTCAGATGGGTCGAGTGGCATCCTCTCGCTAGTGAATTCTCTTAAGTCAATGCATCAATGACTTCTGAAGTAAGGAACACACATTCGACTGGACTGCGGAGTTTATGTCTCCATAACTGTGTTTTTTTTACTGCAATATGAACGGTGCTTGCTCGGAGTTCACTGTATAAACTGGGAGGCGACACAGAGAAATGCAGACGGGGGTGTTTTCTCACTATCTCTGGCTCACCTCAGCGCATCCAGCATGGGGATCAGGTTGAGAAGTGCTGTGTCGCTGGGATCGCTGAACCACGACTTTATAGGTATTGCGTTATCTGAAAGAGAGAAAGAGGGTCTTCAAATTCCGAGCCGTACATCTCCCATCTGAACAGGACACGGTAAGAACTGGACACATAAATTGGGAGGCGTAAAATAATAGATTTTTATTTGTATCCACGGGGAGTCATTCCTATTTCATGCAACTGGTTTCAAAAGGTATTATAAAAAAACGGACAGTCATTTATTGTTTTGTTTTTTTTAATGCCCCTACCCACAAAAATATTATCCCCCCCCCCCAGGAATTAATCTTTCGGTGTCATGTATGCAAGTTAAAAATAAAAAATGATCAAAAACGAAAGTAGAGAAATTGAATTTTGGTCTTCCTGCCACTTGGGGGAGCCATTTCCTTGTCTAACAGGCTGTTCAGCAGTGACAAGGGAATTCAGAGCCCCCCCGTCAGCTCATTTATTATCCCCAGCGAAGGGGGAACAGTATGCATGTCACACCTGACGCATTTCTGCATGTGCCAGGAGAACTGTGTATGCGTGTCACGAAACTTGGTATCAACATTATTTATCAGACATGCCTGAGAACATGAGACTCTGAAGGCGTCTGTCTGCCACACTTACACCTGTAGAATTGCTTATTAAATGGTCATGAAACTCAGTGGTAATATTAGCTTGATTTATTGAGAATGTTGGATTCTGGGGAGTTAGAAGGAGGGGGGGGGGGGGGTCTGTCTGTCTGCCTGCCTCATGGAATCAATCCATAAGAACTCAAGTGGGCCACAGCACTAAATTCTAAATTAGAGCCATCAGCGCGACGAAATCGATAACCACGACACGTCAACAGCGCAGAATGCAATGGAAAGGAAATGCTTGTCACAATCTGATAAGCAGGTCTCCAAATACACTGAACCTCTTAACTTGACATCTTCACCTAACTCGACAGGTCGGTCTTGATCCCCAGTTTTCTCCGTACAAAACATCTGCATCCTGCCTCCGTTTTTTTTTTTATAAAATTCGCTTTACTAGTAACTCGACACTTAACGAAAAACCGAAGGGATTAAAAACTATTAAAAACACCGGGCAGAATAACTCGACACTGTCGTTTCACGTGACTGACCTCCGACTGGAAACGGATCAATCATTCATTCCTTCGCAACTACCCCCTGCAGCTGCTTACAGTGTCGCTTCACAATGAGTTCTTATTCAGATGGTTTAAAGCTCAGGAGAACCTCTCAAAGCGCGTGTTTTTGCATGCGAAACAACCCACAAGGTCCGATTCCTGTGCGAAACCAAGTTAGCGTTTTCGTTCAGCTAATTCTGTATAATGTATATTTGTTAACTTTTGCTATTTGAGCTGTTGTACGCCCAGTTTCTCAATAATGTCTGCTAAGTTTCATGACCCTTGGATAAGCGATTCTCGAAGATCAAGGGAAAGAATGTGCAGTGTGACATGCATACGAACGAGCGCCCCCACACCCAGGGCATTTCAGACCTGGTACAGCGTGCCCTCGCTCAGCTTGCTAGAGCGAGGGTGGTTGAAAGGCATGCTAATGAAGCGTGACAATGGAGGGGTTTCAGATCCCTCTTTCTTACCTGGGTGGTTTCGATAGGCCCCCGGGGAGTTGTCTAAAATGACGATGCTGGACAGGTCACCATGCACAACGGACAGGTCTTTAATATAGCTGCCCAGCTCCAGTGTACAGTGCTGCGGAGAGAGAGGGAGACAGAGGGGGAGAGAGAGAGGGAGGAGAGGAACAGACAGATATAGAGGGAGGGAGGGAGGGAGAGGGAGAAGGAGGGGAAGAGAGGGAGGAGAGGAACAGAGAAAGAGGGAAGGAGGGAAGGAGGAGAGCAACAGAGAGAGGGAGGGAGAAGGAGAGGAAGAGAGAGAGAGAGGAGGGAAAAAGAAAGAGGAAAAGAGAGAGGGAGGAGAGGAACAGAGAGACAGAGAGAGAGAGGGAGGGAAAGAAAATATGAAATATTTACATGTCTTCATATCTAAGAGGTTGGCATTGAAACACGGACCCATATTGTAATGCAGTGTCTTGCTGCATGGTCACAGTATGAGTTATTATACAGTGGAGATGTCTGAGAACCTTAAAAAGTGGGGTCCTGAACACACGCTCCATAATGACAGACTCAGTTAAGGCATTCACTTCTTATTAGCCCTTGTATGTGGGGCTACCTAGAAGAAATAAACTGTAACAGGCTTTAATGCAATACACAATGCTGGTGATCAGTGTTAGTGCTGGCTCAGGTAATGCTTGGAGTGAATTTGGTTGCAGAAATGACCATATTTGCATCTGTCTATAGAAGTTACAAATGAGTTACAAACAACACGCTCCTGCACCGAAGACCTTTTTTTAACAGGGGTACCCCGCGAGACTTTTACTGCAATAGGAACGCAGTAAAATTCTAAATGAAAGCATATTAATATATAATAAATTCCTGACTTGCATTTGCTTATCTCTGAAACAGGTTTATATGCGAGCTCAAAGGAACATCTGCACCTGCATAGAAATGCCTACACAAACCGCTGTGCCTATCTGTACAGTTATCTAGAGTTTAAAAGGGCATTTCCTCTGACATACATGAAGATAAAACACGCCTGCATCTTATTTTCAGACATGCACATTTCCACTGTGGCCCTGGAGAGAGTCCAATGAAGAGCAACCAGACCAATCCCAGGGCTTAAAAGGAAGGAGCCGGGAAGACACTAGGTTGAAATCTTTACTGTCTAAAAAAGGTCCTGTGCAAACCTGGATGCAGCACAGGATCCAGGATCCAGGACCAGCAAGTGGAGACAGACTCGGGACACAGGGAAGGAGACGCAGGGGATGGTCTAGGAACCTTTGTTAAAACGTTCTTCAGTTTAAGTTCTCCTCTAAGCTTGAGGTGTGCAAAACGCCACAGTAATGAAAGTTAGGCCAATACCCTGCCCCTGCCTGGGAAGACAAACGAAGTTCGAGGTTTTGAATATCGCAAAGGGAGCGGTAGCTTAACAGGTTTTTCCAGCTTGTTTGAAGTGTGACGTTCCTGTAAACACCACATCTATCACCGTCACACACAAGCGCAGACAACGCTGACAGCGTCGTCCCTCATTCCTGTGAGACGGACACAGTGTCAATATAGATGCTTATCCTCCGATTAACCCTTTAGAGTCTGGATCTGTGTAACTCTGTTTCACAGACAGCACACACTTTGATACCCACGTTCACACACACACACACACACACACACACACACACACACAGTGACGGAGGGTTTTTTTTTTTTTTTTTTTACCTGTCTATAATATCTTCGTTTCAGGATCTCTCGGTTATTGTCAAGTTTTTCGGCCACAGCAGAACCGTAGATCTCCATACTGGCTGTGAACACGACCAGCTCATACCACTGGCTCACCTGAAGAGAGACAGAGCCACAGAGAGGGTTACTATCACAGAGACCGCTCGGCACGCAGCCACCTCCGAGACTGCCCTGGACTGCAGGGACCCCCTTCTGTTAGGGGCCGAGGGACAGTCAGACGGAGCAGATCAGTCTCCATGTCTCAAGCCTGCCCTGGACTACAGGAAGCACCCCCCCCTCCACCCCCATCCCTAAAATGTCCATTCTGGAACTGTGCTAAATGCACGAATTGAACCTTGCACTAGCCTTCCACCCAGTCCTGGGGTTCAGAACTCCCTCTGCTCAGAAGTGAGGCGGTGGGCTCCGGGAATCCGAACAATCAGGCCCCTGAGAAATCTTGGCGTTACCGGATCTCAACCCAGCACGAGGAAATCGGAGCAGAATTTTACAAGCAGGGGTGTTGCATGCAAAAACACACCCAGCCCAGATCACTTAAATAATAAACTTGAAGGCAGTTCTGAAAACCAGGGCAGAGCTAGTGTGAGTTTTAATCCTGGAAATAATTAGATTGCAAGTTTTAAATCCCTCAGCAGTGATTTTTTGAAAATTATTCCATGCTAGCTTTATCAACACTTGCGTGCGTGTGTCTATATAATATATAACTTGCTGTTTTGAGTGATTGTTACTGTAGTGTTGAAAGGAGTTAATTCCTCCCTCAATTTACCCACAAGCACAGTAATGCGGGGCAGTGCCAGCAGTGTCACACTCCAAGAACACAGCTCGATTTTCAGACTGCACTGCCAGAGTAAACACCCGACCCCAGGGACCCTGTCCGGTCCCATTCCTATCCACACTGAGGCAATCCCAAATCCTTCCAAGGCACTACGCACAATCCTAAGTTCTACTGTCAGAGTTTCCAGTTTTATCCTCTAACCTGACTTCCTCTAGGATAACACCTTCCTCAAGTAAACCGAGTCAAGCCGGAAAATGCTTCGGCTCGTGACTTCAGCGTTATTGATCTCAGACTAGAAGGTGACGTTGAATCGTTGAGATCCTTTAAGACCCGACTTGACAGAGATTTGAGATCAATCAGCTGCCAGGAAGAACATTAGTATTGACAGGGTGACTGCCCTCCTCTAGTCAAGCAGACCAGAGTTTGGGCTCTAGTGCCTTCATCAGTGTTATTGAAACTAAACTGAGTCAAGCAGAGCAGCGTTTGGGCTCTAGTGCCTTTATCAGTGTTATTGAAACTAAACTGAGTCAAGCAGAGCAGCGTTTGGGCTCTAGTGCCTTTATAACATTCGTACACTTTAAAAACACAACAGACCTGCGGTCAATACTCACCACTTCCAGAAAGAAATCCACGTGCGGCCTTTTATGTACAAAAAACCTCACTGGGTGTTTGTCTATTACAACCTGCGAAGGAAGGAGCAGCACAGGGGTAAAAGAATGGCAGTCGAAGAAGAGCCTCTGCGGCGAGACAAACTTCGAGATTAAAACTTTGACACTGAATTTCACACGTTTACCTGTGCAAAGGCAAATCAAGAATTAGGGCTGGCATGACTGAAGTCTTTAAATTCATAAATCAGGACCAGATGAAACACAGTTGGCAATTAAATGGAGACAGACTTAGGACAAAAAGGCAGGAGGTATTCATTCAGTTTTCGAATGCCGAATCCTGTTGACAGGACGTCCTTATCAAGCTCTCCCAACTGGAGAAGCGTTTCTCTAGATTTCAAAACGAAAGCACTACTTATGAGTAAATCCTCAGACTCTGAGGGTCTGCTGAAGGACGTTGTCGAGTTTCGCCCCCAACGGGAAAAAGACAGTCTCTCTTACCTTTAATAGAAAATCAGGAGGAGTGCCGGCCCGCACTGTCGGTCTTAAGACCCCGTCGTGATGCGAGTGGATTAACGTTTCATCTAAATCCAACACCAAGATCTTCCTTTTTACACTACCTGCAAAATCAGATCAACGCTTCATTACATCTGGGGAGGGAGGTGGGGGTATTGACAGCTCATCACAGGGCCTGGGGGTCAGGGAGGGGTGGAAAATTGATTTGTTTGTTTTGAGAATCGGAGTTTTAAAAAGACCAGAACCCTCACAACTCAGTAACCAATCGCTGCTTTTCCAACGAGTCACGTGACTCTGGGCTCCTTCGTGTGACCTCTTGAATTGGAATTGAGGCAGAACTGTAACGTGGCAAAGGAGCGAAAATAAAGTCCACTATTAGCTTTGAAAAAAACTCATAAAAAAAAAAAAAAAATTATAGGAAAAAGACTTAATGTAGGTGAGATTTAATCAAATGTTCTCTTTTCTACTTCATTGCTGCCCTCCGTTTTTATGACTGTGCAGAGCAGGGGTGCAGAGTGCAGAAGGGTTTGGGAGTTAAAATTCACCCCCACCAGCGCACGGAAGACTTGCTTTTCTCTCTCTGTATTTCTGATAAAATGGGCAAACCAAATCGCAGACCGATGTGCGAATGCTGCTTTTCCCACCTCGCGTCTGCATGACGTCTCCCCAGATTGAATTTCCTTGCAGAACGCAAAACATGCGACCCAAGCCACAGAACACTCACCCCATAGCGACCGGCATGCCACACTGTACAGCCTGGGGGGAGGGGGATAAAAGGCAAGAAAAGGCAAATGCATCCGAACTTACAGAGTCTGTTTCTGGAGACGGGCGACAGCGGCAAGATGTCGTATCGTACTGTCTGGTACTGGATTACCTGAAACACAACAGAACGCGATTAGGGCTACAGAGAGGTCATGAAAAACCAAGAGAGAGTAGCTATCCAAACTCCTTGGAAGTTGCTGTGCTCTGATCTCTTGCATCTTAAAATAATTGTTATTTCGTGAAGATTTTGAAAGCAGATTTTGTTTTGAACCATGCGCAGCTGTAGACACATGAGTGGCATGCAGGGTTTTTATCAAGAGCCTGCAGAGGCCCACAGAAGGTGCTGTTCTCCAATATTTCTGTATGCATTTCAAGTGTTTTGACTACAACACCTTGGAAAACCACACCTGCAGGTATAAAGATTGGAGTTTCATTTGATACTTCAGTTATTTAAAAAAAAAAAGCAGCTATTCTGCTAAGTGTTTTGATAAGTCTTATGAAAGAAATGGCCGTTATCTGCACAGCAAGTATGTTGTTGCATGCATATGTACAGAGGTACTGCAGTGACTTTACATGGCTTGTTTAATTATCTGTGGTGTTTTTTTTTTTGTTGTTTTAATTATTATTTCAGTCTTGGACTTCGAAGAAAAAAAAAAGGACCATTTTTTTCACCCCCAACACATGCTGCCTTACTGTAGTGCCAGCTTTTGTAGTCAGATGTGCTTTATAACAACAATATTCAACAGTGCGATACATTGAGAGCTGGAAGCACCTAGCTGCTCTGTACACAGGACAGGGCTGGCATGCCAGCACTACGAATCCTGCTGCACCAACACCAATACGCTGGCATTGCCTGCCGCGTGCCGGGCAGAGCTTCGCTGTAATGTACAATACAAAAACTAGTAGAAAATGAAACAGAACTCTGTCCAATTGTAGCAAGGAGAGTTTGTGCAAAGGGAACCAGGGCATTAATTACGTCCTAAATAAATCCCTCGTCACATACAGAACAGGGTTTCTCTCCTTAGTTTAGAAGGCAGTGTGATGGGGACAGCAGGGGAAAGACTGAATTACTGTATTCAACACTTTCATTGTTAATTTTGTTTTTTCATAGACTATTTGAACACCAGTGTTTTGCGCTGGCACTGCCTGCTGTGGCCTGGGCACAGCCTCGCTTTACCGTACACAGGGCAACGCTTGTGTACTAACACCAGACTAGGCGGGAGGTGGACTCAAGTTTGAGAAAAGCACTCAGGAAACGATTTAAGTTAGTCCTGTGATTGTCAACCAAGAGCTGCACTAGTTACCAGTTCAACGCAATGTGCAAATCAAATCAAGTACGTTGACGTTCATTAAAAACGCAGACCACTGCTCCTGCTGATGTTTCAATACAATGAATAAAACAATCAGGTTTCGCGATCAGAAGGTTGCATTTCACTCTGCAAAATCCCTGTCTGGCGGATTTCACTGACTTCTACTAAAAAGCAGCAGTTGGAAAACCATGAAAAATGTTCGGACCGCTGCTCCAATTTCTGAAAGCTATTCACTTCAGGTACAGAATATCTTTGCATTGTGCGTTACAGGAATGGAACCGACAGCTGTGGCTCTCTCTCTTCAGTGCAGAAAGGGTAAATCGCTAACTGTAAAATGCACCTATTCCTTTTCACATGAAGGAAGCCATTATAAAGACACACAAATCTAGAATGAAGAGATATGTAAGAAAACAACATTATCCACATCAGGCAGAAATGCATAGTTTAACCCCGAGGGCTGTACTGAAGCTGGGGGGGGGGGTAGATCAGCAGACCCTGAACTTCGCTCTCTGTTGCAAAGCTGGGAATAGACTGCAGAGAGTACCGTACCAGCTACTGTAGTACAGTTCTGAGTGGCTGAATTCTCAAGCTTGTTGCAATTGACCGTCTCGGTATGTGTGTGCGTGTCCCGGTCTCTCTCTTTCCCTGCCATCACTCGACACCGACCGGCACACTTCCTCTGGCTCTGTCCGGGGCAGTGTTCTGGCTCTATTCTGGGGGCTCAGCTGCCCCTGTGTGTCAGAGAGACGGGACAGGGTCACTTTCAGAAAGACTTCTTACAGCACTGCCAGCGCTGCACAGACGCGACCCCGTGTGTGGCAAGCTTGCTGGTGAGAAATACTAAAATAATCTGATCTGGTGTATACTGCATGACAGGCAAACTCGGTCCTGGGGACCCCCTGTGGCTGCTGGTTCTCATTCCAACTTCTCAATTACTTAACTTAATTCAGCTGATTATTTGCTTAATTACTTGTTTTCAGCTCTTAAACAGTTGCAGTTCAAGTTAATTACAATATGTTACAGCTAACTTGAAATATGCAAACTGTAAAAAGTAAGTAAAAAGGTCCAATTAAGCTAATTATTGGTTCAATTAAGGGTTTAGTCTAATTGAACTTGGATGGAATGAGTACCAGCAGCCACAGGTGGTCCCCAGGACCGAGATTGAGAAGCCTTGCTCCATTACGGCACGATACGCATCTCCCACAGAGACACAGTGAATCGCGACACCCTCCTTGCTGAATGCGTAATCGACTGACTGACCCTGGTTTTGCTCGGTTCCTTTGAGGTGACATGAAAAGGGGTGGGACTGTCATTCTGTTTCTGACGGGGAAGTGGTTTTAAACAGAGAACAACTGGCGCTACAGCACTGAACCCGTGGTGTGCGAGGTGAAAGACAACATCAGAATAAAGCCAATTTGCATCTTTTCTTGCTTGGGCGAGTTTGTTTTACGAATGAACTCAATGTTCCGCCACTGAATATCGACTTCATGCCGATCTCACATCTACCAGACGGAAGATGCAAGGCATTGTTTTCACAAAGTCTTAAGAAAAGCCTCTTTTCCAGGCTGCTCTTCCCGTTGAAGGAGCGACACACGCGGAGTTGCTTCGCTGAACTCTTTTAGGTAGACGCACTTCGCAGCTTAACCAAGTGACTCTTGCCTAGGGGAAAGTGATCTGGATCAGTACCAAGTGATCAGCTGGGTTTTGGTTCTGCTCACCGAGAAGCGGACCCTATTCCCAAACGCGCTCCATATTACATCAGCCTCCAAACTTTTCCTTGATGACCTGGTAAGCGCCTGCAGCCGCACACTGCCTAACCCAGGACCTGAACGTTCACAAACCGTGTAGCTACAGGGCCCCTGTGGGGGGTTTAAGGTCTAACGCCAACATCTGATTTGAAGACTCGTTCGTTTCCAATCGGCAGCAGATCAAATCCACTTCAAGACTTTAGTGCAGCAGTAGCAGGTTGCTAACAGTTTAGACTTGAACGATAGCCTTTGGTTATAAGCCTTCCCATCACGTCAAAGTTAACACTAAACGTTTATTAAACCACCAAGCTGTAGCGATCGAAACACGGACACAAGCGAACTTACAAAACGCAACAGCAAGTGCTGGCCTGGGCTTCACAACCGAATGGAAACGTCTCTCCCGAGTCTGTAGGGTTACTAAGAGTTTCACGCTTGTTAACAGTATGGATCACTTGAATCCATCCAGACACAGGGAGCGAGGCACACACAAACACAGAGGGCAATTTAGAGCAACCAGTCAGCCTGAACAGCGTGTCTTTGGACAGTGAGAGGAAACCCACGCAGACACGGGGAGAACAGGCAAGCTCCACACAGACAGAGCACCCCGAGGGCTGGAATCGAACCCAGGACCCTGGCGCTGTGGGGCAGCAGCGCTAGCCACCACACCTTGATTATTTTAATAATATACTTCATTGAGGTCTGAAACCCAGAGGCTGGGTGCAGGACTAGTGTGAGTTTTACTGTTCATGTAGAGAATACAGAATCGAATTTATACCTGATTAGCACAGAGGCTGAGCAAATGGCTGTGCGATTTCCAGCGACAGCAGTGACGAAATGAACTTGAATGAACGCACTCCTCCATTTAAAACAGTTAATAAGCAAGTCCTGTGAATTAAATGTCAAATACAGAGGACTGGTAACACGCAATCGGACGCCTGATACAGGCTTTAATGCATATGATTTATAAACATTTTCATGTACAATATAAAGTCGTATACCAGAAGAAGCATTCCGAGGACCAATTGCAAATTGTGCAAGCGTGGAATTTTTTTTATTTTTTATTTTATTTTTTTTGGTAATTTCCTTTAAATTCAGAACAAAACTGAAAATTAAATCTAAACGCTTCTTTATTACACTTTCACATTCTCTGTAGACCTTTTTATTGCTGCGGATCGCAATAAATTACATAGAGAGACTCCTTGAATCAACACCAACTAGTTTGACAGCACCTTGCAATCGTTATTAACGATGAACTGCGTTTAAAGTTCCGTGCAAGATGATAAAAAAAACAAAAAAAAACCATTAACACACAGACTGGGAGTTTTAAACGAGCGCAGCTTTCAATACTGAGGACTTTACACTGTTTAAACCAGTTTTGACGACCGATTACACTTCAGACAAGGTGGACTTATATAAGGAATAAGGTGATTGAAGTTTGTAACGCGTAAAAACACATTAGCATGCGTGTAAAATCGGTAGATAATTGAATAAAAACGGCGGGGTGCTCCTGTCTGGCAGCTATTAATCCTGCAGATTAGCGTGTATATATGTATATTTCAGTGTAATAAAGGGATCGTTTGTTACCGTGCGGACGTGCTTTCTGAGCATGTAGAGGAAAAACCCCCAAATCCGAGCGGTGACCCCCAGGAAAGTGTGGACCCCGAGGAGGCACTGCCGGGTCTTCAGCATGGCGAGAGCCGGGGGGGCGGAGTGCTGAGATCGGCCGGCAACCAACAGAGCAGGGTCGCCGGTACCGAGCCGAGCCGAGCCGAGCCGAGCCGAGCCTGCAGATCTCCGAGCCGAGCCGAGCCGAGCCGAGCTGTTTCCTCAAACAACAACAACAACAAAAAAAAAAAAAAAAATTAAATTAAAAAAAAAAAAAAATATTCCACGGAAAGGTTTTTTCTTGCCCCCAAAAAACAATCCCCTTCCTCCTCCTGCAGCCCGAGGACTCATCCTCACAGTGTCTCCAGAACAGGTCTTGGCGCACTGAGAGCCGCCATCGCCCCCGGAGCGTCACTTCCGCGCAAAAACACACGCTCCGAGCGAGGCTCGCCCCGACGCGTGCGCACGCCCCCCCCCCCGTGCTGGGGGCCCTCACGCGTGCGGGGACACCCCCTCCCCACCCCCCGCCGTGCAGCGGCCGGGGCCTCACGGAGTGCGCACGGTGGGGGGGGGGGGGGGGGGGGGGGGGGGGGGGGGCACGCAGCGCAGCGGGGGGGGGGGGGGGGGGGGGGTGCTGGGGCATGTGGGGGGGAGGGGGGGAGGGGGGGGGGGGGCGGGGGGGTGGGGGGGGGGGGGGGGGGGGGGGGGGGGGGGGGGGGGGGGGGGACGCGCCTCAGCTTTAAAAGGGGGTGCGGGCAATTAATAAAAAATAAAAAACGATATATTTGCTGCAATGTTTGACTGGCTGAAAGTTTCATCTTTCAACGAATTCCGATATTATAAAACACAATCCTGGTGTTTTTTTTTTTTTTTACTAAATCATCACCCATAATATGTTCTCCAGGATTGGGGGATACCCCTAATTCCTTAATCCCCCCCCCCCCCACCCCCACCATCTGAAGCAACCACCTCTTGAGATCTGTGTGTAGAGATCTTCAGAGTGTCCTATAGAAGTCTAGATCTAGCGGTGAAACTTTGGATTAAAGGAACCTTGTGTTTCGCTGGCGATGCACTAGATGTGATCTAGATGGCGCCGCTACTCACTATGGCAGCTCATAGTATTGAACGAAAAGTGCATCTGTCTTTAAATATATATATATATATATATATATATTGCTGTAAAAAAAAAATACAGTCAATTTAGAATCCAAGTGTTAATATAGCCCAATATTCACTGCCTCGAATGCATGTAGCCATAGTCTTTCTTATGTTTTAAATGGCAAAACAACGTTTTGTGCAGGATACCCACGATCACAGGATACAGCTGTGCACCGAGTATGAAGCCAGCATCTCAAAGGGTGAGATCTTCCTCATCATAAAATCACATGACCCCAATACGGCTGCCGTTTTGGGTCAAAGTGAAAGCTGCTGTTCGATTTTTCAAGTCGGCCCCTAAGATATGAGAGATTCCCAGTTGACACAGACAAGGCAGTGGATTGACATAAACACACAGAGCAACTTCAGGGTTAGAATTAGTTTATTCAAAAAAAAATATATACATGACTGACGATCCAGTAACAATTCTCCTCCGTTCTAAAAAGCATTAAGGCGGACGCTAATTCACTCGCCCCTCATTCTTGCTTTTCACTTCCTGAGGCCTGGGTTCCAGTCTGGGGGGGCTAGGTGGCACAGACAGACAGACAGACAGAGGGCTAATTCACTCGCCTCTCATACCTGCCTTTCACCTTCCTCTGGAGGTCTCGGTTCCAATCTGCACAGGTCACAAATGAGTGGTCAGTGGTCTCAGCCCCTAGACAGACACACTAGTCAGTCTCTGCTTGAGAGAGGCCCAGGACTGACTGACAGACAGGCAGGGGGTGCTCAGGTCTGTCTGTCTGTCTGTCTGTCTGTCTGTCTGTTAGTGGAAGCTCTCACTACAGCCAGTCCCTTTCATCAGAACCGCCTTCGCAAACTAGAACTAAAAAAAAAAAAAAAAAGAGTTTAAATCAGGCAGATCTCTAGACGTCTAAATCGTCGTCGGGGTCTTCTTGGTCGAAGTCGTCACTGGCGTCTGGCTGGTAGAGGATTCTCCCCCCGCCAGAGTGAGGCTGAAGCAATGATGACTTCCTGTAGGAGAGAGAGAGAGAGAGAGCACTCGTTATCCAAGTGACACTCCAATACCTCAGCTTTTCACCCACGTTGAAAAGTTTCCGAGTTTTCAAAACGTTGGTTTAAAAGACTAAATGTGCTCTTAAATCACGGTTTATAATTTTAGTACTGTGCCCGTTCAATCTAACTGTAGTTAACAAAATCATTTCATTAATCTTACCTCTTATATATATAGCAAACACATAT
Source organism: Polyodon spathula (assembly GCF_017654505.1). Lineage (NCBI taxonomy): Eukaryota > Metazoa > Chordata > Actinopteri > Acipenseriformes > Polyodontidae > Polyodon > Polyodon spathula. The sequence goes on along the minus strand of NC_054581.1, from coordinate 1,108,018 downwards.
TTTCATTTTAAAATACATGGTGCTACTTTAGGCTAAAGGAAGCTCTCAGTTTCTTTGCCTTGTTCTCAGGATATCCGTTACACTGCCTGGGTCATTTCAACTCTGCTGTGTCACGTTACTGGCTGAAAGCGTGTCAGTCAATAGGGGAAGCAGCTGGTTACTGACAGGAAGAAGCCTTTGAAGGGTGGGGGCAATTTCACCCTCTAGCTGATTAAGCAAGACAGAGCTAGAAGCCCTGTAGCTGTGATATGCAACCTCCAGCACACTGTGCCCTGTGGCTGTGATATGCAGGGCACACCTCCAGCACACTGTGCCCTGTAGCTGTGATATGCAGGGCACACCTCCAGCACACTGTGCCCTGTAGCTGTGATATGCAGGGCACACCTCCAGCACACTGTGCCCTGTGGCTGTGACATGCAGGGCACACCTCCAGCACACTGTGCCCTGTGGCTTTGACATGCAGGGCACACCTCCAGCACACTGTGCCCTGTGGCTTTGACATGCAGGGAACACCTGCAGTGCCCTGTGGCTTTGACATGCAGGGCACACCTCCACACACTGTGCCCTGTGGCTGTGACATGCAGGGCACACCTCCAGCACACTGTGCCCTGTGGCTTTGACATGCAGGGCACACCTCCAGCACACTGTGCCCTGTGGCTTTGACATGCAGGGCACACCTCCAGCACACTGTGCCCTGTGGCTTTGACATGCAGGGAACACCTCCAGCACACTGTGCCCTGTGGCTTTGACATGCAGGGAACACCTCCACGACTCACTTCTCCTCGCTGAAGATGAACGGTAGAGACAGGTTCTCTTTCGCACGGCGCTCGTCCTCCGACAAGCGGAGGTTAAAGGTCAAGTTGGCCGCAGGGTCACCCTGCAAAAGAAAACACGGCAAGCGAGCCAACGACACGTTTCAGTGAGAGAAAGTTTGGAAGCAACACGTGGGCTTCTGTGCAACTCACTGCTGTGCAACTCAGACTAACTGCTCACTAAACACCTTGCCAGAGGATCACTGTGTCCTCTTTTAAAAAAAATGCTAATGATTTTAATGAGCAATCCATCTCGCAGGTTCAGCAATACCCTGAATATGATCCATTTACTACCAGACTGGCACAATACTCAATGAAGTCTTCTTCATGGCAGTCCTTAGCTGGAAACCCTTGTGGAGACAGATTGCTCCTTAAAATCCTGAGTATATTTTTAAGACGATCCTCTGTTCTGGGATACCAAGATATTTCGGCTGAGCGTGTTCCTCTGGCAGTAAACTCCAGTACTGGTAATCTTTGTCAACTCCTTTTAAAAATGCTTCAAATCAAGTTCCCCCTAATTCTTCCATGTTCTAACCTGAATAGATTGAGTTCTTTAAGCCTATCTTCACTGAGCTCGCTTGAAACCTGGGAGTGGTGGAACAAGGCTGGGAGCAGTGGAACGAGGCTGGGAGTGGCGGAACGAGGCTGGGAGTATTGGAACGAGGCTGGGAGTGGTGGAATGTACCTGCTTGGTCTCCCCCTTGCGGTGTGGGGCAGGCTGTTTCTTGGTGCCCAGGTCCCTGAGAATCTGCACTGAGAAATCCTCCCGGACACTGTAGCACTCCTCCTGAGCAGGAAAGCAAAAAAAATGATCCAGCAAAGGGACAGAATGAGAGCTAATCCGAGCCCATTAGTGGACCTGCACAGGACTCAACACATACAACAACAGACAAGTTCTCTCACCTCTTGAGACACTTTGCCAGTTTTTCGGCGCTGCAGTGTCCTCACGATGCCATTTGGCTCCGCCTCCCCACTCACACTTCCAGACACAGGGGTCACTGTGACAACCGCAGTGGCCACGTGACACACGCTACCCACAACCCCCTGCTCATGGAGGTCAGAGTGCAACAGTGCGATGACACGCTTCACTTTCATTCCTGAGGAAACAGAAACGTCACTAGAGCCCAAACGCTGGTTTGCTTGACTCAGTTTAGTTTCAGTAACACTGATGAAGGCACTAGAGCCCAAACGCTGGTCTGCTTGACTCCGTTTAGTTTCAATAACACTGATGAAGGCACTAGAGCCCAAACGCTGGTCTTACCTCCCCTGCTCAGCTCCTGCAGTGACTGGCAGACTGCAGTGGGCGGGGTGTGGAGTAGCAGCCAGCTCAGCGAATCGATGATCAATGTTACAAGCTTGGGGTCATCTGTTTGGCTGATCCGGTTCCTCGTGTTCTGAGCGCTGTAGTCTTGCACGGAGAGCTTTCCCTGTCCCAGCCACTGCAATGGATCAGAGTAGCCGTCATGGAACACCAGCCTGGGAAGAGGAGAGGAGAAGCAGACCACTGCACTGAGACCAATAAGCTAAGCAAAATTAGAGACTGTCTAATTTAATTAACGACTATAATATTTCACACATGCAATTCATTTCAAATAGTAAGAGAAAAGGAACACACGGCCACAAATGGTAAAATGCAGAAGACTTTTTAAAAGTTGTTTAAGATGCCTAATTAAATCACAGAGCAGTCTAACATTGTCACACACGAGTGCCTATTGTTTCTATATCGCTGATTACTGAGCGGAAATTGAGATTCTCCCACCCGGAGGTGTTTTCATGCAGGCGGGTATATAAAAGAGATCAATGACACATGTGGAGGTGTTCTGATAAATCTGCACATGGCTGTAGCTAAAACAAATAACTTCAGAAATCTTATTCCCTTCAGTTCACTACACAGGTCTCAATTATTTGACCTGTTTTCTGGCCCATACAGAAAGTTCCCTCGCGGCAGCAACTCTCAGGACAGCTCAGGACAGCCGAGAGTCAGGGAGGGTCCTCCCAGCCCCAAGACGGTCATCTCTTTACACCCTGGGACTGGCGTTGTTGCTGAGGTAACAGCAAAATCACATTTAAATCATTGATATCCCCTTTAAAGCCACCACTGGCAGGGATAGATAACCCCCATTGCTGTAGCAGTAGTGCCATGTTTCCATCTGCCACTGGGACTGACCTGAAAGCGGTCTGAAATCAGACTGGTTCATCTGAGATCAATTTCAATCGCGGGCTGGCAGAACCCCGATCTCTTCACACTGACTTTGGAAGTTATATAACGAGCGTCCAATGAGAACGATGCAAACAAGGTTTTAAAATCATAAACTACAGAGAGGCAGTCAGTGAAATATTAGTGGTTGGTGAATTAATTTGTAAATAACAAATATACAGAATCGCGATGCATACAGGTTTGAATTGTGTCTAATGATTGCAGACTGGATTATAGACTGCAGATGCAACCGGCCCCAGTGTGATACTGGGAACGAGACAAGTATTTCACACCGGTTTCATGGTGCAGCTGGAAATGTGACAGAGTTGCGATTGCAGGATTGTGCCGTGGTCTGAAGGTCGAAGGTTAAAGATGACAGTCCTACCTCGATGCTGCACCACTGTCCAATCCGGTTCGGAGTTCATTTTCCGAAACTTCAAACCCAACAACGTGGACCGGCTCATTACTGAAACAATGCAAATTACACAGATATTTCTACACTTTATAAAGCACTGTTAACACAGCAGCAAGAAAACATCAGCCACCTCACTGCATCCCAGCGCCTCACTGCATCTACTCCTCTGTGGTTTACCGTTGCAACGCAGCCTTGATGAATCCCTTCAGCAGGCTTCGGCCGTCACACTCAGAACTGTCTGAAGGGATTAAAGAGACATTCAATCTACCGTCATGAACAAAATTATCCCATAAACCATACTTGCTGTGAGCTTTGCTCACTGTGTCCAGTGTACAAGTCTCCAGTGTCCAACTGTGAAATAAGCATGCTATAGCAAACATGTCTTCTTTATTTTATCTGGTGTTATTTTATATATATATATATATATATATATATATATATATATATATATAAATATATAAATAATAGTCGAACCCCCCCCCCCCCCCCCCCCCCCCCCCCCCCCAGGCTGGTTTTGTGGGGGGCGTTGCGACACCAGTGCTGCTGGTCGCGACTACCAACGCTGTGCCCCGTTTATTTTGCCTTAAAACTGACATTAAAATTGCAGGATTTTACATTATAACCACGGAGCTTAAGCTAATTATTTTGAAACAGTGACTGCTGCAGCCACGGCGTGGTAGTTACCGCAGTGTGTCAGTGTTATGTACGGTTCATAATGGACATTTTAAAATAAAATAAAATTAAATTAAAACAATTTTATTTACCTTTAATGACGATCAGCCCTCCCCCCTCGGTCCCCTGTATTATCTCCACCAGCATGACCCGGTCTGTTTTGAGGAAATCCCGCTCTGAAACTGCAGCCCTAACGCAGCGTCTGGTGCTCTCACAGCGCGGCAGCGAGAAATACAAACACACCACCCCCGACGCCCCCTCAACACATCACCGCATCGACTCTCACTCTGCGCCGGGGATCAGACGCGGCCTTCCGGATTCACTTTCGGGTTAACTCAGGGAAATACGATGTAGGTTTTAAGACATGGATATTATTAGCAGGGGGCGGGCTGCAACATGTAATTTAAAGTCTGTTTGACCACACAAGGGTTTTGAGAAATCGTGTCATTAAATCCCGACCCTCTGACGTAACCAGGTCGAATTTGTGTTTTGAATATTGATTTTTAAATTTGCATTCATTCTGAAACTGCAGAGTATTACTATTACCGGGAAACTGTAATGTTTTTTTTGTTTTGTTTTGTTTTTGTTGTTTTTTGCAATACATTATTCAGAAGAGAATAAGTTACATTTGTTGTGCAAATCCTGCCTTTCTGTAAATAAAACTGTGCTTTTCAAAAATAAGCCAAATCATTTTATATTTAAATTTGTTTGTATGGTTTTTTTTTTTTTTAAGATAGATTTGACTTGTGTTTACCTCCTTACCTAAAAAAAAAAAAAAAAAAAAAAAAAAATAAAAAATATCTAACGTTTCGGGAATGCTGGGAAATGTAGTACAAGAGCTTGTAGTTTTCTCATACAGATCAATAGAACGGCCTCGACCAATGAACGCGTCCTCTTGGATTTGTAGTTCTTTATCCCTACCTTTCCAATGCATGTGAACGGAGAGACCGCCCTCGCAGAACTCCATTTCCCAGACTGCTGCCTCCAGCGTGTGTCCCTGGCGCCGCCCTGGAGTCCGCTGACCGAGGTAATGGTGGCACTCGAGTGGGACGCGTTGAGTCGACACGGAGTCATATTTAGGAACTTTTTGTCTTTTTTTTTTTTTTTTTTTTTTTTTTTTTTTTTTTTAAATCAATAGATAAATAAATAAAAAGCGATTTGGGTTTTAAAATAAAGGCTGAAACCGCAGTTCGTAGCTGGTGCTAACTCGTTGGAGGGGGGGAAAAAGCATTCGTGGCAACTCGGGAGATTTGTGAAGCAGGTCCCCGGCATAGCAGCTGCCGGAGCTGGGGGATTTCAAACCGGGAGGACCGGGATCGGTAACGGGCCTTAACGGGCTCCGAGAGGGCGGAGGAGTGGAATCCGTGTCTGCGGCTGAACGGTTCTCCCCGGCCGGGGACTTGAGCTCCGGGGAACCGAGGACTGAGAGAGATCGGGACTGGAGGGAGGGCCTCTGGCGACATAATGCTCGAAATCATGGCCGAGCATCAAGGTAAACAAAACAAACAAACAAAAAAAAAGAGAATAAGATTATTTATGCGTGACGTTAAAGTCTTTAAACAAAAAAAAAAGCTTGAAATCCTTGAATTTGTTAAACATTGATGCGTTTGACTTTTGCACAGGTTTATTTTTTTTATTTATTTTTTTTTGGCATTGTCTAAATCAACCAAGTTTTTCTATTGCAACGATTAGAAAAAAAAAAAAAAAAAAAAGTACTTCTGTGTTGCGAATTTTACCTTTTTTAAAAAAAAAAAAAAAAAAAAAAAAAAAGCCAGCTTACAAACTAAATAAATATAATGTCGACTAAATATGCATATATTAAAATAATTCGTATCGAGAATACAAGGAACAGGCCGTTTCATGTAGATTAAAGGAGGGGGGGAGGCTTGGTTTGTCGCCAGTTGCACGGTGTATGAATTTAAAACCTAATATTTGATGTAATTTTTAATCGATCAAGGAAAAGGTTGTTTCACACGCCGGCAATCCAGATTGTAAAACAGAGTTTCAGAGGAAATGTAGTTTGGAGGGGAAAACTGCAAATGAAAAGTAGCCGATGGCGCTGTAAATAGTCGATTATATGCTCCCCTTGGTACAAAAATATAGATAAGTTGCGTTTGAACCTTAATTAACGTTTGTGTTCATAATGGATTTGTTCGGCAGCGTAATGGTGTTGAGTGTAGATTATATAGAGATAGATATATATAGAGAGAGAGATATAGAGAGAGACATATATAATATATATGTAATTACTAGTACCAGCAAGGCCCGAGAGAGAAGATTTATTTTTGTTGTCAAACAATGTCGTTTTAAATAATCGGACGCTTTGATGTACATCATATTTTATGACCTGAACCAGACATAGCATTGAAATTAATCGCAGGTCTGTTTTTGAATGTATCTGCTGGTTTTATACGGGCTAGTTAGACAGATAATAAATAAATGCGATGTCTTTCTCCCTGCAGATTCCCTTCTGAAATGTAAAGCGGAGTCTCTGGTAAGTTGAATTATATTTATATATTATTATTATTATTTACTGTTTACCAATGCATGGATTTGGTTTCTTCTGCACCTAGCATGTGCTCAGTGTAATTTATATATTTCTTAAAGGGGCATATCAGGACTGGTGTCTGCGATTAAGATAGGATGACCAGCATGTGGATTGATTTAGTTGTACGCTGTTAGCATGTTTTAAAGCCATAGCTGTTCATGTCTGTCACGGTTTATGGATTTTATTTTTGCTGGCATCAAATCCTAACTCCAGCATTGGAAGGATAGCCTGCGAGGATGTCTCCTGTTGTGTGCTAGGAAAATTTAATCCAGACTTGGATCTGAGATTTGGGTAATTCGATTCTTTCTCCTTCTGAAACTGAAACAAAAGAACACTGTACTTAAAATAAACAAAAAAACAAACAAAAAAACGGACCCCAGTTAACGTTGGGTCAGTAGTTTTGATACTAATTCATGCTTAATAAAGTTCGTTAACCACATTTCGGATATTTAAATCCAGATTCTGTTTATAGATTAAAAACTCTAGCTGGCGGGAGAGCTGTGGCTATGATTTGAAGTTATGCTCGGGTCATTACCGGTATAATATCGTGTGCTGAAGCGGTTTTAGGAATTTGTAAAAATATATAAACATCCATGCAATGTCAACGATGCTGAAACGCCAGTACTGCCCACAGGGCCCCCGACAAAGTCCTTATTTCATTAAATCGAACACAGCATTAGTTTTTCCTTTTATCGGTTCAGAATGAAGCATAAAACACTGGGTTGCGTGAAATGGACCATGGAAAAGTGACCTGGTTACATGTGCCTGGTCAAACATTAGCCCGCATGTACAAGACCTGAGAGTGCCCTGGTGCTAGGAAATGGCTGTGTTGGGCATCTGCAGGCAGCCAACAAAACCTTCCAGTCGTATGACCGTTTCAGGGCTCAAGCTTTGATAGTCTGTTTCAATGCATTTTAAAAGATATTTGATGTTCATGTTTCATTAAATGCTGTAACCTGTAGTCTTTTACTGATGGATTTCCTGGCTTAGTTGCATTAAAAGTGTTTTAGTCTAAACACATCTAGTCTAGGGTTGTTAATTACCAAGGGTTAAAAGTTTTAAAAATTTTCCCTGAACCGTTATTGACAATATGCAGCCCAATTATAGGTTGTGATACAAGTTATTTCTCATTTTAGTATCTATATACAATCTTTTTCCCTATGTAACTGCTGTACCCATAGTCTTCAACACAAATACACAAGTAAGGTTGAATGTGTAGACAGTAGAGCATTCCAAATCGTTCTGAAATCCTCTCTTGAAATCGCAGTGCGCCTGGGTTCCCTCGTGCATGGACCTGCGCAGAATGCCGTTTCCCTGATCTGTGTTCAGACTGACTGGCTTGTGTTCAGGTCACAGCAGAGTGCATGACTTTCTCCTGCTCATTATTGTCAAGAGAAAATGATCACTAATATTTTGATAAAATTCACTAGATGTGATCAAACTCCCTTTCAGAGCAGGTGTGGCGTCTTTTTATTGTGCTGATTGACAACTGACATCACGGAGATACTGCAGAGTGATCTGTCCATCGCGGGCAGGTGTTGGGACTCTTGGTCTCCCGGTTGGTGACCTGTCATTGACAGAGTGTGTCTGGTTATACCGTCTCGCCAGGTTTGAAATCGCTGGCTGTGAGCGCCCAAGATGGCGAGGCACAGCCCGCTGCCCCAGCCCAGCCTCCAACATGCCGATCGCACGAAGGCGCTGCTCTCTTGACAGACGTGGCATATTGCTTTTTTTCTGTGATTTTCTTTATTGCTTTTATTCAAGCTTGTAATTCAACAGCTGGAATCCCTCCATATCCAGCGTCCAAGCAACTGCCTCACTGATTAAGTGCTTCAGTCTTTCACAGTCACTCAAGCGTGGTCAAGGATGAATGAACGAGTGACTGAAAACAAACCAAAAACATTTCAAAGTATCTTTTGATTCTCTCTCTCTGTCTGTCATATATATATAAAATAAATAAATAAATAAATAACAGAAGACCCAGACTAGTATAAAAAAAGTTTTCTTTGTCTATGGAAACTAGGTTATCACACTCCATAAACATTTTTAAAATTGTGAAATTCTCTTTTGGACATGTATTCATTACTTGAATACTTAGTTGGACCAATTAATCTTGGAGACCCCTGCCCCTGGGGGGGGGGGGTTACATTTTGAGGAGTAATTAGTAAGCAGCGTTTCATCTTCTTCACAGCGTGTGCGTTAATAAGAGTTTGGGAGTTTGTTGACAGCCTGTCACCTGGTATAGCTGTGAACAAACAATATTATGTGGAGTTTGAAGTCCAACCACTAAGTGGCTCTAGATAACAGGAGCTCGATTTTCTTTAAATCGTTTGATATGCTGCTTGAATTGCTCAGTTTGTCAGCGTTTACTTGACTTAGAGCTGTTGTTCTTTTATAGTTTTCTCGAAACATTTTGTAGGAAATTTTTAGTGTAAAATCGTTCATTCAAGTAAGGCTCATTTTTACTTCATCCACAGTATTAAATTATTTCCACATGTATTCCTTTACAGAAGGGTTTTCAGACTAGACTAACACACTGGGAAAGCTTGCAACCAAATATGTTTAATCTAGTGGTGTTAAGAGTTTAATTTAAATGTATAGTTTTGAGTTTTGCCCAGTGTCGATTTAGAGGCTGCTTCAAGGAAGAAGACAGCTACAAAGTGGGTATAGTTAACGAATGTGTTGAGACACAGGGGTGTATGAAAAAGGAAACCTGGCTATAATAATCTCTCTCTGACATGCAGTTCCTGGGAGTTTATTGCAATAATAACTCCTGTTTTCTTTTCTCCCCCCCCCAACTCCCGTCAAGCCTCCCGAGAAGAGAAAGCGGACTGTGGAAGACTTCAATAAGTTTTGCAATTTTGTCTTGGCATATGCTGGGTACATCCCGTCCACCAAAGAGGTGGGTCAGTGTTACACCCTCTCCCTTACTACTTCCCTTGAATTGTATGGCAAACCCTGCTTAATCTATTCACAGTTTAGAAAGAAAATAAATGTTCTGACTGGAAGTCTTTCAGTGCCTTCAAAGTTTTTTTTTTTGCATTTATGAATGTGAATGTTTTAGTAGTTAAAGATGAGTCTGGTTTCCTTTGTCTCCCTTTTAGGAAAGCCAGTGGACCCCGCCGAGCTCCAACACCCCTCACAAGCCAGCAGGGGGCGGTGCAGACGCAGGAGACGGCTGGGCTTCGGCCCGGTCCGACCTGCACACCATCCAGACCTTCGTGCGCAAAGCCCGGGCCTCCAAGGGGAAGGGTCTGCGCCGGCTGCACTCGGACAGCTCCCTGCTGGACAAGATGAGGCTGAAAGACTCCCTCTTCGACAGCAGCAGCAGCAGCACTGCCTCCTCGACGCCCAGGTCAGAAAAGAAGAAAGACAGGAAACTGAAGAAGCTTTCCCTGGGCTCTGCCACCTTAGCAACAGCAGGGGGCGCCACCAGCGCGGGCCAGGAGAAGCGATCCCGCATCAAGCGTAGCAAAAACTCCAAAGCCACCAAGACCCTGAAGAAATTAAAGAGCGCCCCCCCGAGCGAGACGGACTCGGAGGGGAGAGCCAAGGAGGGGGGGGCGCCCAGCCTGGGGTCGGGGTTCCTGGAGAGCCTGGGCCTGAGCGGGCCGGGCGGGCGGGAGGGCTTTGGGGAGCAGCAGCCGAATCACAGCAAGGAGGCGGGGTTTGCAGAGGTGCTGGGGGGGGAGTCAACCCGTGATGCGGATGCCAGCTCCAGCGAGGGAGAGACCTGGATCGCTGACGAAGATATCATGGTCGAGTCAGGTAACGGTTTGGGCTGTAGCGCTTGGTTTATTGTGGCTCGAGCTGTTTGCGGTAGAGATTTGTGTTAGGCGTCTATTTATTGCAGCGCTTCTCAACACCAGTCCTGGGGACCCCCTGTTTGGGGACTCCCAAACAGGGGACCCCCCTTTTTACTTGTTTTCAGCTTTTGAACAGTTGCAGTTCAAGTTACTTGTCAGATGTTAGGGCTAACTTGAAATATGCAAACTGTTCAAGAGCTGAAAACAAGCAAAAAGGTCTAATTAAGCAAAATGATCAGCTGAATTAAGGGTCTACTTTAGTAATTGAGTATATGTTGGAATGAAAACCAGCAGCCACAGGGGCTCCCCAGGACCGGGTTTGGCACCAATGCTGAAGATCGTTATAGTAACAGGTAGTGATTACGTTAAGGGTTAAACTCAGGGTGAAAGTCACACCCTAGCTTTGGGTGTCGGTGTCCCGAGGGGTCCTGGGCCAACCGTGGTACGACTTCTAGCATTTCATTGTCGGACACGAAGGATGTCAGGTATAGTAACAGCTTGTGCTTACCCCCCCTGCCTGAGGGACCCTGGACTAGTGGACGACGGCTTTGGGACCTGCGTCACTGTTACTAGCTTACGTTAAACCCACCGCAGACCCACGTCCCATGATCGAATTCAATTTTGTAGGCACGGGCTGTAGGATGCACCACGTTTCTGCGCCAGACCTTGGCAAAAAGGCCAGCGTGCCCGACATCTTCTACTGCCACAAGTGCAAAGACACGCGGCTGGACCGTCGCTCCGGGCACAAGAGAGAGGCGGAGAGGGTCTGAATCTGCCCCCATACCCCCCCCCACCCCGCCCCACTCTGGTGAGAGCGTAAACACACGAAGACATGATAGGGATTTGTGTGCTTGCTAACTCTGGGAGTTCGAGACCCTCCGACGAAGGGGCGTCCCGTTTCAAACTTAATTTTTTGAGCGGCTATTCTTTTTTTTTTTTTTTTTTCCTTTTTTTTGAATTGACCGCACAGTTTGAAAACCAGAAGGCTTATAAACTCCTGGAAACGAGTTATAACGGGCTTAACATGAACTGGTCTGGAATCCGAGGTTGAACTGGGTTGTGACTGGGTTCACTGTGTCGGTTTACCCTTCGAGGAAAACGCTTGTCTGTCGCTTGATGCTGGAAACCGTTCTAGTCGCCCTGAGGAAGGCACCTGCCAAAACCATTTTTGATTACTTTTAAGTTTTACTTCAATTAGCCTTCTGCTGCGTCCCTTTAAAATGTATAGAGGAGAAACGAATTCTGGAAACCTCAAGCCGTTTACTGCTTTGATAGGTTAGTCCAACCGGTGATGAATTTCGCTTTCCAAGAAATATTCTCTCTGTCTTTACGATCTGAAGATGAGTGTCTTTAAATCTCTGCCTGTTTTCTGGTCAAGATAATGATTTAGATGACATTGCAAAGAAAGAGATTAATCCTGTCTCATATCATATTTATATATATATATATATAATAATATATATTTTACGTATCATATTTATATATATATATATATATATATATAATATATATATATATCATAAATACGTTTCAAAGCATTGTATGATAAGACCTCTAACCTGTCCATATGTAGAAGCAAAATAATCATTTGTTAATATTTTAGACACATTCAGAGTCTTTTTCCTCCCCAGTGTGAATAGTTTGTGTAAAAGCTGGTATCAAAGACACAAAGGCTTGATACCCCATTCCTGTTTATTTATTTATTTTTAAAATATAGTCAGAGAACCAGTTTTAAACCGTACGGTTTGACGCATCTTTTTGGTGGAAAATAAGTTATATTTGTAGCCAGGTTTTCAGCTCAATACTAGGCGTTTGGATTATTATTTTCGTGGAAGGGCACTTTTCACAGTAAGTAGCTCTGAGTAGTTTGTCCACAGTGCCTTGGCGATCTTCAAGTGGTATTCTGAATGAAACGATTGTAAAGACACTTGCTACATTTGAGTTGAAAATGTATTACAATGTAAACAGCATTACAGAATGAACATGTGATGACAGTTTGGTTTTGTAAAGATTAAGAAGCTTATAAAACAAGTTTCATGATCACAGATGGTAATTCTGCCTGTTTTGATAGATCTTTGGTGATAATTGATCGCGTTTTCTTTTCAAACTCTTGTATGTGGTTTTTGTAAACCTGGTTGATTTATAATACATTGATGTTCATTTATAATATTAGTTTTTAGTAAATGATACGCTGTTCCTTTTGTGAAAAGCGAATCGTTCAAACAAATTCCAGCGACAGACTCTAAATGTGGCAAATGTCTTTAAAAATCTGTGTTTTTTCCAATCGCGCTGATCTCAGATTAGAAAGGAGTTGTCAGTAAGGTTTGCCCCACATCTTCACACATTAGGTACTGTGTAAAATACATCAAAAGTAGGGTTTTGAATCTGCGAACGTAACTACATTATATAAGTCAGGATTTCAGGTGAGGGGCGCAGGAGTTGGAAAATTAAGTTGAATTTGTAATCCTGAGTCACAGGCAAGTGAAACGAAACACGATGTTTAACCTAGCAATTTTCAAATCGAGGTTCAAAAAACTTCTAAAATCGATGGAAAAACGAAAGGAAGGTCAGTGCCCAGCGTTTCCCCCTGGAAGTATCTCTCAGCGAAGAAACATTTCTAATCAAAACGTTTGTCATTGAACTTCATTCTGTTTCACACTACTGGTTCCTAGTTATTTGTAACGTCTTTGCATAATACCTTGTGTCTGCGCTATATATACAAGCGATAAGCCAGTTCATCGCCTGTTATCTTTTATATCCAGGTACAATAAGAGCCTGGCCTGCCTGTTTGTTCTTTTCTTGATTCTGTTTAAATGTCCATGCTGAGAGAACCGATAGTTCCCGGTTGTAGACTATAAGCCCTTGCTGTTTGGAGCCCCTCTTCCGCGCCCCCCATTTATTTCTTTAAAGTTGGGTCCTTTTCAGCCCTTTCCCAGATCTTGTACATAATTTGACCCTGATATTGTACATATGTGAAAGAAAAACAAAACAAAACAAAAAAATGTTATTTTCTGTATTGGTTGTTTTTTTCTTTAGTAAATGTAGTTTGAAATACATTTCTTGATCGTTATGTATTATGTATATAGTGTATTACAATGAGCTGAACGCATAAAGTACAGCCGCTTCTGTGGGAAGCGTTTTATGAAGGGTCTATAGGATGGCCATTTTGCCTACAAGGGAGCGGCCACAAATTTTAGCGTGGAAGATAATGCAGCTGCCATAGAATATCTCAGCAATGATGACAGCTTTGCACTTATATAGCGCCTTTCAGTACTGGGGCCTCTCAAAGCGCTCACAGTTTCGACCAAAAATTATTAAACCATAGTTTCAAATTAATAAAAAAAAAAATAATAATAATAATTATAAATCAATTAATAACATTAAGGCAGTGCACCAGGAAATGCCGCCTTCAATGAGATTTAAAACCAGGAACAGACAGGTTGACCGAAGGTGGTAAGGAATGGCGCAGGAATGAGAGAATGCCCTTTCACCCTGGCATGCATTTTAAACAGAGATCCTGGGAGTGCAGAATGTTGCCAGGCCTGTGTGGAGATAACGCTGTAATGGAGCAAGACCATGGGACGCCTTATCGGTAAGAAGTAGGATCTGTGATCACGTGATCAAGCCTTTTTTTTGGGGGGGGGGGGGGGGGGGGGGGGGGGGGGGGGGGGGGAGGGGGGGGTGGGGGGGCGGGGTAACATTGCAGTGATCAGTCCTAGAAAGCGTGAATAAGTCTCATGATCAGGCAAGGATAGACCCAAGTTAGGGTACATTTCTAATAATCTATTGCAGAAGTTGACCGACCACCTGATTTATTAATTATTATTATTATTATTATTATTATTATTATTATTATTATTGAGTTTTTTGTATGGAATCTAAGTGATCACTATTAAAACATAAAATTGACATTTTTCCCCAACTTAAAGGTGACAACCCTAGTGAATTACATTTTTGTCAGTAACTCTTAGGCAAAATCTCCCATCTTCCAGACCCTTGTCCTTTTAGGGCGACAGTATTAACATCGTTAAATAAACCAACAAAACCCGTTGCTTCCCTAATTAAGTCTGTGACTCCATGATTTATCTTACTTGAGATTACGACAGAAAAAAAAGATGTGAAATCTAACATTAAACAGCCATTGTAATGTCTGTTACAGTCTTTGAGACTTCTGTAATCTGAGATCAGACCCCTGTACAATACAGTCCTGCTGAGATGTTTGTGTGTGAAGGTATGCAGTAAAACACACACCATATATCAAGTTTTATATTATGTGTGTGTGTGTGTGGTATATACAATATATATATAGATATAGAGAGAGAGAGAGAGACACACACACACTTCAAAAACACAGACTCCTGCAGAAGTATTTGCACACACAATTGTAAGCTGCTATCAGCCTCCATTTCATTATGCTAGATAACGTTTCAGATCACAGGTCATTCGTAAATGAGAAATTTGAAATGCTTTAATAAATGTTGTCGCATCACAGACAATATTAAATAACGTTAACAGTTTGGATATCTTTAAATAAAACACACACGATATTTCAATCTAAATACTGAGCTTAAGAGTACCCCTGTTTAAAACAGAGCATAGCAGAGATTGGTGCTACATTTGAAAATAGAGATTACAATGTTACAGTGACACACCCTGCAGAGTAGAACTATTTTAAATCGAGGTACTTGTTCATCCTGACACAACACACGCTGCATAACCTGAATTGCATGTCCTGCAATGCTCAATATTGCCACTAGGCGGGGCATTTTCCAACAAAGCCTTCAGTTCTAAGAGATCCTGTCAAAACTACACATTTGAGACCTATCTGGTGAACAGATGGCATGGAAAACGTATGGAATCGTTTTGTCATCCACAATCTCTGCCCTTCACCTAATCATTTCGGGTTACAGTGTATTTCGATGGACAAGTATAGAGTCAATGCTAGCTGATAATTCCTGCTCCAGTTGGAATATCCATTCGTCGTCTTGTCAGTCTCATGGGAAAAGCTCTTCAGTCCTCGTGGTTGGAGTCGTCCGGATCCCAAGACAATTCTGGTTCATCCTGTTGGAAGAACAGTTTATTTTATGGTTAGTGTTGTTTTTTTTACAGTGGTTTTTACACAGTACTGAACTGTGAAGAGAGGCTGAAGGACCCGAATCTGTTTAGAAGAATGAGGGGGCTGGTTGATTTTAAAAGGAGCTGGCAAACCCTAACCAATACTTTACAGAAACCAGGACCACAGGACAGGTGGTGAGGGGATGGAATGGGTTCCCTAGTCATGTTGTTGAAGGAGACTCTTCTTCACACAGAGAGGGGTGAGGGGATGGAATGGGTTACCTAGTCATGTTGTTGATGCTGAATCACTGGGATCCTTTAAGACCCAACTTGACAGCGTTTTTGAGATCAGTCAGCTGCTAGGAACCGGGTGAGCATTGACAGATCTCAAGTTCTGTATTTAAAGGGAATACCCTTTCTCTTGTTCTTATGTACTTAAAGGGAATAACCTTCCTCGATTAAGAAAGTCATATGAACAATTCTGCAATTTGATTATCCAATCCCAATCGTGCGTCCTAGAGGGTTAACTGTATAAAAACCAACCCAGCTGTTTTAAATCCCAGTACATTTCATCCTGAGTACACAACAGCTCTAGTTGGCTCTATACAGGCCAGAATCATTTATAAATGTTCCCAGTGTTTCACCTGGAAGGGTGCTCCATGCATTTATTACCCTTAAACTGTACTCAGCTTCCATACATACCCCCTATCTTGTTCTACTCTGTGACTTGCAGACAGACACCTGTATATATTGCTATAATCTGATACTCTGGAACACATATGCTAAATAATGTTAATGCTAAGTTTTATTAATCTACTATACTCAGTCTCTTCTAGTTTCAGTAACACTGATGAAGGCACTAGAGCCCAAACGCTGGTCTGCTTTACTATCTCTTCTAGTTTCAATAACACTGATGAAGTCATTAGCTGTTTGTTTGTCCTAGTTTTGCTTCACTGACGAAGGCACTCACTGGATTACTCGTCTACTTGACTCATTAATGCTGACATTTTATTTAATGATAAACCTCTTTCCCCTGCTGTAGCTGTATTATGATGTTCATGTGCTTTGAAACAACCAAGGACCACATTAATGAAAGGTTACAGTAATTAAGCATCGCTCAGGGTAGAAAACAAGCTGGATTTAACAATCACAGGTCTGCACTTAAGAGACGCCTCCATTTCCTGGAGCGTAATAATTGTTTACTGATGCTAACATCTGTGCAGCAGAAACTCCAAAGGGAATTCTGCGGAAAACCTTGATTGAAATTTAAAAAAAAAAAAAAAAAAAGGTATTCTTTTTATCACCATGGACTTGCAAGAACTTGGCAATGAGTTTGCGTTTGTTCAAATCAGTTGCAGGTATTAGCATTCACTATTGACCTGTCTGTCTGTCTGTCTGTCTGTCACATTAAAAAAAAAATAAAACATGTGAATATGATTTAGATCTTTTATTTAACATCGTGCAATGAAAGAAACGGCAAAATGACATCGCAAATGTCTACCGGAAGAGTAGTGCAGTGTTTCATGTTAGATTTCGAAATGTCACATTTTCCATTTCTGTTAAGCATATGGAAAATGACAACGCGGTATATAATTCAGTATGTTAATGTAACATTATTCAGCAGGTTTTGCTCGACCTTATGGGATCAATAAGCTACTAACAACCAAACGAGCAAGATGGGCCGAATGGCCTCCTCTCATTTGTAAACTTTCTTATGTTCTTGTGAAGCAAAATGAGTTCGTTCTGTAGGGTGATGCAAAACTTTTGGCCAGAGCTGTAGGTCCTCTATGTCAAACTTTGTATCCTGAAAAGCTCTTATCCAGTTGCCATGAAACGCGATATTTGCATTGCTTATCAGCAGTTATATGGAGCATTCGATTCTGGGGTTATAGGGAGGTGTCTGTCCATTCATCTGTCTGTATGTCGCACATCAAATTGTGAACGTGTCATCGTTAATTCTTATTCTATACTATTCTGTACACGCTGTTGATCTACATCATGGTTCTGAACGTCATCATGTTAATCGCTTTTGTGAATATGCACCTTGTTCATTAACAGATAATCAAACACATGTTAACCAAAATGTGAGAACTATGAAAATGTGGTAATCTAGGTAATGAATCTTTTTCAGTCACACTGATGAAGGTACTAGAGCCCAAACGCTGCTCTGCTTGACGCAGTCTCTTCTAGCTTTACCTCAATAAAATGGAGGGAACACAAAGCCACTTTTTCAGAAGCAGCGGTTTGAAACCTGTTTCCAGGAGACCTAGTTTGAGGTTTGCTGTATCAAACCCCCGAGTCTCCCCTGGTGTGCTGCGCAGCGTCCTGAAACCTTGTCTCCTGAACCCAAGTTCCAAGCCTCAAAGGGGCTCTGTGTTCCCTCAGCTTAACATGGATGAAGCCACTAAACTTAGTTTAACAAAGAAGTCAATCCATTTTTCTTTTTACACTTCCTAGTGCTTGGTTGGATTCAGGCTGACAGCTTCCATTGTGAATATGCTTGTTTAGAAAGAGGACACAGGAAAGAGATCTGTCTGGTACCTGTCGGCTTCTGTGATTGGAGAATGATGAGCTGCCAATCGAATCCACAGGAGCAGAGACACGCCTCCTACAAATTCAAAAACAAAAAAACAAACATTAGTCAACTAGCTGTGCTTATATTTGGTGCTCCTGAACTGTGAAGGACAAAGTCCAGACTAGTCTGCGTGAAACGCTGGTCTGCTTGACTCAGTTTAGTTTCAATAACACTGATGAAGGCACTAGAGTCCAAACGCTGCTCTGCTTGACTCAGTTTAGTTTCAATAACACTGATGAAGGCACTAGAGCCCAAACGCTGCTCTGCTTGACTCAGTTTAGTTTCAATAACACTGATGAAGGCACTAGAGCCCAAACGCTGGTCTGCTTGACTCAGTTTAGTTTCAGTAACACTGATGAAGGCACTAGAGCCCAAACGCTGCTCTGCTTGACTCAGTTTAGTTTCAGTAGCCCTGATGAAGGCTCTACCTCTCTGCCTGACTAAACTCACCGTTTGGAGTTGTTCCTCTTGCGATTGTTCTTGTCATGGTGGTGGGTCTGGACGGAGATGCGCTCCAGAGGAGAGTTGAAATCGGACGGCCAGGCGTTTCTTCGAACACGTTCTCTGTCTGCCTCCTGAAGGACAGGGAGCTCTCTGTCACTCCGGGTCCCTGGGACAGGCAGCCTCGGGCCCCCAGCTTCCAGCCCAGCCCCCTGGGGGACAGACAACACCCACAGTTTTAATGAGTCCACAGGCGTGCACATTAATATCATACAGCTCAGCTTTCATGGGCATCCATTTGTGTATTTGCATTGCGTTTTTACTGTTTGTATTGAGTGTGCTATGCCCTGTATTTCACTGTATTTAATGTATTATGCATTGATCCTCACTATCTTGTAAAGTGCTTTGTGATGGTGGTCCACTCTGAAAGGCGCTATATAAAATAATCATTGATTGATTGAGTGATATAGGCTTGAAATGGGCAGTTTCGAAAGAATGCTTTATCATACATGAATTTCTGTTTTTAAACACATCTGGCTTTGCTACACAAGGTTAATAAGAATGCAGCATAGAATACAATATTTTGTGAGCACCAGTTAAGCAAAATGAAAAACAAAACGCATTGAGGGCACTTCAGAAGCCTTGAAATCTATCACTTAGTTGTTTGGTTCTAGTTTTGTAACATGAACAGGGTTTTGACCTCTTTCCAAAACTACGAATTCATTAAAGATGGAGGTAAACCCTTTAGAAATAAGGCTATTTCGGTATAGAACAGCTCATTCCGTGTTTTTTTTCCGTTGCAGTAGCGGGATACATCTTGTATAGGGATTCAAGACCCCACCGTATCTTCTCGTAGTTCGCCAAATTGTTCTTGAATGAAACGTGTTTTTATAGTGGGAGTGTGCATCCTTGTGTCTCTACATTTTTGTCTTTCAACAAAACAGTCCATCGTTAAATGCTTATTTCATCTTATTATGCATCATAAGTTTTGCATTATGCATCATAGATATTGCATCCCAATACCTATCGCGACATCCAATGTCGGGAAGTTACTTTGAAAAAGTAATCCATTAGTTACAAGTTACTTGAACAACATTGTAACTACTTATAACCTTGAAAAAAAAAAAGTAACTAGTTACAAATAGTTAGATCTCAGGCTTACACTTTCCAGAGGTATTTCAATTGGGCCAGGCTGCAGGCTGTAAATATTCTTTGAAGAGCTATGAGCTAGCGAGATAATCTGAAAAGCGTGTTCTGGTGACGCATGAGGTTGCTGAAGCGCTTTCTGATTGGATGCATTAGCGGTAATCCTTATTTATTTATTTTAATGTAAAAAAACTGCGTTATTTTTCACACAAAATGTAATCTGTTATCATGTTCCATGACCTGTCTTAACAGCACTGAAGATGTTACACTGTTTGACGCCTGGCTGAGCCCCAGGGTCCGAGTACAGTCCCCTGTGAAACGCACAGCACCCAAGCCAAGGAGAGGATACAGTCCATCGCCATCGCCCGCCATCTCTCAGCTGCACCAGTCACCTGTCCCCAAGTGACTCGTTAAAACAGCTGGGCAGCCTGAACCACGCATAACACTGCTGGTTTCAGCTAGACTGAGACAAGTAATTAAAACGGAAAAGGCTTATAACGAGGAATCAAATGCAGATTCCGGACTCCGAGAAAGTGTTGAAGCACACATGCATTGTAGATGTGTTCAGTAATCGATGAGAACTTCATTGAACTCCGAAGTGTCTAATAACCTTAGTTTTATTAATTGATATTATACTTAACCCCCACCACCCCCCTGGGGGGGGGGGTGGTTTAACTTAACTACGGTTGTATATTTTGCATTGATAGTATAGTGCTATGACCAAAAGGTTTGCATCACCCGATATAATTAACACATTTTTAATTACAATTTTTTTTTTTTTTTTTTTTTAATTTTAATTTTGTTTCTTTGATGACGTGATTTTAAATTAAAGATCGAAATTGCTAATTATAGGTAAGAAAATCGACTTTGAAGAGCTGGTTCTTCTTCAGTGAGGAAGAGACAGTGCTAATAAGAGACACGCAACTATAAAGAAATAAGTAAATCATTTGCAAATTAATGCTGAAATAAAAAAAAAACGAAAGCAAAGTCGTACAGGAGAACTTTCTTTACGGTCTTTGGGTCTTCTTATCCAAGCTTTTTTTAAAAAAAAACTGCAGTTCAGGAAAATCCAAGTGAATATTCTCTTACCTCCCCGGCGTCATTGAATAAGACAAACCCTGACGTCGCTTCTAGAAGCAGCAGATAAAGCGCCAGGCAGGGTAGCAGGGAGAGTGGCCACAGCGCCTGGGAAGCAAAAACACGCACACGCACACACACAGGGGTTCAACAAGGGACTGAGCAGAGCGACGCAGAACGCAAACACTCAATGCGCAAAAATAACACTGTGTTTTCTCATTTTATTAACCAAAAAAATAATAATCTAATGTCTTCAACACATTTTTTTTTTCAGAAAGCATTGTCATTGCATGAACAGTATTACTGTGATAAAACTGAAAGAAAACCAGCGTTATTGAAACTAGAAGAGACTGAGTCAAGCAGACCAGCATTTGGGCTCTAGTGCCTTCATCAGTGTTACTGAAACTAAGCTGAGTCAAGCAGAGCAGCGTTTGGGCTCTAGAGCCTTCATCAGTGTTATTGAAACTAAACTGAGTCAAGCAGACCAGCGTTTGGGCTCTAGTGCCTTCATCAGTGTTATTGAAACTAAACTGAGTCAAGCAGACCAGCGTTTGGGCTCTAGTGCCTTCATCAGTGTTATTGAAACTAAACTGAGTCAAGCAGACCAGCGTTTGGGCTCTAGTGCCTTCATCAGTGTTATTGAAACTAAACTGAGTCAAGCAGACCAGCGTTTGGGCTCTAGTGCCTTCATCAGTGTTATTGAAACTAAACTTAGTCAAGAAGACCAGCGTTTGGGCTTTAGTGCCTTCATCAGTGTTATTGAAACTAGAAGAGACTGAGTCAAGCAGACCAACGTTTCAGCTAGTGCCTTCATCAGTGAGACAAAACTAGAAGAAAACGATTATTCTAACTAGTAAAATTGTTTGATACGTATTATGAAGTATAGAAGTCTTGATAAAGACCTTTAATCAAAATTTATTGTCAAAGTATTTGACTAGTTCATAGTAGGATAGGCCAATTACCTACAGTGTGACAAGAGGCTTGATTTTGTTTATTAGATTCACTTTTGTACACAAGCATTCAAAACCTCAAAAGTCTCTTGTTCTGGTGTACCTTCACAGTAAACATTTGCCAAAGAATTTGACTATGATACTACAGATTGGAAAGTCTTATAGATTTCTCACCTTGCCTCTAGTCGCGGGTGAAGATTGCATTGTCTCTCGTCTCGGCACAGTCTCTGGTGGTGTGTGGAGGTTGTGATTCTCGATGCTGTGTATGAGTTGCCTTTATAGGTTGAACTGTGGGGGTGGGTTTATATAGAAAGTGCTGGGAGACTGGGTCGCCCCTGTGTGACCTGAGGTCAAACCCATTACATCTGGCACCCGAGATTTCATCGAGAGAAGAGAACAAACATCAAGGCATGATTAGGACATCTGAACCGTTCCATGGACGTGTTTATACAGGATATGTGGTTAGCTGTCCGCTACTCAGATACGAATCTAAGAAGATGAAGCACTGAGAAGGCCTGCCCCTGCTGCTGCTGGGCTTTCTGAGATGGGAGAAGGGTTACAGTGCACGAGGAAGAGGAAGAAGAAGAAGAAGAAGAAGAAGAAGAAGAAGAAGAAGAAGAAGAAGAAGAAGAAGAAGAAGAAGAAGAAGAATCTCTTGATCCACCCCTTCTACTCTGCACTGGCCTGACCTAAGCACCTCCTTACTGGATCCTCAGCTGATCCTTGCACTGCTAATATGTCATTGTAGATAGTCGTAATCCTAACTTGTTACTTGTTATTTCATGTTGCATACTAGTAGTATTTGCACTTTCTCCAAACCACACTGTATTTAAATGCAGTTTTTGCGCTGTACCCTTGTCCTGCCTTGTGACACCAGTATGTCACCTTCGATAAAGGAGTCTGCCAAATAAACTAATAATAATAATAATAATAATAATAATAATAATAATAATAATAATAATACAAAGACGTTCTGAGCCTCCTGCTGCTGTCTATCTTTCTGAGATCAGCTCACAGCTCAAGAAGCAGTCCTGACCAGGTTAGTAATGTGCATTAAACTCTGATCTCTGAGCAAACTTGTTTCACTGTGACCTGAACGGTGAGTGAACTCACTAGCTCACTGTGTGTGTGTGTGTGTGGGCTGTTTCACTCAATTTGATTCCCTCCCAAATTGCGAGCCACTTGTCCAAATAATAAGAAGAATAATACAGATCCCGCTATCCTCTCATCATGTCACTAATTGCAGGAATCAGACTTGCAGCAGGCCACGTTTTCTCTTTTCCCCCCATGGGAGGGGGGGCGCCCTGTCCCTAATTAGAGCTATTTCTGTCCCGGGACGTTGCCAAAGATAGCCCGCGCTGACAGACTCCCCTGTAGCTCTGAGTGCTGAGTACCGCACTCCACCCTGTCGCAGTGTCAACACAGCCAAAATCACAGGGGAAATCGTCCTCTCCACTGGCCCGTGTCCAGCCATGTCCTCTGGGTTTCTATGCTTAAAGCATTGGTTAGGGTTAACTTGGTCAGCTGCTTTGAAAATGGTGGGATTGTAAGATTGAGCCTGGAGGTTGCTGGTTCGAGTCCCGGCTATTCTATAGACGGGAGCTTCCAGGGGGGGGGGGGAGGGAGGGTTAAGTCGGCCAGGGTGTCCTTGTCTCACCACGCACCAGCGCCCCCTTGTGGTCTAGCCGGGATCCTACAGGTTTGTCTGTAAGTTGCCCAGACCTGCGTTGTCCTCCGACGCTGTATCTCTGAGGTGGCTGCGCGGTGAGCCTGCAGCATGCAACCGGGGGTGTTAGAGGCGAGCCTGCAGCATGCAACCGGGGGTGTTAGAGGCGAGCTGAGCCCAAATATAATTGGTTATGCCAAACTGGGAGAAAACTAATAAAAATAATTGGTGATTGCTAAATTTAAAAGAAATTTAAAAATAGATTGAACCTCTGATTAAACTGAAAATATCTATCGCTGCTACGATCAGTATTCATCAGTAAGAATGTCGGCGCCCAGGGTGCATTTGTGTTATCTCAACTGGGAAGCGAGGGAAAGGCAACGTTTCTTGTTGTGAAATGAACACTTGTTTGGGTTCATTTAATATCTGCAGACAAAAAAAAAAACACGTTAAAGGGAACGACTTGAAAAATCTGACTGTCAGCACAGCTGGAGTTCTCGGTTGTTTCCAAACTGCACATCTAAGATCTAGAAGGTGAATTTATGAACGCGTTTATGATTTATGAAACTGTTTTGTTATTAGACACAGATGTGAGGTTTTAACAAAACAAAAAAAAAAACACGGCTAACTATCATTCAAAGAGAGCTCATCTACAGGCCTTGTTTTTAGACAGCAGGCCAGCAGCATTCCAGATTTCCTGAGTGGTGATTGAGTAGCCAACGGGAGCCTTTGAAATGATCTACACACAGATAAACCCTGGAGAACGTGTGTGAGTGTGTGTGTGTGTGAGTGCTTCTGTGCACTGCCTGCCAGCCTGTCTGCCTCCCTGCCCCTGGCACCACTGTGTTCTAACCTTTCCTGCCCCTCCCCTCCTCTCGCCAGCCCCTATAAATATCGCCTGAATCAGTCTCCTCCAAATATAGATCTTCAGAGTCCAGAGCCTGCACTGTGTTTTCTGTCAACAAATACTTGAAAATTGTTGAAGTGCTTTTGTAATATGTTAAACGATCAGAAATATTTTGGTCTGTCCTATTGCTAAGTGGCTAATGTTCACTAAATGCTTGTATTTAAGACGTTTTCTTGAATATTAAGTGTAGGGATTCTAGAAAAGCATGGCCTTGGTGAATGGATCCCAGCATTGCAGAGTATAGAGGATGAGCGGGCGATATTGTTTTAATAGACTGGAGCTACTGAAGTGCCCCGATCCATTGTTTCAAACACTCAGTGGGATTACAGGGGTTTTAATAGTGAAGCTACATCGCCAACAGTACAATGCGTACCAGGGGAGTAAAGAAATAATTGAGAAGGGACTTCTTTTTTTTTTTTTTTGAGTATCTTCAAGAATATCTGCAAACGTGTTGTTTGTGAACCGCGCCCCAGTAACGAGAACTGACCACACGCATTAAAAGGGGGCGCTGTAAGGGTGTTAACTAACGCTTTTTTTTTTTGGAGAAGAATATCGTATAAAACCCATTACAAACAATTTAACGCTGAGCGTATTGGAACATAGCATTCAGAGGACGCTCCGGTCCTATATTATATTATATTGTTTCGTTACGGCCATCCTTTTTGTTTAAAGGCTTGTGTGTGTGTGTGGTTTGTTTTTTCCAGTTTCTTATTTTTACACCCGACCGCTTCGCATAATCCGATTTAACTCGCCCCGCCGGCGTTCCCTGGCGTGGGTGGCGACAGAAAGGTCCCAATAAGCTGACAAAAAAAAAAAACCCCAAAACTGAAATACCGGCCAAACGCGTGACTTTTTTTGCAGCGGTGCAGGGAGACGCATTTGTGATGTATGCAGAGCATTTAGAGAGCCTTGTGTTTTGAGTCTTGAACAAAGAAGACTACGTGGCGACCTAATTCAAGCATTCAAAATACTAAAAGGTATTGACAGTGTCGACCCAAGGGACTTTTTCAGCCTGAAAAAAGAAACAAGGACCAGGGGTCACAAATGGAGATTAGACAAAGGGGCATTCAGAACACAAAATAGGAGGCACTTTTTTACACAGAGAATTGTGAGGGTCTGGAATCAACTCCCCAGTAATGTTGTTGAAGCTGACACCCTGGGATCCTTCAAGAAGCTGCTGGATGAGATTCTGGGATCAATAAGCTGCAAACGAGCAAGATGGTGCAGAACGGCCTCCTCTCGTTTGTAAACTTTCTTATGTTCTTATGAGTATAGTTCCCTTTTAAAAGGAGAACAGGAGTGGTTGCACTTGAAATAGAGGCGAAATCTTTCAACAGCAGTTCAGCGATGGCTTTTGGATGAGCGCATCAGTTTCTAGCAGAATAACTATGGTATAAGAGGCTTGATACAACAATAGGCAACGCTTAACACGAAGTGTCTGTTTTTACTATGTATTTACATAGTAGTTGCTTAGTAAATACATGCGTGCTTTCGATTCATTATAACGTTCTTGTGGATCGATGCAATGTAATTAATATGCAGATCTTTTTTTGCACGATATATACAGTTACATAAGAAGAACACCAGAAAGTTTACAAACGAGAGGAGGCCGTTCTGCCCATCTTGCTCGTTTGCAGCTTATTGATCCCAGAATCTCATCAAGCAGCTTCTTGAAGGATCCCAGGGTGTCGGCTTCTGGGGAGTTGGTTCCAGACCCTCACGATTCTCTGCGTAAAAAAGTGCCTCCTATTTTCTGTTCTGAATGCCCCTTTATCTAATCTTCTTTTGTGATCCCTGGCCCTTGTTTCTTTTTTCAGATCGAGCCCCCCTGGGTCGACATCGTCAATACCTTTTAGGATTCTGAATGCTTGATTCAGATCGTCTTCTTTGTTCAAGACTGAACAGATTCAATTCTTTTAGCCTGTCTGCATATGACATGCCTTTTAAACCCGGGATAATTCCGGTCGCTCTTCTTTGCGCTCTTTCTAGAGCAGCAATATCCTTTTTGTAGCAAGGTGACCAGAACTGCACACAATATTCAAGATGAGGTCTTACTGATGCATTATGGATTAGGCAAATGGGTTAGGCTTAAATCTAATCTATAGTGCAAGGCAGAGCTGTATATTGATGTGTGTGTGTTAGCAACAGGAATTAGATCCTGAGACAATCTACAGTTTAAACACCAGCTTGTCTCAAAACCAGGAGCAAAATAAACAGGACACGGGGCCAAAATAAAGTTCTCAAACAAAAGAACAAACTCCTGCAAACAAACATTTGCTTTCTATTATGCATGTGGACACTTCCCAATTAGCACCAATGACCTAATTAGGGAACAACCACACCTGTGACTGCTGGCAGGGACAGACTTAACCCCATCCCTGCCAGCCTTACACCCCCCCCCCCCCCCCCCCCCCCCCCACACACACACACTATTTTACAGCAGCAGTGCGGCACTGCTTTTTCAAAATAATATTAATAAAAGAGCATTGATCATTAGAAGTAAGCTGTTTTTATGTGTGTGTGTGTGTTATATATCCACTAAAGGGTTCTTACTTTTGTTTGGAATTGTTCCTACCATCTCCGCCAAATAACACCCCAGCCAACCCAAAAATCACACATAGTAATGATTCATGAACCTGTTCACATGATCCTGGATAACGGGCGCACGATAGTAACCACGACCTCTGGCCTGTTTTCATGTGGGTGAAGGCAGCAAATTGGCAAGTTTTCTTTTCTCTAGAAATGGGAGTCACATTTGCCTGAATTTTTAGACCCCTGCTAATTTCCTTTGGTATTTTAATGGAATCGCCAGAGGAGTGAAGGAGACAGGAGGGCTGCGGTATACCTGATCAGGTTGGAGAAACGATTGCTCTGTTCAGTTAATTGTAAAGGATGTGTGTGCGAGCGGATGGGTTTGTTTTGCATTGTTCCTTAGTGCTAATGCCTTGACTGAGGTTGCCTGCAGTTCCTCTTTGTGATCGGTGGAGAGGCTGGTCCATGTCCTGGGGGATTGCTCTGTGTTAATGAGAGCGGGTCTGTTTTAATTAACCGAAGCGCTGTGCTGCTGTCATGCAGTTTGCTCATTAAAGCCAAAAAAAAAAAAAACAGCTCTCTGCTGTACCTGTAACCTGGCAATCCCTCTCCACACCTCCTCACCCTGCTCTCTGTCACCTTCCTCTCCTCCTATCCCCCCTCTCTCCATCTCTCCATCCTTCTCCTTCAATCACCTTTTCCTCTCCCCGCTACTCCTTCCATCCCCTGTCTCTCTTCAACTCTTTTCTACTTCATCCCTCTCTACTTTAAATTTCCTCCTTTCCTCCCTATAGCTCCATCTCTCTCTCTTTCTCTCTTCAATTTTAATCTGCCATTCCTCTCCATTCCTCTCTCTCAGTCCTTTCATTTCTCTTCCATTCTCTACCTACTATACTACTATACCCCTCTGTGCTTTACAACACTTCCCTGTGCTTTACCAGACCCCTCTGTGCTTTACAATGCTTCCCTATGCTTTACAACACCTCTCTGTGCTTTGCAATGCTTCCCTATTCTTTACCAGACCTCTCTGTTCTTTGCAATGCTTCCCTATGCTTTACCAGACCCTTTGTGCTTTACAATGCTTCCCTATGCTTTACCAGACCTCTCTGTGCTTTACAATGCTTCCCTATGCTTTACCAGACCTCTCTGTGCTTTACAATGCTTCCCTGTGCTTCACCAGACCTCTCTGTGCTTTACAATGCTTTCCTATGCTTTACCAGACCTCTCTGTGCTTTACAATGCTTCCCTATGCTTTACCAGACCTCTCTGTGCTTTACAATGCTTCCCTATTCTTTACCAGACCTCTCTGTGCTTTACAATGCTTCCCTATGCTTTACCAGACCTCTCTGTGCTTTACAATGCTTCCCTATGCTTTACCAGACCTCTCTGTGCTTTACAATGCTTCCCTATGCTTTACCAGACCTCTCTGTGCTTTACAATGCTTCCCTATGCTTTACCAGACCTCTCTGTGCTTTACAATGCTTCCCTATGCTTTACCACCCCTCTGTGTGCTTTGCAACGCTTCCCTATGCTTTACCAGACTTCTTTAAACTTCTACAGACTGGGGACTACCAGCATACTGTAAAGCTGCACTATGATAATGAGGTATTGGAATGCCCCTCCCTCTCCTTCTCTCTTATCACTCCTCTTCACAGAGCTCACCTCTACCTCGTCTCCCATGCTAGTTGGCACTTATTGAATGCCGAATGCCCAGCTGCACACTCCATCTCTCTGCCTGAAACTGCACCCTTAACCTTTTTTTCGAATTGCCCAAGACAATACTGGACCTGTCCACGCAGCTGCCCTGCACATTGGACACTGGACGGCTTTGGATATCACTGTTTGTTCCATCAGTTTTCTACATTTTCCTGGACTTTATGATGTTCATCTGTCAGTAAAAGTTTCGACAATGAAACAACGAGTCTCGGACTAATTCAGACTTTTCTAACGATATTTTGTGAGACGGCAGTAGATATTGCTGGAATCAGCTTTCTCGGTCATCGCTGGAGATATAGTCAGTCTGTCTCTCTCACTTCAAAACAAAAAGGATTTCAATTTATTTAAAAAAAAATATCCGTACTTTTGAATTAACTTTCTTTGGCATTTCTTTATTTAATTAAGGAATTACTTCAAATCACCTACAAACGCTGACTTTATTTTGCATTTATTTCAAATATCCATTTAAATATTCTGTCAACTATCCATCATATGCATTTTATTTATTTATTTATTTATTTATTTATTTATTAATTATTGCACAACTTGTGTTTTATGAGTTACAGTTGTAGCAATGCTTTGTATGGACACTGATAAAGTATATGCAGTTTAACTGAATTTACACAGTAAGCTGGTCTCTCGCAGTTTGAACAATATTTGCCAATGCGTCTCGTTTTTCTACCAAAAAACTGTATCATTGAACTTAACTGGAATATTGAAAACAACAGGGCAAGGGCGACAAAGAGAGTTGGTTAAAAATTTAAAACTAGTATAGCAATTTGAGATCCAACCTTGAGAACTATTTACTTCTTCGATGTGATTACTCCAAAAATCGTTTTAAAGTGCTTGGATAGTCAGTATTCAGGATTTAACCTTAGACTGCCAAGCTGACCAGCTTACTGACTACAAACCTACCTGCTTACTATCTATCTGTCTACCCAAGCTTGGAAGGCACCCCCGCCTACTTTGAGATCCGCCATGTCTTTGCAAAGTGAACATTTAGAAGTTCCTTCAAGTCCCACATCTTGGTTCAACGCTACTTCCAGTTCTACAGAATTCCCACAAGGTCTCAACTCAACAGAACCCTACCCTGATCAGTCACAGCCCTCCTGGTTCACACAGGACTGCCTCATTGTCATCCAGATTTCCACCATGGCTTTGGGGGCCATCTTCTCAGCCGGGGTCAGTACCTTCTTCCTGTCCGTGTTCCTCATTAGCCCACAAACTCGAGAAAAAGCCCGCTTCATCCTGCTAGCCTGTGTGACCACCAGCCAGACATGTTACTTTCTCATGCAAGCCACTGTCTCCTCTCTCCACCTTTCCCAACACCACATCTCCTTCTTCTCCTGCGCCATCGTCTGGCTTCTCTCCAACACAGCTGGAGGTGCCGAACTCTACAGCCTAGCTGCCATGTCCATCGACCGCTATCTTGCGGTGTGCCGGCCTCTACTCTATGATGGTTTGTGTTCTGAGAAAAACCTTGGCCGAGGAGTCTTGGTCATCTTCCTTGCTTCTTGCCTTCTTCCTTGCTTCACCTTTCTGCTCCAAACGGGTTTCGCTGGACGCACTGTTACCTTTGGAAGCCAAGGCAAATGCACCATGGAGTTCTTGGAGATCCACGCGTTCCTCTCCTCCTGGCGCCTCGCTCTGTTCTCCTTCCAGTTCCTCGCCTGTTTCCTGATCATCACCACCTCCTATGGCCTCGTCGTGAAGGAAGCAATGCATGCAGGGATTACCAGCCCCCTGAACCAGCGAGCTAGGAGGACCATCTCCTTCCACATGGTCCAGCTGGGTCTGTACCTGATCCCTGTGGTGATCTTTGTTCTCTACAGCTCCCTCCCCATCCCGGCTTCTCTCCTTCCAGAGCTCACCACGGCTAACAACTGCATCTTCATGGTAGCCCAGTTCATCAATCCTCTGGTCTATGGCTTCCGCTCCAGTGAGCTCAAAGCTTTCTTGCCGTCGCTACACTGGCGTTCAAGCAGAATCGAGGTGCAAACCTGAACCAGGTACTCTCTGATAGATACACACGGGTCCACTATTAGTCCTGGACTTACTACTAACTCAATCTAAAGCAGCGCTGTAAAACACAATCGCTCTCTTATGAGCAAGGCCCTTTATTCTCAGTTTTTATTGAAGGCTATAGAGATTTTCAAATATATGTTAATATTAAAATAACAGTAGTATCTGTGAATTTGAGAAGAATACTTCCCTCTAGGTAACAATGTATGCACAATGAATTTGTATAATGTTATTTATGTTTATTATCCAATGAATTGTGTTGTTATCAATCTTTATTTTATACATTGCCTTTCACAGTGGACCTCCATCACAAAGCGCTTTGCAAGAAAATCCATAATACTACTTCAGTTATAGAGAAATGCATCATACATGATATACAGTAAAAACACACAATGCATAATACATTAAATACAGTGGAAAGAGCAGAATACATGATAGCAGCATAATACATGAAATAGTGCATTAAATACAGTGGAAAGAGCAGAATACAGGATAGCAGCATAATACATGAAATAGTGCATTAAATACAGTGGAAAGAGCAGAATACAGGATAGCAGCAGAATACATGAAATAGTGCATTAAATACAGTGGAAAGAGCAGAATACATGATAGCAGCATAACACATGAAATAGTGCATTAAATACAGTGGAAAGAGCAGAATACAGGATAGCAGCAGAATACATGAAATAGTGCATTAAATACAGTGGAAAGAGCAGAATACAGGATAGCAGCAGAATACATGAAATAGTGCATTAAATACAGTGGAAAGCGCAGAATACAGGATAGCAGCATAATACATGAAATAGTGCATTAAATACGGTGGAAATGACTTGTCATCACTTTTAAAGTATATTAATAAACCATGTATTTGTCAATGAACTATATTGTGCTGTTTATTTGCTGTATTTTCCCTCCTGAAACAACGCTATTCTGTCCCCACACTACGTCTCTCATTACAATCGGAGCACCAGCATTGTTGTGAAATATATCGCCCCGGATGCAGAGAGAAGGTAAAGCGTTTCTCGTGCGGGGGTTTCCAGAACCCTTAAACACCGCAAGGGGGGGGTTCCGGAACCCTTGAAGGTTCTAAAATTCCATTTATATGTAAATGGTTTGCAATGCATTTCAACCTAACAGCGTCGATCAGGCTCGTCCATAACAGGACCACAGTGGCTTTAGTAGGTGAAGTGCTGCCACCTGCTGGCAGTCTTCTGAATTGTCACAATACCAATGGTCTCAGCACTCTTAATGCAAAATACAGTGCGGCTCTCTTGATGTTTATCAATGCTTTCAATTTAACTGGACTGTTTCAGCGCTGTGTGGGCGCTTGTGTTTACTAATTGCTATCAGGAACCCAGATTTGAATACCAGGACATTTCAAAGTACCTTTAAAATGTGTGTGTGTGTGTGTGTGTGTGTGTGACAGCGATGAATAATCGAGCTTGATGAATATCAAAGCTAATAGCCTGGAATCAACTGTGCCTTGTATAACACGACTAATCTTTTACATATATGTCGAAGTAATTCAATTTGATTGCTTTGGCAGAAAGCCACGGTGATTAACTGTAACCTAGCAACCAGCTAGGGTTCTCATCGGTGAGGGAATTATTTTTTTCTTTTGAAGTTTGAATTTATTAGACTTAAAAAAAAAAAAAAAAAACACTGATAAAACTGACGTGTTCGCTTTGGTACGTTCCTTTTTTAAAAAAAAAAAAAAAAAAGAACATCGAAATCTATTAATTATATCTATTATCTATATCTCGTTTCCAGATCATTGTTCTGTTGAACTGATGCAACCCTGTTTTTTTTTTATTTTTTTATTTTATTGTCCATCTAAAAAATAATATTAATGATGTCGTTATTTCTAGGACTTGTCTGATTTTGTTCTTTGTATTCTTGTGGGAGATTCAGTCTGGCTTTGGGTCTGCAGTTTCCACCTCGCTGTGCTTGTTTCAAATTCAATGCAGCTAACCTCCTCCTATCCCTTCTTCTTCTGCTTGCAATGGCACCATCTTACCAGTAGAGGGCAGTGTTGACACACGGTTGTGTTTTTAATTTAATTTATTTTTTTTCAGTCCTGTCTGCAGACCTAAAACCAATAAGAATTGAATTATAAAGCGTTCTAATGTAAAACTGATTTATTTAGGTAGTTGTAGACTGTGGCGAGGGACGCAATCCGTCAATTCCCACAAAAATAATTCAGGCAGTCCCCATAAATGATATAATATCCATAGCGCCTTATTTATGACAGTTACCTTCAGTTGTGTAAAAACACCCCTGTGACGTCAGGCACACGGTTATAAAGACTGATATTTATTATCTGTTGCACTGCGCATGTCCACACTGTCATAATGAACTAAAATTCAAACTGCATTCAAACATCGCACTAGCCAATTTTATTTTGGACAGCACTGCCTTCCCTTACAACCGCACATGCTTGTATTGTATTGAGTGTTGTTAAGGGTGTTTGAAGTCAGTTGACTGCTACTGGGAGCATTTTCAATGAAGGGGGCTGGCAGATTGGAACCCAGGCCTCCAGAGGGGAATGTCTGTCTGTCTGTGTGTCTGTAGTGAATAAGCTATTGTCTTTGTCGTCTTTCCCACAGCTGTTTATCATCTTGCCTTAATCCATCTCACCTCCTACCCAGTCTAATTAGAACCTCCAGCTAAATAGCTAATTAGCATCTGATCAAAAGCAGGTGCTTCCACAGTGAGTCAGCACTAATAACATTTCCGAGGCTGAATCTCCATAAGAAACAAACCACCCCTTTTAAAAGGCAGAATTACGTTTAAAAACTTTGTTTTATTTTTCATAAGGACGGATACTTAGAGACTTAGCCAAATGTTACATTAAAATGAATCTACTTTGACTTCAACACAGTAAATAATACCCTGAATGAAGTACAAATGTGCAAATGCATCAGAGCGCCCCCAGATGTGTCATTGATCTCCTCTATATACCCGCCTGCATGAAAACACCTCTGGGTGGGAGAATCTCAATTTCTGCTCAGTAATCAGGGTTACAGAAACAATAGGCACTCGTGTGGGACAGTGTTAGACCGCTCTGTGCTTTAATCAGGCGTCTGAAGCAACTTTTAAAAAGTCTCCTGCGTTTTATAATTTAAATGTTACTATTTAAAATGGCAAAGATTTAAAATATGCACAACAAACATAACAATAAAAGCAGTGGGGTGTTCTAATGCATTTGCACACTGCTGTGTGTATTTCCATACATACATATATACATATATATAATTTGTGATCAAGCTTGGTACTACTATTAAATTACTATATAACCCCACATAAAGAACACACAGCAGGTCATCACACACTCTATATAGCTCCAGAATCTGATACTATCGATAGCTACACATTGTACTGAGCAAACTCTTAACAGCACAGCTGACTAGATCTAAGCTCTGAAGTGTGGGTGTGCTGACGCCTCCAGTCTCTCACCTGTGCCGGGGACATGCAGCCCCCAGCAGGGGATGAGAGGGACCGGAGGCGGCAGCACGGAGGAGGAGAGGAGAAGGCACTGTGAATACGGGCGCTGTGGAGCAGAGGGCAAGGAGACACAGTTCTGTTTCAGAAATGTAGCTCTCTGGCGTGCGGTAAAGGACTCGTTTCAATATGTCTTCGAGCATCGCGGTGCCGCGGAACAGGAGCTGCAGTTAATTCAATTCCGTTTGAACGGGCAAATATGTTCTCACAGCGTGGCACTGAGACGCTTGGATACCAGCCTGCGTTCTCTGCCAATTAGCTACCTCATCACATCCTGAAAGCGCCTAATCTTTATTTTCATAAAGCGCCCTTCACAGTGGACCTCCATCACACAGCGCTTTCCAGAGGCAGGCTGTGAACTGCGCATTAGATGCAAAGTCTCTTCCAATAGTGCGTTGATTTAGCATCTCATCCGCAGAGCGCAAGGCTAATGGCTTTAAGGTCAACACTGGTGCATTAGCTTAGCTGTTACGAGAGCTCAGGGGGGTGAAATGTGATCAGCAGACTGCAAGATCTTGAGACAAAAAACAAGGACTTTCAGGTGACAATAGTGCGTTTATATATAACTAATGAGTGCTCCATATATAGCAGTGCTGGAGTATTGGTGTAAGGTTTACAGAGTGTGTTGAGCTAAACATG
The DNA here is from genome assembly GCF_017654505.1 of Polyodon spathula. Classification (NCBI taxonomy): domain Eukaryota; kingdom Metazoa; phylum Chordata; class Actinopteri; order Acipenseriformes; family Polyodontidae; genus Polyodon; species Polyodon spathula. Next base: position 1,073,341 of record NC_054581.1, on the reverse strand, counting down.
AACTGCTTTGTTACGCTGTAAAGAAGGGACCAAATTCAAGTCTGAACAATTCCCATTTCTAAGTTCCAACTACCCACATTTCCACATTGAATGTGATTGAGAGCCAGTCACAGAAGTGACTGGCTCTTTGTCTGTAGACCTTTTCAACATGTTTTCATCCTACAGCTCTGGCAGAAATGTTTGCATCACCTAATTCTGCTTCATAGAGTCCAGTGAAAGCTGTTGAATAATGTTCCCTTGTTAACATATTGAATTCCACCCCCTCTATATAGAATGAACTCCCTCAGCTTCATAGAGTCCAGTGAAAGCTGCTGAATAATGTTCCCTTGTTAACATATTGAATTGCACCCCCTCTATATAGAATGAACTCCCTCAGCTTCATAGAGTCCAGTGAAAGCTGCTGAATAATGTTCCCTTGTTAACATATTGAATTGCACCCCCTCTATATAGAATGAACTCCCTCAGCTTCATAGAGTCCAGTGAAAGCTGCTGAATAATGTTCCCTTGTTAACATATTGAATTGCACCCCCTCTATATAGAATGAACTCCCTCAGCTTCATAGAGTCCAGTGAAAGCTGCTGAATAATGTTCCCTTGTTAACATATTGAATTGCACCCCCTCTATATAGAATGAACTCCCTCAGCTTCATAGAGTCCGGTGAAAGCTGCTGAATAATGTTCCCTTGTTAACATATTGAATTGCACCCCCTCTATATAGAATGAACTCCCTCAGCTTCATAGAGTCCAGTGAAAGCTGCTGAATAATGTTCCCTTGTTAACATATTGAATTGCACCCCCTCTATATAGAATGAACTCCCTCAGCTTCATAGAGTCCGATGAAAGCTGCTGAATAATGTTCCCTTGTTAACATATTGAATTGCACCCCCTCTATATAGAATGAACTCCCTCAGCTTCATAGAGTCCAGTGAAAGCTGCTGAATAATGTTCCCTCGTTAACATATTGAATCACACACCCAGCGCTTTGTAGTTTTCCAGATACTTAACTAAAAACTGACAAAAATTGAAAAATCTGAAGTTTCAAATTCTAACATGAAATACTACTGTGCTGCTATTATGGCTTCCAGTAGACCTTTTCAATCTCGTTTTGTAGTTTCTTTGATTAACAGACAGAGACTGCACTTTGATTGCTGGTCTGAAACAGTCATCCTGCAGTGTATCTCATGTAATCTCATGTTACTTGGCTGTGATACGCGTTTGCTCCCCGCTAAAGCTTAAAGACAAAGTGATCTGCTTTCTGAAAAGGGCAGAGTAGAGTCACATGTGACAAAAGAGGAACAGAGCTGCAAACAGAAGTGACTGGCTCTTGTTTGTAGACCTTTTCTGAGGCTCTGAACGCATCGAGAATTAAAACTGCAGTCTCCAACTGTCGTGTTCCGTTCATTTCAGAAAGAAAGAACGAATGACCACCCTTTCCTTTAGGGGGGTGAGGGAGGGAGCAGTTCAGTCTCCGAGCCTCAAGCCTGCCCTGGACTGGAGGGAGCACCCTTTCTCTTAGGGGGGTGAGGGAGCAGTTCAGTCTCTGTGCCTCAAGCCTGCCCTGGACTGGAGGGAGCCCCCTTTCTCTTAGGGGGGTGAGGGAGCAGTTCAGTCTCTGTGCCTCAAGCCTGTCCTCTGGGGATTTCATATTAGGTAGAAAACAAATTTAGTTTGAAAGATTTGTTTATGATTGTTCCCTTCCCCCTGTGACAGTGTCTTCAGCACATGCAATACTAAACAGTGCTTGAAGACGCTGTCGTTTTCTGAAGTGCTTGGTGCTGTTTGAAGATTCTGTGAAAGGAAAGCGAATAGTCTTGGTAGTTTCCATGGAAACCAGCAGAATGGAGGCTGTGCTGAGTGACACTCTACCAAGAGCAAGACAACTAGACAGAGATGAGGAGAGAGAGAGAGAGAGAGAGAGAGAGAGAGAGAGAGAGAGAGAGAGAGAGAGAGAGAGAGAGAGAGAGAGAGAGAGAGAGAGAAAGGGAGGAGGAGAGAAGAGGAGAGAGGAAGAGAGAGGGGGGAGAGAGAGAGAGAGAGGGAGAGAGGGAGAGAGGGAGAGAAGAAAGAAAGTAAGAATGTGCTTGAGGTATATAGTACTGAAACTGGCTCTCTGCTCCCAGCCCCTTATTCAAAGCACTGTCCAGTGTGAGTCACTCTAGAGCTGCACCTCTCAGAACTGATAGAATGAAGCAAGTGAAGCTGCAATGGAATGCCAGCGGGTTCACAGAGATCATTCTGTGCAGAATAATAACAATCTGTATATAGCGCCTTTCATAGTGGAGCACCATCACAAAGCTCTTTGCAAGATACAAGGCTAGGGTGTGTGAGCTTTGCATCAGCTGCAGAGTCGCTTACAACAACGCCTCACCCCAAAGACGCAGCACAAGGAGGTTCAGTGACCTGCTCAGGGTCACACACAGGGAGTCAATGGCTGAGCTGGGATCCCGCAAGCCCCTTTCTTTAACCACAGTAGTGAAGTCGTATTTTAAGATTGGAATGATGTGACAGTTGATTGTCTGTCTGTCTGTCTGTTTGTCTCTGAGTGTGTGTGTGTGTGTCTGTCTGTCTGTCTCTGAGTGCGTCTATCTGAGTGTGTTTGTGTGTCTGTCTCTGAGTGTATCTGTCTGTCTGTCTGTCTGGAAAGATGGAGTCTGGCTATTTTGGTATAACCCAATAGAAGACGTCCATTAGCGCTTAAGAAAAAATGTGTTTTAAGCTTGAAGAGAAATTTTCCATTGCGATTCTCTCTCTCTCTCATCTTCCACTGCACTTCTGAGCAACCTGATACAGGACTGAAATAGCAGAGTCGTTTTCATTCAGAGATGTGTCTTCTTATTTAGATTCACTTTGCACAGCTGTGTGCACATTAACACACAGCCACAAACAGTAAAACGCAGGAGACTTTTTAGAAGTTGTTTCAGACACCTGATTAAAGCACAGAGCGGTCTAACACTGTCACACACGAGTGCCTATTGTTTCTATATCGCTGATTACTGAGCGGAAATTGAGATTCTCCCACCCAGAGGTGTTTTCATGCAGGCGGGTATATAGAGGAGATCGATGACACATTTTGAGGTGCTCTGATAAAGGTTATTCTGCAAAACCAGGCGTTTGACCAGGTAACTAATAAGTTTGTGCTCTAGGCCAGATACTAAGCTCATAATTTGACAGATTGCCTAAACACCTTTATTAAAAGGTTTACAGCAAATGAAATCATTTGACCACGGGAAGGGATAACAGAATGTGCAGAGACAAAAACATAACTTTCTTTAACCTGAGGTAACACCGGTTGACGTGTTTTAGAATGCAAATACAGGTTTGGTCTACTATGTGTTTCTTTCAGAACTACACATAGGAGACCTGTATAATGAACCACTTTGAAGCATTACAGTTATTTAAAAACACATAGCCCAAAATAGCACTGAAATGCTTCATCAGGTTTGAAAAGTAATTCTACAGATCAGAGCAGTAACGCACGTGTGAAATAACCGCGTGTTCTCGCTATATTGCGCTTATAATATCGCACTGATATATTCGTGCATTAACCTGCATACGCGGGTATCCTGGTGCAGCCACGAATATATCAGTGCGATGGACGGATAGAGCTGAATTAAAGAATACAATAGCGCTATGGATGTTTGCATTGGTAAAGTTTCAAAGACTGCACGGCACACACACACACACACACACACACACACGTTATATCTGTGGGGTCTTCTCATTGACTCTCACTGTATTTCTGACTCCAGTCGGACAAAACTCCACACAGGGTGAAAGTCGACAACAAACTCAATATTTTGGCTCTTTTAGCGTTTTTTGTTTTTTTTTTTTTTTTTTTTTAAGGCATATTTAGTTCTTAAAAAGGTGTTTTAGAAAGTGGGGACGCCCCCACCACGTCGTTTTTTTTTTTTCAGGAGTTACTGTCTTTGTGGGGACATTTTCTCAAATTTTGTCCACACATTGATAATACCTACACACACACACACACACACGCACACACACACACACACACACACACACACACACACACACACACACACACACACACGCACAGACACACACACGCACACGCACACACACACGCACACACACACACACACACACACACACACACACGCACACACACACACACACACACACACACACACACACACACGCACACACACACACACACGCACACACACACACACACACACACGCACACACACACACACACGCACACACACACACACACACACACACACACACACACACACACACACACACACACACACGCACACGCACACGCACACGCACACGCACACGCACACGCACACGCACTGAGAAACGGGTAGTTCAGCTTTGAGATGCTCTGACGTCACCTCGATGCAGGGTTCTGAGATTTCTTCAAGGACCAGGGCTCACTTCACGTCTGTCTGTCAGCCGAGGGACTCGCTGCTTCTGTGGATGAAAACGTGAAAACTGCGATCCAGGCAGGAAAAAAAAAAAAAAAAAAAAAACCCAAGAAGGAGGAGGGTTAGAATCTAACAAACCCGACAAATCTCTCCAAACTCGGGATTCACGACGACAAAGAGCGCCCACAAATCACAGACTCCCCTTCGCAGACATCGCCAGCCCCGGACTGTGTGGCTTTGCATGGCAAAGCAACGTTTTTGAATAACATTAAGAGGCTGCTGCCACCAGAGAGACAGAGAGAGAGAGAGAGCATCGTGAAAAATAAACAAGCACATCGCATTGACGATTTTGTGGTTGAGTATTATTATTTTTTTCTCTCCAGAATTTGCGAATAAAAGAAAGGGAGACGGACGGAGAGGAAAGGAGTCGTGTATATCTATCTATCTATCTATCTATCTATCTATCTATCTATCTATATATATATATATATATATATATATATATATATATATATATATATATATCATGCACCTCAATATATGTACCACGATTTCTGGAAAATGTGGCTATTTTTTTCCTTTATTTAAAAAAGAAGAACCAACATATGCTGTGGAATGCGTTTGCAACGTAGACGTTGCAGAAATGATATAAAAATAACAAAACGCATTGCCATATATTGTTTTTTTTTGTTTGTTTTTTTAAATACCGTTTGCATATATAAATATAGTTTTATTTTAAGCAACGTTTGCCTCTGCTGCAAAAACATGTACGTCTCTTGTGATCTGGGAGAAAGCGAAGGAGTCTGAGATTCAAAGGGGATCCGAAAGCAAAAAAGGGGGGTGCGCTTTATTTATTTTTTTGTCCTTTTTTTTTTTTTTTTTTTTTTTGATACAATAAAAGTGCGTCGATGTTATTTGAAGGAAGCGTGCCTGCGCTGAAGAATAGCCGAACCGGTCTCTAATTCCCAATTCCAGAGCCGAGAGGCGGTCTATCCGCCCCGCTAGCCGGGGGCAGGCTGAAGGGATTCATTGACAAGGTAGGGAACCTCTCCATGATTTCTAGGGACTGCGTTTTGGTTTTTTTTTTTTTTGCTTCAATGGAAGACTGATTTCGTTGAGGCGTGCATATGCTTTTATATTTCAGGTAAACGTTTGCAGTGTGTTTTGTAGGGTTCGTATAAACACTGGGGTGTTTGAGAGCAATGAACGGGCTTTGCATGTGTGTGTGTGTGTGTGTGAGAAATTAAAACCAAGCAAATAAATCCGTATATCCCTTTTAAAAGTCGTGTGTGGTGTTACATAACTGTAAATCCGTTTTCCATACGAGGTATGGCATTCACATAATCAGCACGCACACACTGGACTGTTATATAGAAAAAGCTACATATTATTATTATTATTATTATTATGCTCATAGAAAAATATCAACACACAATAGCCTAATTGGAGCCAACTAGCCTCAGTTAGCGTCTACAGCGAGAAAAACGTTGCAATCACGTATTTCTGAATATGTGAGGATGTCTATATTTCGGTGTGGAGCGCGTATGACCAACATACCTCTCGCTACGTGCCCGACGTCAACATGCCACGGTTTGAAACATGCGTAGCGCACAGAAAGTGATAGGCACTGCTTAATTGAATATTTAACTTAACCCTAAGCCTTTGCTGTCCAATCTTTTGACAGCCCCTCTATTGAATCAAACACCCCGTGTGTTGTATAAACTAGCAATAAGATCATTACAAGAACTATATATATATATATATATATATATATATATATATATATATAGAGAGAGAGAGAGAGAGAGAGAGAGAGAGAGAGAGAGAGAGAGAGAGAGAGACATGAACATCATCGAGATCTTGTCATTTAACATCATGGAATCAGTTATACTAAAAAATGACCTCGCAAAAGTCTACAAGAAGCCATTATAGCAGTGCAGCATTTCGTGTTAGATTCTGAAATGAGTTTGTCAGTTTTTTCGTTAAGTACACCCTCGCTACAGCAAACCCGTTGGGGGTCCCAGCCTTTTGTTCGTTATGTCGAGGGGTTCGTTACAGCGAAAGGACAACCGGAACGAAGGATGAGCTGTTGGGAGCGAGCTGATGAGATGAGATTGTGAACACAAGCAGAATCACGCGTGGCCGTCCGTCTCTTGCATGCAGTATTCTGCCTTTGCTTATTCGTTAAATATTTGAAACGAAGCTTCGTTGTAATTGAAGCTCAACTTTTATTCCAAACCAACCTGACACGAATCGTTCCGAAGTGCACCAAATCTCAATGCGAACATGCAAGCATCCCACATCTCGCTTTCATTCCAAACATGAAAAGGTTGACATGAAAGTTCATCAGATCGTCCAGGTTTGTTTTTTGTTTCTTCAATTGATTCTGCTTTACCACAGGGTTGCTGAAGAAACCAAACATATTTTTTTAGCTTTTTGACAACCTCTAATAATGGCAACCTTATCTATGTTTTTCCCATGTTTAAAGAGGCAAGACTATACTGTAAAACCCGTCTGGAGGGATCAGAATAACACCCAGATAAACAAAGCATCAATCCGTGCAAATGCACAGGCTTAACTGAGAGCAATAAGTTACAGGAGCCTCGTGGCGTTCGTTTCATTCAAGAAACTCTTATCGTTAAACAGGCTGCCCCCCTTTTGCCGGTCACTTGACCGACCTAGTAGAGTTTGCTCTATATGGATGGACTTTTGTAAACGTGCAGGATTTCACATTAAAAACACTGTTGCATATATCAATAGAGGCTAATGAAAAAAAGGCAATGCTTTTAAGCCTGAGTTATTAGGCAGCGAGGAAGTGTCTTTATTTCCACAGCCTTCAGTATTGTTAAAGATCACTGTGACCTACATCCGCTAGTTCCCTGACCCCTAGATTCTACTCATTTCGGCAACATGTGCTCACCAAGTTTAACACAATTGGACGAGCTGTTCTGGAGATATAAGGTAACCCTAGAGACAGTCTCTACTATATACCAACTCCCAGGGGAGATTAGAATATCACAGCGACCCTTTCTGAATTCTCTAATATTTAGATCAATTGAATCCGAGCTAGCAAGCCAGTCTACAAAGTTTCAGATTGGTTCGGTGTGTGGGTATGGCACCTGATATTGTAGGGGGCTGACTCTCTCCTTTAATCTTTCATTGGATGGATCGTTATTTCTAACGCCTTTCTGTGTAATAAGGAATCTAGATTGCCTAGGGTTTAACTTATGATATCAGGCTTGGAGAATTGAAAGTATGTATTGGTTTTCGGTCCAATCTGATACAGAAGTGGAAATGCCAGGTTACAGTAACAAAGTGGACGGCAATTTGATCGGTATTCCTTTTAGGGATGCAACGGTGCTTTGGAAAAAGCGATTGACACGAAACCTTTTTCGCTAACTGTATTCCGGTGAAGCCAGTATTTTAAAAAGCTCATCGAGTACTACTTGCATCTTTATCAATCAATCAATCAATCAATCTTTATTTTATATAGCGCCTTTCATAGCGGGGCACCATCACAAAGCGCTTTACAAGATGCAGTAACAACAAGAAAATCCATAATACTTCAAATAGAGAGAAATGCATCATACATGATATACAGTAAAAAACACACAATGCATAATACATTAAATACAGTGGAAAGAGCAGAATACAGGATAGCAGCATAATACATGAAATAGTGCATTAAATACAGTGGAAAGAGCAGAATACAGGATAGCAGCATAATACATGAAATAGTGCATTAAATACAGTGGAAAGAGCAGAATACAGGATAGCAGCAGAATACATGAAATAGTGCATTAAATACAGTGGAAAGAGCAGAATACAGGATAGCAGCATAATACATGAAATAGTGCATTAAATACAGTGGAAAGAGCAGAATACATGATAGCAGCATAATACATGAAATAGTGCATTAAATACAGTGGAAAGAGCAGAATACATGATAGCAGCAGAATACATGAAATAGTGCATTAAATACAGTGGAAAGAGCAGAATACAGGATAGCAGCATAATACATGAAATAGTGCATTAAATACAGTGGAAAGAGCAGAATACATGATAGCAGCATAATACATGAAATAGTGCATTAAATACAGTGGAAAGAGCAGAATACATGATAGCAGCATAATACATGAAATAGTGCATTAAATACAGTGGAAAGAGCAGAATACAGGATAGCAGCATAATACATGAAATAGTGCATTAAATACAGTGGAAAGAGCAGAATACAGGATAGCAGCATAATACATGAAATAGAGCATTAAATACAGTGGAAAGAGCAGAATACATGATAGCAGCATAATACATGAAATAGTGCATTAAATACAGTGTAAAGAGCAGAATACAGGATAGCAGCATAATACATGAAATAGTGCATTAAATACAGTGGAAAGAGCAGAATACAGGATAGCAGCAGAATACATGAAATAGTGCATTAAATACAGTGGAAAGAGCAGAATACATGATAGCAGCATAATACATGAAATAGTGCATTAAATACAGTGGAAAGAGCAGAATACAGGATAGCAGCATAATACATGAAATAGTGCATTAAATACAGTGGAAAGAGCAGAATACATGATAGCAGCAGAATACATGAAATAGTGCATTAAATACAGTGGAAAGAGCAGAATACATGATAGCAGCAGAATACATGAAATAGTGCATTAAATACAGTGGAAAGAGCAGAATACAGGATAGCAGCAGAATACATGAAATAGTGCATTAAATACAGTGGAAAGAGCAGAATACAGGATAGCAGCATAATACATGAAATAGTGCATTAAATACAGTGGAAAGAGCAGAATACATGATAGCAGCAGAATACATGAAATAGTGCATTAAATACAGTGGAAAGAGCAGAATACAGGATAGCAGCATAATACATGAAATAGTGCATTAAATACAGTGGAAAGAGCAGAATACAGGATAGCAGCATAATACATGAAATAGTGCATTAAATACAGTGGAAAGAGCAGAATACAGGATAGCAGCAGAATACATGAAATAGTGCATTAAATACAGTGGAAAGAGCAGAATACAGGATAGCAGCATAATACATGAAATAGTAGCAGCAACACAGCAGCTAATAGCAAAGATCAGGCTTAAAGAGCACGGAGAGCAAGAGAGAACAGGTGGGTTTTGGGAGTTTAAAACACAACTGTAAAACAATATTAGCCATGATGTTTCGACAGGATTAAATGTTGTCATCTTGGCCGTGCATTTGCGCTCCATGTTTTGGTCTCTTGATTCGTTTTAAAGATTGATTTGAGCTTTGCGGTTTATTTTCAGAGGGTTGCTGAACACACTCTGCGTGTGAAGCCATTGTATTTGGTGTTTAGTGCATTTTGGCGTGGTTCAGTTGCTAGTAAACACTAGTTTACATGTGTATTGATTGACTCAGTTGGTGTTTCATTTAATTAAACCGAGGCTGCTGATTGGCTAGCAGCTTCTGACTCCCACTTTTCATTGGCCAGCGCCAATTCCATCTCTCTGTGCCACCTAGTGCCTCAGATTGGAACCCAGGCCTCCAGAGGTGAAAGGTAGGAGTGAGAGGCGAGTAAATTAGCTCGAGGTTAGAGCGCCCCCTTTTTGTAACTGGTGAGACGGCCGCTAGTCTGACCGTGGCATCAGTACCTTCTCAAGTATGTTCACAGTCCGACCTGCAGACACATGAGCTGCTCTGCTATGTAGCAACGCCCCCAGGCGAACTCAGCTTACAAGCAGATTTAATTATCTGCCATCCAGCGAGAGAGCTGCTAAAAAAAGAAAGTCGCGGAAACACTGAAACGTCACTCGGGGACAAGCATGTCACTGGCAGCCGCGGTCGTGCGTCGAAACGCAGTGCAGTCGTTTAGAAGTGCTCCTGTGTGAACACAGCCTCGAATTACGTTTTCAGACAGGGTGAGTTGGAATACGGAAATGGCAGATGGGCTGTATCAAGGCTCCCCTCTGGTGGAGGCGCTGGTATGCTTTGAAGAGGCCACTGCGGGACTCCTCTTGAAATGCAGGCGCAGGGTTGAAACAGAACAGCAGCCTCGCACTGGGGCTCTTTCGTTTTACAGCATTTCGTCTGGGGTGAAGTGGAGAAATGTGAGAAACGCTCTTCTTTACCAAGGTGGCAAGTTAACTTGATTACCAGGTGCAATACCGCTGTGAAAACACCTGCTCTGTGATTCATCACATCCAGTCTATGTAGTCTCCTGCAAGCGCTCAGAAGTTCTGTTGATGGAATTACAGAACGGTCATGGCGAGGGTGATGACAGGTTAGAACGCAGAGAGTGATCAGGTAGCTTGAGGAATGTGACGTAGCCTAGCGGTTACAGCAGGGGACCTGGAGCACAGAGAGTGGTCAGGTAGCAGGAGGCAGGGCTCATGTAAAGGATCATATTTAAAATATCTGCAGAGTCAATATGACAAAAAAACCCCCAAAATAAACCTTATCATTTGAAAGAGGTGGGGGGGGGGGCTAATGATGTTTCTAATAGAGGGTAGAAAATGGATTTGAAAGTCTTTAGTAAATAAGGGGCAGAGATTATGTATGGCAATTTCTATGACACAAGCATGACAGTTTAAATGTACCCTAGTTACCTGGGCCTGCATACAAAGAACCATAGCTAGCTCAATTTACATACGAGAAAGGACTTTTATAGCTGAGTCTTCATCAGATTTCATCGCGCAATTGTTTTTCATGCAGGTAGGTCTTCTGGTATGTGCACCCCCCCCCCCCCCCCAAGCGGTCAACACATGTATTCAACATACTGGCTTGTATAATCTCTTCTGTTGCGCTGGAGAGAAAGAGCTGGCAGTGTCAACGCCGGGAGATCAGGGAGATGTTTATTAATATTTTGTGATGTTTAAAAAGCAGCCTGTCTACTGAAGCATGGCTTGACATAGATCTGGAAGAGAATGATCTGATTGTCCTTGCCATGCTGCACAAACAACCAGCCTTCTGGGTTCACGCTTTGCAGGAGGGTGGCCTCAGCAGCGTGCAGTGTGAACGAAATAAATCGTATGAAACCTGCTGAATAACTTGATGTTAACATGAAAATATGTTCGTATAGTTGTTTTCTTTAAACTGGGTGTCAATCCTAAAACTCTAAGTGATGCAAAACTTTTAGCCACAGCTGCAGACCATAACTTGAGAATTACATTAAATGAGCGGTCATTTTAAAAGCTTGCTTCAGGGGATGACTTTCCTGGTTCTCCTTGACCTGCCCCCTCCGATCCCCATTTCAAGAAATGCTCCAAGTTTTTCAAATCCGTTTTCCTACCTGTGCAGTTTTGAAAGAAGCACGCGTTCTAGGACCTTTCTTTAACCTGGCGTGGGTGCTAGATGCTGCAATGTGTGTTTCTTTCAAAGCTACACATGTAAGCATTGAAACGTCTTTAAACGATTTCTGGAGCAAACATGCTACAATGTTTTAAAGATGCCTTATACAATAAGTGCATGAGGTGCTGTAAATGTTGTCTTTTACATGAGTTTGGGAATGAGAAAAGGCTATTTGGCTCTTCAAGACTCTTGTTAGCGCACCGTTCTCCCCTACTTAAAAGCACAGAATCTCGTCTCTTTAATGTTCCCAATGTTTTAGATCCTACTAAAGTCCAACCTCAGAGTTACAAACGCCTTGGAAAAGTCCATAGCTCTGCAAACGAGTTTTCAGCGGTTTGATAAATGTGTACACCTGCTATCTTCACCCTCAATCTGGAGAATAACACAAAGGCTACATCGAAGTTACCTTCAAAGCTGGAACTGTAGCAAAAAATCCACGAAAACCTGAGTTAACGTAGCGCTTGTTTTTATTTTGTTTTAAACAAAACGCGTTTCCTGCAGCTTGAGTTCTTAAGTTTGGGGTTTGTAATTCTGAGGTTCTACCTGCTTGACGATTCCTATCTCCTGTTCTGAACTCTGCTCAGCTTCCATTTTGGCCCTCCTGTTCTTCTCTCTGTGCTAAACTTGAAGTCGTGTCCTGAGTTAGCTTTATCTGGACCATTTCTGACGTTAGACTTCAATCAATCCTCTCTTTTTTCTTTCTCGGCTGAAGAGATGTCATTATTTATAATAAAGTCCTGGGATCAAACACGTTCCAATCACTTTGCTGATCTTTGGGGCACGCTCTCCAACACTTCCCTTTTGGAGGCGTTTGTGACTTCTGTGAATAAAACAAAAGGTACATTTGACAACACTGCAGTTTGAAAGATGAACCAAGCTCGATCTTACCCTGAAAATAGCCCCAAATATTCCAAGCTGACGGTGGGACTGTGTTGTTTCAAATTTTCATTTTAAAGTGCTGCATTTTTAAAGAGTAAGTGAGATTTTACTGTATTTCTTCTTGGCAGATTGCAACAGCTGCTGAGCCAGGTGTACAGGCGGTGCGATTTTATGTTTGCTGAGAAAGTGATTTATAATCATATAGCCGGGGAAATGCAATCCTTTGTAGAGGTTCTGGTCGTCTGCCATCCTTTCCTTCAGTGACACATGACACGTGGATTTATAGCGCAAGGCCATCTCATAATCCTTTTATTGTTAAATATCTTGTGGAATAATAATAATCATGTATATCTCATGAATCCCACAGTAAAACTTATTAGAAAATTTAACCATTTACTTCCCAGTATCAATGAAAGTTATTTAATGAGCAGTTCAGCCTCCATGCCTCCAGCCTGCCCTGGACTGGAGGGAGCCCCCTTTCTCTTAGGGGGGGTGAGGGAGCAGTTCAGTCTCCGTGCCTCCAGCCTGCCCTGGACTGGAGGGAGCCCCCTTTCTCTTAGGGGGGGTGAGGGAGCAGTTCAGTCTCCGTGCCTCCAGCCTGCCCTGGACTGGAGGGAGCCCCCTTTCTCTTAGGGGGGGTGGGAGGGAGCAGTTCAGTCTCCGTGCCTCCAGCCTGCCCTGGACTGGAGTGTCTAGGTGAATCTCCTCCCACGCTGTAGCTCCTGGGCGGCTGTACGGTGAGTCCTCAGCGTGTGAAGAAGCGGGCGGCTGATGGCACTCGCTTCGGAGGACAGCGTGCGTTCGTCTTCGAGTCAGCGCGGGCTGGGGGGGTGGGGGGGGGGGAGGGGTGGTAGCGGTGAGCCTAAAAATAATAATTGGGCATTTCAAATATGGGAGAAAATAACAAAAATAATTGACAGCTAAATTTTTATAAAAATTCCAGTAAATCAGAACGAGTATGTATTGCCCTCGTTTTCTTTATGAAATGTTTTACTTTTTTCATGCAATTTTTTTAAAAGTTCTTAGCGCCTGTAATGTGTTAATTACTCCTTGCAGACTCTGTGATAATTCTTCAGTTGTGCGCATTTTGCTAGGTTGCATGAAGGGATGCCACTGATCATTGAAAACACGTCAGTCCTGGGAACAGCAGCTTGCAGGGTAGAGCTATTACAGTCCTCTGGTGGATCCATTAATCTCCCAGCATCACACTCCCTGTCAGCTCAAAGTTTAGCAGGGATCCTGAGAGCAGCTTGTCCAATAGTAATGTTACTTGCTAACTTTGTTTAGCATAAGTGAGGCAGTGAATCATAATCTCCAAGTATATAGAGGAGCTGTGTTTTGGAGCTGTGGATGTATGGCTATGGGCAAATGTTTTGTATCGCCTACAGTTGTAGGATTGAGAGAATTGTTTTTTTAATAGTTTAGATATTTAATAACATTGTGTAATCAAAGAAACTACAAAATGATACCGCAAGCCATAATAGCAGCACAGTAGTTTCAGTTTTTCTTTATCAGTATATGGAAAACTACAAAGTGGTATGGAATTTTAGGATTGAGACCTTAATTAAACAAAGATAACTATATAAATATATAATCTGTTTTTTCTGTCTGTCTCTCCACGTGTATAGATCTACAGACTGGCGTATTCAGTCAGTGTAATGACTGGGCCATACATTATAATGATGACCCTGCATACTGAAGCGCCACTCGGATAGGTAGAACAGGGAGGTCTCTGATAAATCCATCTGTTTTCACGCGCTTGCTTTCCAATTCCTGATTTATAATCTTCATTAAAGTCAATTCCCCATCTGTATATCCACAGATGAATCTGTGGTTGGAAATGTTTCATGCAACGTGTGCCCGAATTCCAGAGAGAAGCCACCGTTCGCAGATTGAAACTGCTGCTAGTAATTATTCCTGGAGATTTACTGCCCAGAGTTGTGCTATAAGGTGCCTGCCTTGTAAGTACCGTACTGCTCTCGCGTAGCTTGTCTTTGCAGGCTCTTATGTTCTCTGAACAGCCTCCCTCTGTGCTGGTGGAGCAGAGAAAGACAAATGGGGCTCTTATACTGTCTGAACATCCTCCCTCTGTGCTGGTGGATTGATCTCAAAACTTTGTCAAGTTGGGTTTTAATGGCTCTGCCTCAAAACCATGGCTAGGTCGTCTCCTTTACTATCAAAGAGTCTGACAAAGTTAGCAAAGTCTTCATTGTGGAAACAGCGGAGAACAAAATCGAACGCAAAAATGAAGGCTGGCTCCTCTGGGGGGGGTGGGGGTCTCGGTGGACGTTAAGCTGAACTGCAGAGGAGCGTTTCCTCGTTGGCATCGAAAGGTGGTCGTCTGCGCTTCCGCGGCATCAGAGATGTCAGTTTCTGAGCCCTCACCTGGCATCGGAGATGTTGTCTGAGCTCGGAGTCAGTGCTATACACAGTATACAAAAGTGAGCTAAAAGCACGTTTTACAAGCATCCAGCGTACGTGACAAGAATCACGCCCCCTCCCCGTGGTCTCCTCTCTCCTGTCTCCTACGTTCTCTCCTCCTCTGTCATATAATTCAACCAGCTCTCTTCCTCCTCCTTCACACAACCCACTTCAGTGACCTGTGATACAATCCAGGGCATGTGCTGAATTCATACTAATTAGAGCTATCTGTTTGCACGCTTTGTCTAAGAGTTTAATAAACCTTTAATTCAAAGCTTGCTGTCTTTAAGTTTCTTTGAACAGAGAACAGATATAGATAATCAAAGCTGAAGGAAGCAGAGGGAGCAGTGTGTTGCTAATGGGGTATTCTTAGCTGGAACCCTAAACATTAAGCACATACAGAATATCACTGTTTACCATTTCAAGAGGCACATATAATTATTGCGACTTACGTACAACCTTACAGCAGTGCTGGTGGAGGCGAGAAAGAGTAAGGGAGGCTCTTATATTCTCTGAGCAGCCTCCCTCTGTGCCGATGGAGCAAATAAAGAGAAAGGAAAGCTCTTATACTTTCTGAACAGCCTCCCTCTGTGCTGGCGGAGCAGAGAAAAAGAGGCTCTTATGCTCTCTGAACAGCCTCCCGCTGTGCTGGTGGAGCAGAGAAAGATAAATGGGGCTCTTAAACTCTCTGAATAGCCTCCCTCTGTGCTGGTAAGCAGAGAAAGACAAAGGGAGGCTCTTATACTGTTTGAACATCCTCCCTCTGTGCTGGTAAGCAGAGAAAGACAAAGGGAGGCTCTTATACTGTTTGAACATCCTCCCTCTGTGCTGGTGGATTGATCTCAAAACTTTGTCAAGTTGGGTTTTAATGGCTCTGCCTCAAAACCATGGCTAGGTAACCCATTTCATCCCCTGACCGCTCTGTGGGAAGAAGAGTCTCCTTAGTCCTAAGTCTGTACACTTAAAGAATTGGTTAATTATAGCAGCTCCTTTTAAGATTTTAAAGACCTCAGTCATGTCCCTCTAATTCTTTTTTGTTCCGTGCTAAATAGAATTCTTCCTGCCTGTCTTCCCAGCTCACTCCTTTAATCCCTGGAATTAGTTTGGTGGCTCTTCACTGGACTCTCTCCAGGGTCGCATTGTCCCTTTGGTGCGGTGGTGACCAGAAATGGACAAAGAAAGTGTGGTCTCACCAGTGCATTATACAACCTCATCATCTCATTCTGTTTGCCTTTCTGATTGCTTCCCTGCACTATCTGGTTGCTGACAGTGGTGAGTCTATTTCAACGCCAAGCTCTTTCTCTTGGTGGGCCTGTTCCAGTTCTATCCCCCCTCATTTGGTATTTGGATCCTACATTTTTGACGCTGAATTTCATTCACTACCTTTCTGCCCATTTCAGTAAGCGACACCTGATCCAGTTGGTTAGGCAGATCCTAATAAAGCAACCAGCGTATGTCTTTCACACCATGTCAAGTGGACTTCTAGAAGCGCGCATTTCTGTTTCTAGCTGTGATGAAACTTGCTCAGGACCTTCCTTTGCCTACCAGGAAATAGAGAACTGTTTCTCCATAACGTAGATTGGTAAAGGCTTGGTTGTGATGCCAGCGTGATGCCCTCCCTCCCAGTCTCTGCCAGCACCCGCCCCCACATCTCTCTGCCAGGCCAGCTGGGCTCCGTGGGCGAGAGGCCTGCCTGATCGAAAGCCAGGGGGCAGAATGCCAGCTGCACCCGTTCGAGCAGCGAGGGGGTGGGGGCAGGTGAAAGCATTCCCTGTCCTGCATAGAGGCCCTCTGTTTCCCTCAGTGCTCGCTCTTAAAGGTGCAGTCCCTGTGCTCCTGAATGGAGATTCACTTATTTAAATCGCCTGATTTATGTAACGCAAGAAACGCCAGGGGGGACAGAGTCCAGCCAGTATAAATACAGAGAGTGTTGCTAACATCTCATCAACCATTCCAGCTTGTAGACAAATCCAGCTGCACCCTTCGCTTTGTCCTGTGGGATCCACAATGCAGTCATGTGTAGGGTTACCAGAAGTTCCGGGAAAAATGGGATCGCCCAAGTTTTCAGCCTTAATTTTTTTATCCCGTTCTGTGACAGTAAAATTGTTAAATCGTCCAGTTTTTTTATATTGTATACAAAACTGTAGCAGTGTCTCAGCAAGTTTACAGCAGAGCGATGCATTAGGTCGTGTTAGCGCCATTCAAAAATTATGGAAGTAATTCTGATTTATATGTGTATAACGTGTTTTAATAACATATCTATTTTTCTCTAATCTGGCTTTTTGTACATTTTGACATGTTTTGATTAGATGACATTTAGGCGTCAGTGTTGAAGAAAAATAAAATTCTCTTTTTCACACTAGAAATCTGGTAACCCTAGTCACATGACTTTTTCTATAGCCATGCCTCATTACTAGGAGGTGTCCAGTAGAAATTAGTTATTCCACTACCACACAAATTTTCCCCATCCCCATATTTGCATCTTCCATCTACTATCCCCTTGATTATAATAAATAGCTTTATTTTTATATAGCGCCTTTCACACTGTACCTCCATCACAAAGCGCTTTCCAGAGGCAGGCTGTGAACTGCGCATTAGATGCAGAGTCACTTCCAATAGTGCGTTGATTTAGTATCTCATCCACAGAGCGCAAGGAGGTGAAGCGACTCTCTCAGGGTCACACACAGCCAGTCAGACAGCGGTAGAGGTGGGATTTGAACCTGTGACCTTCTAGGTGACAAGCTCTGGTCTTTAACCACTGGACCACACTGCCTCAATTATGCTCCCAGGAAGGGTATAAAACAATGGACCAGTGTCTCAAAGCGCAATAACGCAGAACCATCAGCAACAACAAAAACACCAATTCAAATTCTATTAAAAAACAGCACAGTACACATTGCTGTAGAGAATGATGAGAGAAAACATTTAGTGTGATTTAGAAGAGGTTGCAAATTCAACGAAAATGTAGATTATGTAAATGATTATTATCGCTCGGTCTGTAAAATAATTGGGCAAACTAAACGATGTTATGAAATATTGTTTGTAGCATTATGATGTTCATTTCAATTCTCCTGTCTGTAGCCCTCTCTGTTTTGCTTGGTGTGGCAGAGCAAAGCTCTGCCCTTTTTAAATTGGCAGGGATGGGGTTAATTTCCCCTACCTGCCTGGGTTTATTATGTTCAGGTGGCTGGGGTTAATTAGTTGATTAGGTTAATTAATGATCAATCAGCTAATCAACCCCAGCCACCTGAACATAATAAACCCAGGCAGGTAGGGGAAATTAACCCCATCCCTGCCAATTTAAAAAGGGCAGAGCTTTGCTCTGCCACACATGGTTTTAACATCGTCCTTTTTCATTCCCTCTGTGACCTGCTGCTATGTGAACGTCTTTTTGTGTTGCCTTTTTATGGCTCACATTGTGAATGAGAAATAATCAATGCATCTGGCTGTAATGTGTGCTCTAGTCTAACAAATCGCTTCTGGCTCTCGGCGCTGACTTTCTGAATTGGGCAGAAAAATAAGCCTCACCTTTTTCTCGTGCCACCTGTCGGGTCGTGTGAGTTTCCATGTCGTTTAGGGAGATTCGTTCTCCTTCCAAATGCAAAAGCTTCCCTCCACTCACTTCGGTGCACAGTGCAACACTGATTTCCTTCCCTCCGCTCACTTCAGTGCACAGTGCAACACTGATAGGCTTCCCTCCGCTCACTTCCCCTGCCTTGAGGAAGGAATAAGCCTGGTGGCTAATGATCTGCTCTGAAACGACACACCGCACAGAACACGCACACTGGATATTAAACAGGCACGACAATGCAGACAGAGCACAGAGATCCCACCAACACAGGAATCATTTTATTGGAGGCTTGTGCCACGCTTGCAGCTTCAGCAGCTGATATTATCCGGCGAGCTACAGCTGATGCAGGTCCTGCAGAGGTGCAACCCAGACCTCGCAAGCATGCGATTGACTGGGCTCTGATGAATTCCTCACCTTGCATTCCCGTGGGCTGCAATTAAAGCGCTAACGATCTGCAGCGAGGGGCCAGACACTGTTCTACAGTCAGAGCTGGGATTGAGACGCCAACACAGGGAATTCATTCTGCCTCTTCAGCACAATGGCAACGTCGCTGGCTGAGTTTAATAATTTCACCTGGGGATCAATCCAGTCCACCTTTTTTTATTAAAATTCCAGGTTAGTTTATTGAGAGGGGGGTGTGGCAGAATGCAAAATAAGAGCTAGAAACCAAGGCTAGGGAACTGTGTCCTTTAGGCTAACCAAAGCTTTTAAATCCATCCTCTTCCCTTATTTTAGGACCAACGAAGGTCTCATTACCAAGAGCAGCATTTTAAAATTGAAACTAAATGATTTTCTTTCTAAGTGTTGCCTAGTCACAATTAACACAACTGATCATGGTGTCGCATTGACAATTTATGATACGTTACAGAATATTATATATACTGCACCCTCTTTACAGAAATGCATCCTTTTATAAATTTTACAGTGCACTCAAATCACAGAGCCTACCTGCTGCTTTTGTTTTCTGGTGCTATGAGTCAGGCTTTCTTTGCAAATTCTAGACTTCCGATTCAGAACTGTAATTGTAGTCCAGAAACTTAGCTTTCTTATAGATCCCAGAGATTGCAGGAGGTTTGCAGTGTGTCTGTTCTCTGTGCATGTGGTCAGTGGAAGGCATTGCACAGGCAGCGCTGTGCCAGTATTTGAAAACCATTGAGGTTTAAACACAGGGCAGTGAGCACAGCAATAGCAGCTTGAGAAATACTGTGTGCCATGGCAGCAATTACCAAACACAACATAAACACAATGACGACAGCCTCTTAAAGGAACGCTGCCCGAAAGCAGTGTTCTTACCTCTTATTAGCTCTAGCAACGTTATTTCTGCCCCTCCTTTAAATGAGGCTTTAAAATCGAAGAGCCTTTGGTTCTTTGCTTTTATTTTTTTTCTACAATATGCAATAGGAAGATTTCAAAGACATCACTATTAAAGCAAATATTGTTGCTCATTTTCTTCTAGTTTTACCTAAAGGTGAAAGTAATACTGATGAAGGCACTGGAGCCCAAACGCTGGTCTGCTTGACTCAGTTTAGTTTCAATAACACTGATGAAGGCACTAGAGCCCAAACGCTGGTCTGCTTGACTCAGTTTAGTTTCAGTAACGCTGATGAAGGCACTAGAGCCCAAACGCTGCTCTGCTTGACACAGTTTTGTTTCAGTAACGCTGATGAAGGCACTAGAGCCCAAACGCTGCTCTGCTTGACACAGTTTTGTTTCAGTAACGCTGATGAAGGCACTAGAGCCCAAACGCTGGTCTGCTTGGTCTCTTCTAGTTTTACAGCAGCACCACAAATTAAGGTATTAGCGCAAACATCCTGACGCAACCACAGGCAGCCTTTAAATAAGCTTTGTGTTCTCGCTGAAGCCCAAGCTGCCAACGATTGGTCTGCAGTGCTGTGGCGTCGTGTCAACACAGCCCCGGGGCATCTCTCTACGCGAGACCTGGATTGATTTCTCTCTACAGGACCTGAGCTACAAATGTGATTAAGTGTTCCTAGCCTATAGGAGCCTGTCAGCCCACAGCTTCGTGTTGTGTTTGAAGATCTCAGAAGAAACATTGGAGCAGCTTTCCTTGAAATGAAGCCTGTTTTTATTGGAACCCGTTATTAAAAATGCTTGGGTTGTTTAAAAAATAACCCCATTGCCAGTTTGAGGGAGGCCCGGAACACTCTCTCTCTCTCTCTCTCTCTCTCTCTCTCTCTCTCTCTCTCTCTCTCTCTCTCTCTCTCTCTCTCTCACAGCACTGTCCGTCACACTAAACTTCAAAACCCATCTTTTCCCCTCTTATTAGCACTGGCCACAGTATATCTGCTCCTCTTATATTCAGTGTTTTTAATGCCTGGGGGTTTTCAAAGATGCCGAGAGCTGATGTATAATCACTTCTTGTTGTGTTGTAGGTCAAAGCCACTCCAATCAATCGATCAATCGGTCAATCGTTATCCTCTCATGGTCGAGCACCATCACACTTTACATGATGCAGTAACGGCAAGAAAAAATGGTCGAGCTGCGCTGCAGAACGTGTTGCTTCCTGAATTAACAAGCAAAGAACCAAACGAAGAGAAGCAAAGTTAAAGAGAGGCACGAAGTCTCATGTGAAAGCACTGGCTAGCACTGAACGATGCAGTCCAGGCTGTGTGCCTGCTCTGCACT
Organism: Polyodon spathula; assembly: GCF_017654505.1. NCBI lineage: Eukaryota > Metazoa > Chordata > Actinopteri > Acipenseriformes > Polyodontidae > Polyodon > Polyodon spathula. The sequence continues at coordinate 1,052,095 of NC_054581.1, read as the reverse complement.
AGGTCTGAGTCAGACAGATTGCATCTGATTCCAGCCGTGTGGTGACAGATTTCAAACAGGCTGCAGAGATACCACCAAAGGCTTTAAAGAGACATGATACATTGTACTGCAGGAAAAAACAAAACAGCTAAATAACACATTGCTGTCTGTACTGCACAGGGAAAGGATGACTACTGTTACAGTGAAGAACCTTTAACAGCATCACCAGCAACAAAAAATGCATTGCACAATACAGACAGACAGATAGGATACCATGGTACTGCACCTCCTGAACTGTCCATCACCTCCTGAACAGTTCCCATCACCTCCTGAACTGTGTCCATCACCTCCTGAACTGTTCCCATCATCTCCTGAACTGTGTCCATCACCTCCTGAACTGTTCCCATCATCTCCTGAACTGTTCCCATCATCTCCTGAACTGTGTCCGTCACCTCCTGAACTGTTCCCATCACCTCCTGAACTGTTCCCATCACCTCCTGAACTGTTCCCATCACCTCCTGAACTGTTCCCATCACCTCCTGAACTGTTCCCATCATCTCCTGAACTGTTACTATCACCTCCTGAACTGTTCCCATCATCTCCTGAACTGTTCCCATCATCTCCTGAACTGTGTCCATCACCTCCTGAACTGTTCCCATCACCTCCTGAACTGTTCCCATCACCTCCTGAACTGTTCCCATCACCTCCTGAACTGTTCCCATCACCTCCTGAACTGTTCCCATCACCTCCTGAACTGTTCCCATCACCTCCTGAACTGTTCCCATCACCTCCTGAACTGTTCCCATCACCTCCTGAACTGTTCCCATCACCTCCTGAACTGTTCCCATCACCTCCTGAACTGTTCCCATCATCTCCTGAACTGTTCCCATCACCTCCTGAACTGTTCCCATCATCTCCTGAACTGTGTCCATCATCTCCTGAACTGTTCCCATCACCTCCTGAACTGTTCCCATCACCTCCTGAACTGTTCCCATCACCTCCTGAACTGTTACCATCACCTCCTGAACTGTTCCCATCACCTCCTGAACTGTTCCCATCATCTCCTGAACTGTTCCCATCACCTCCTGAACTGTTCCCATCACCTCCTGAACTGTTCCCATCATCTCCTGAACTGTTCCCATCACCTCCTGAACTGTTCCCATCATCTCCTGAACTGTTCCCATCACCTCCTGAACTGTTCCCATCACCTCCTGAACTGTTCCCATCATCTCCTGAACTGTTCCCATCATCTCCTGAACTGTTCCCATCATCTCCTGAACTGTTCCCATCATCTCCTGAACTGTTCCCATCATCTCCTGAACTGTTTCCATCACCTCCTGAACTGTTCCCATCACCTCCTGAACTGTTCCCATCACCTCCTGAACTGTGTCCATCACCTCCTGAACTGTTCCCATCACCTCCTGAACTGTTCCCATCACCTCCTGAACTGTTCCCATCACCTCCTGAACTGTTACTATCACCTCCTGAACTGTTCCCATCATCTCCTGAACTGTTCCCATCACCTCCTGAACTGTTCCCATCACCTCCTGAACTGTTCCCATCACCTCCTGAACTGTTCCCATCACCTCCTGAACTGTTCCCATCACCTCCTGAACTGTTCCCATCATCTCCTGAACTGTTCCCATCACCTCCTGAACTGTTCCCATCACCTCCTGAACTGTTCCCATCACCTCCTGAACTGTTCCCATCACCTCCTGAACTGTTCCCATCATCTCCTGAACTGTTCCCATCACCTCCTGAACTGTTCCCATCACCTCCTGAACTGTTCCCATCATCTCCTGAACTGTTTCCATCACCTCCTGAACTGTTCCCATCACCTCCTGAACTGTTCCCATCACCTCCTGAACTGTTCCCATCACCTCCTGAACTGTTCCCATCACCTCCTGAACTGTTCCCATCACCTCCTGAACTGTTACTATCACCTCCTGAACTGTGTCCATCACCTCCTGAACTGTTCCCATCATCTCCTGAACTGTTCCCATCACCTCCTGAACTGTTCCCATCATCTCCTGAACTGTTCCCATCATCTCCTGAACTGTGTCCATCACCTCCTGAACTGTTCCCATCACCTCCTGAACTGTTCATCATCTCCTGAACTGTGTCCATCACCTCCTGAACTGTTCATCACCTCCTGAACTGTGTCCGTCACCTCCTGAACTGTTACTATCACCTCCTGAACTGTTTCCATCACCTCCTGAACTGTTCCCATCACCTCCTGAACTGTTCCCATCATCTCCTGAACTGTTCCCATCACCTCCTGAACTGTTCCCATCACCTCCTGAACTGTTCCCGTCACCTCCTGAACTGTTCCTATCACCTCCTGAACTGTTCCCATCACCTCCTGAACTGTTCCCATCACCTCCTGAACTGTTCCCATCACCTCCTGAACTGTTCCCATCACCTCCTGAACTGTTCCCATCACCTCCTGAACTGTTCCCATCACCTCCTGAACTGTGTCCGTCACCTCCTGAACTGTTCCCATCATCTCCTGAACTGTTCCCATCACCTCCTGAACTGTTCCCATCACCTCCTGAACTGTTCCCATCACCTCCTGAACTGTTCCCATCACCTCCTGAACTGTTCCCATCACCTCCTGAACTGTTCCCATCACCTCCTGAACTGTTCCCATCACCTCCTGAACTGTTCCCATCACCTCCTGAACTGTTACTATCACCTCCTGAACTGTCCGTCACCTCCTGAACTGTGTCCATCACCTCCTGAACTGTCCATCACCTCCTGAACTGTTCCCATCACCTCCTGAACTGTGTCCATCACCTCCTGAACTGTCCATCACCTCCTGAACTGTCCCCATCACCTCCTGAACTGTCCGTCCACTCCTTGACCTCTTGACCCTCTGGCAGAGAGACAGCCTTTAGCAGCCTATCAAATCCACTCTCTAGAAATCCCCAACATGTGCTCTTTGTTTACACTTCTCACTGCCTCATTGAACAGTATGCCTCGTGGTGTTCCCCCCTCATCAAACTGCAACATGACCTTGTTCAATTAAAGGGCTATTTTATATTTCATTTCCGTGTGATCTTTGATTGCTGTTTCTTCTCAGGTCATTCATAACCAGACAGACTAACTGTTTCAAACTAGCTGTAACTTTTTTACAATCACTACTGAAAGGTGACTTGCTGAAGCTAGGAAGAGATTTTAGAAACTTTGTATGAGATTACTCAAGGCTGGGGTGTGCGTGGCTCAGTGAGGGAGGGGGGTGTGTGTAGCTCAGTGAGGGAGGGGGAGGTGTGTAGCTCAGTGAGGGAGGGGGTGTGTGTAGCTCAGTGAGGGAGGGACGTGTGCGTGCAGCTCAGTGAGGGAGGGGGGTGCTTGTGGCTCAGTGAGGGAGGGGGGGTGTGTGCAGCTCAGTGAGGGAGGGGGGTGTGTGTAGCTCAGTGAGGGAGGGACGTGTGCGTGCAGCTCAGTGAGGGAGGGGGGTGCTTGTGGCTCAGTGAGGGAGGGGGGGTGTGTGCAGCTCAGTGAGGGAGGGGGGTGTGTGTGGCTCAGTGAGGGAGGGGGGTGTGTGTAGCTCAGTGAGGGAGGGGGGTGTGTGTAGCTCAGTGAGGGAGGGGGTGTGTGTAGCTCAGTGAGGGAGGGACGTGTGCGTGCAGCTCAGTGAGGGAGGGGGGTGCTTGTGGCTCAGTGAGGGAGGGGGGGTGTGTGCAGCTCAGTGAGGGAGGGGGGTGCGTGTAGCTCAGTGTGGGGGCTGGCTGGGGTGTGAAGCTCAGTGAGGGAGGGGGGAGGTGTTTGTGGGGCTGTGTGTGTGATAGTGGATGGGCTGCAGTTGTGAGTGGCCTTGCTGTCAATCTATGATGTATGATCCTAGTCTTGGAGGGTTGTAGCTACATTTCCCCCCTGCGCTGCAATCAGTCACATCAGCTGATAACACACGCAGCCATCCATAAGACTACCACTGAAGTCAGACAGCACTGTGACACTGTGTGACCGTGTGTGGCTGTAATTCTGTGTGTGACTGTGGGATTGTGTGTTCTGTGTGTTTTTGTTTCTTTCTTTCTTGGGTATTATTTTCATGATCAGGAAGCAGGCACATTAAATAAAAAAAGGGAAACTGACAACTGTAAAGGATTCTGTACAGTGTCAGTTTGTTGCATTGCTTTGTTGACGGGGGAGAGACGCAGAGTGTGGGTCGTGAGTCTTAGTGTTTTATTAAAATTGAGTGAGCTCTTTGACTCTGTGTGAGTTGCCTGTTCTAGGTGCTGGGGAACTGCCTTCTGTCACAAACGCTCTTTAAGGAAAAGAGCGACAGGGGGAGGCAGCACAAGGAGGTTCAGTGCCTCGCTTGGGGTCACACACAGTGAGTCAGGAGCTGAGCTGGGATTTGAACCTCCTGGTTACAAGCCCCTTTCTTTAACTACTGGACCACACAGCCCTCCTATACAATGGGTATAGTTTTGATTTATCCAGAGAAGCCCTTTTCCTATTGTGAGCAAAATGAGAAAAATGAAGAGACGTAAGAAATATGAGATCATGACTCTGGAAATAGACCCCTTTCATTTTATTTTCTTCTGCATTTGTGGCTAATTTATCCATCTGTAGTTTAGGTGGTGAAAAGTCTACAATGTTTGAAAATACAGACGCGGCTGGAAACAGCAATGAAAATACCCCAAAACAGTATCACTCTTCTGTGTAAAACACTCATTAGAAACCATGGTTTTTAGTATTTGCGCTGTACATGTGTGTAAGAGATCAGGCTTGGACAGCGCTGTTTTTGAAACACATGCACCCACGCCAGGTTTCTGATTTCCAGTCCAAATCTATACGTTATCACTGCAGTGCTTTCTCTTAGATTACACTAAAGTTGTGTGCTTAATAACTATGTTATAGAGTGTTAGTAAAGCATTATAGATGTGTTAAGCATACAATAGCCATAGATGGGATTACAGTTTTATAAAGTTTTATAATGCTTTATTAACTCTCTATAACATAGTTATTAAGCATATGTTATATATTTATAAAACATTAATAAGCAGCATCTTAATATAAAGTGTTACCTTTCTGTGTAGCCTATTTTTAACTTTTGAGAGAATCAGAATCTGGGGGTGTCTGTAAGTCAATTAGACATATTCCCTCTTGCATGCAACAACGAAGATCACAATACTTTGCCATGCTACTGATGGCTCTTAGTTAAGATACTGTAGAGCTGTGCAGGAAGCTGACTATCACTGACCTCTCCAGAAGGCTTTGCTCATATTGTCTAAGGAGTAGAAGCCAAATCAAAGGAGCTTGCATGACGCACTGGTGAGACCGCACTTCGAATCCTGTGGGGAACGTCGTTGATTGAGACGGATTAAGAACGGAGAGTGCTGAGGATAGGGAATGAGGTATCTAGTCATGTTGCTGATGGTGAGTCATTGGGGTTTCTCCAAAACCTGACTCGACAGAGTTTTGAGATCAATCAGCTACTAGGAATCGGACAAGCATTGATGCTCTGAATGGCCTGCTCTCGTTCATAAATACGATATTGAAATACAATTGGGCTTATAAATTGCTTTTTGTGAGCTCAAAGAGCTGTTCATAAAATAATTAATTAATAAACGCCAAACAGATAGATTGAAGCCCTATCCGCCTCCCCCAGCTTTGAGCTGAGTCTTCAGCACGGTCAGTAGCCCTGCAGGAGAAAAGCGAAAGAGAACAGGCTGGGACGCATTCAGACAACAAGATCCGAAAATCAATCTGAAATGAAACAGGCAACCCAGCGCTCTCTCTCTCTCTCTCTCTCTCTCTCTCTCTCTCTCTCTCTCTCTCTCTCTCTCCCTCTCTCCTCCCCCCCCTCTCCTCTCTCTCCCGCAGTGAGATCTCTGGAGGATGAAGTGAGCCCCTTTCCCAGGACTCTCATGAGGAAAGCTTGGAAAGATGGAACGTAACAGAGGGGAGAAAAGAGACAGGCACTGTTCCCTACTAGCGACCGGGCTGCATGCAGAAAAACAAGCGTCCACAGTCTAAAAGGAAATACACCCCAATAAAACCGCTAACCACATGAAGACGAGTTTGTTTTTCAAAGGAAGAAGGAATACAATCTCTTTATACCTGTGCGACTGTGTTCAGTGACTTCCTTTCTCAAGTCAAAATGTTTTGCTTCCTCCTTCCAGAGTGGTTGTCCCAATGCGGGGTCCCAGTGTTCTCCCCTAAAAGGAGGGGGGACACTTGCGTCCTGTGGATCTTGGGCTTGGCTCTGCCGCTGGCTCTGACCTCGTGCCAAAAAACTGACGGAGCCAGCAGCAAATATCCACTGGTGACCACCAACTACGGCAAACTCCGCGGAGTGAAGAAAGATCTCAACAATGAGATCCTGGGACCCGTGGAGCAGTATTTGGGGGTACCCTACGCCACCCCCCCAGTTGGAGAGCGGAGGTTTCAGCCCCCGGAAGCCCCAGGCTCCTGGTCTGAAGTCCGGAACGCCACTCAGTTCGCACCAGTTTGCCCGCAGAATATTCACGGCGTGCTGCCGGAAATCATGCTCCCGGTGTGGTTTACGGATAACCTGGAAATCGTGGCAGGATACGTGCAGAACCAGAGTGAGGACTGTCTCTACCTTAACGTTTACGTGCCAACTGAAGACGGTAAGTGATCTTTGGCCGTTCAATAGCTTCAGGAATTTTTCCACTCTTGCAGGATTTCTTGTTGTGTACAGTGCCTTTCATTTCCCCCTCCTCTTCTAAACTTTGCGTATCCCCAAGGATCCGTTTCAAAAAGTGTCTCTAACACCCCCCCCTCCGTTCTCCTCTTTTTTGTAAACCAGATTTTTCATTTTTCTTGATTCGCCACGGAGTTCTTGTCGCTCTGTTTCCCTTCAAAAACTGTTCAAAGGATATTCTTTTCTTTCCAGTGTTTTTGTTATCTGATTTCTTTTTTGTGTGTGTGTGTGTGTGTGTGTTTCTGTGCCTGGTTTGTCACTTTGTGATGTCTGTTTCTATGTTTGCCGCTGGACTTCTTTTTCTCCAATCCTGACAAACCACACTGTCAATGCTCTGGGTCTAACTTGGCCCCACTCCCTGCTCTTTCAAAGTAACATTTTCAAATCCTTGCACCCAGCCTTTAACTGTTCAACTATCGACTTCCTATTCGCCATCCAAACAAAATGACGACTTCTTGCTCGCTTGCTATTTCCTGTTCACAATGAGTCCAGCAACTTCCTCTTTCTAGCTTATTCCCCTAACTGCTTCCTGGTTTTAGCCACACATTTATTTACTGCTTCCTGTTCACAATCCAAGCCCGGTTTTTATATTTCCTGTTTACAACAAGACTCAAGCAATTACATCCTGTTTCCAGTCCAAGCCCAGTTTTTATTTCCTGTTTACTCATTCGGTTTTTACAGGTATGTTTATTGTTCTTTCTTTTTCACAATTCACTGGGATTTCAGTTTTTTTCTTTCTTGAAAAAGTTTTTGATCGAATCACCTTTCTTTGTGCAGCTTCATAGAAAGACATTGAGGTGACGAAGGAACACAAATTCTCCTACAGCCCAGAGCAGCGATCCTTACAGAAACGCCCCTTCCTCGAGAACATTTAGAACAATCCGACCTAAATTATTAAAATTACATTGCGAATCAATAAAAGAGAAACAAAACCAATAACACTGGTTAATTTAAAATGATGTCATTTGCAGCTTGAATTCTGAACCCATACAAGAATATATTGACCATGAAAAGCTTTTTTTACATCACCCAAACTGTGATCTTATATATAAGTTTGATTTTGCAGGTTGACTGGCGTGGGTCAGTTTGCGAGTGTGACCCATGAAATTTGGCACTGTCAATACCTTTTAGAATTTTGAATGCTTGAATTAGGTCGCCACGTAGTCTTCTTGGTTCAAGACTGAACAGATTCAATTATTTTGGCCTGTCTGCATATGACATGCCTTTTAAGCGCAGAATAATTCTGGTCGCTCTTCTTTGCACTCTTTCTAGAGCAGCAATATCTTTTTTATAGCGAGGTGATCAGAACTTAGCAGCAAGATATTAATCTATCTAGAAAAACAGAATGCATTGTATTCTTAGATGTGATTATATAAGGAAAGTGAAGGAATATTGGAAAACTACAGTGGATTTCATAATGAATACACAGGTGGCAATAACATTGAAGGTGCATTTACTTAGTCTTCAACAGGAGCCTAAGTTTGGCTTAGCAGATGTCCTGGGAAAGCTGGGATTGTCCCAGTTTTCAGCCTTCATTTTTTGTCCCGGTCAGAAACAGTAAAACAGTTCCATCATCCTGGTGTTGCAATTCTGACATTTTTGGGTTTTTTTGTAAGTTCAAAACTGTTGCGCAGTAATTCTACAAAAATAAAATAACGAAACGTATGGATTGCATGTTTAATAATTCTGATTCTTGCTGAGTGTTTTTAAAACATGAAACTCAGCTCTCTCATCTCATCGAACCCCGGCGGCGATCTGACCTAATTCCACAACAAACAGTGAGAAATTGGGAACGTAATTCCAGCTAATGTGAAATTTGAATTCCTCCCTGCGGGGGGGGGGGGGTGGGGGTTCGGGGGACTGACGCAGCACATTCACACTTTGCTTGGGGGGCTGCTTCGCTCTGCTGTCTTGTGTTAGGCCTGTGCAGAACATCATTAAACCGAATCGCAAAACATCTCTGCAGTCAGTTATCATTGAAGGGGAGTGCAGAATTATTTGCATCAGGACTTTGATCTTTCTGTAACCCCTTTCAATTAAAATAAATTCTCTCCAGGCCTGATTTTTTTCAATGCTGCTGCTTAGTTTATCTTTCTGAGATGAATACTAGAAGTTATTTATTTCAAGCGACATGACAATGACTCTGTCGAAGGGGCAGTGGTAGGATGTGAGCAGCTCAATAAGATATTAAAGTTTAGATAGTAAGAATACTTTGATTATTAGCCTCCCCTTCTCTCTCTGTGTGGGATTCCCTGCTGACTATTGCATTGTGACGGACTGGTTGAGTTCAGTGCTGCTGCTGCACTGTAAATTCACTCTCCTTGAGCAGTAGGTATTAGGACCCCACACCCTGACACCCCACAGTGAAGATTCTCTGACACATGTGCATACTCTCCCCTTGTTGGCAGAGATGTGCACCCCCACTGTGCGATTATAACTCCAGAGTTAAAGATTTGTGAGTAGGGCCCCTTAGCATTGCCCTGTGCCAGCCATTGTCCTGTCACAATGCATCTCAGTGTTTGAGTCTCGGACCGTGCTATGTGTGGGATGTGAGGGGAAGCACGGGGGGGGGAGGGAGGCAGTGGTTCAGTCTGAGATGTATTCTGCTGTCAGTTGCTGTAAAGCTTCTTCTTATCTTCTTTCTTGAACCGTGAATGAAGGAATTAGTAAAGGCTTGCTTCTGAGGCTATTTATAGAGTGTGCTGGCCAGACCAGTGTGCAGTGCGTGGTGTGCAGTGTGCTCATACTAATATAGCATCTCAATGCAATCAAACCATTTAATATCACTCCTATTAAAGTGATGAGAGAATATCATATGTTGACCTGATCAGGAAACTGATCCTGCTCTGTTCCATTGTCAGTAGATCTTGCCAGCTGACCTTGCGTTGTTCCACACTCTCCCATCTCATCTGTTCTCCCTGCTTGGCCTGGGAAAATGCCTTTACGCACCTCATCCTCTCCTCCTGCTTTTGCACCTCATTGACTGCCAGCTTCCTCCGTTGAGCTGGGGCTGCCCTGTGCCATGTAGGAGGAGCAGTACTGAGACCAAGACCCCCTCTCCCATGCTGTACGAAGGGCAGCCTTTGCATCTTCCACAGCTTGCATGATTGCAGACCCCTGCCTGGGGGTCCAGTGAAGGTGGGCTTATGTACTTCTCATGCTGCAGTTGTGTCTACATCTACAGAACCGCTTGTCTGATTGTGATCACACTTGCTAAGGGCCTTCTTTAACACAAGCTGTCAAGTCTCTGTCACCATGTAGGTGGCATATGAAGGCTGTCACACTTCCATCAGAGTTTATATTTAAATAAGGTGCTGTGCTTTATTGCAACTTACTGTGTGCAGTGTTGCTGAAGCCGACACCCTGGGATCCTCCAAGAAGCTGCTTGATGAGATTCTGGGATCAATAAGCTGCTGAAGACCAAACGAGCAAGATGGGCCGAATGGCCTCCTCTCGTCTGTAAACTTTCTTATGTCTATGTTTACAGCTCTCCTCTGTTTTGAATGATTAAATATGTACACTGTCTGGCATGTTCTGAAATTTCGATTGATGGACTATTGTAATCAGTGCAATACGTACTACTTTCTATGGATTCTGTAGCACAACTAGGCATGTTTATGCATCAGTGCTGTGTTTTATGTCTCATTTTATTGGTGAATTCCTGATAAAGCCACTCAGTTTATTAATACAGTTTGGGAGAGTCTCTATGAAGTGATATTAAGGGTTTGATTGATCCTGATACAGAGGTTCCACGTTCCATCAACCGGAATACTGTTCCAGATTATTCACTGCAGTACAGAATGGGTGCATCCTGCAATATACTGACCCAGTACAGAATGGGTACATCCTGCAATACACTGACCCAGTACAGAATGGGTACATCCTGCAATACACTGACCCAGTACAGAATGGGTGCATCCTGCAATACACTGACCCAGTACAGAATGGGTGCATCCTGCAATACACTGACCCAGTACAGAATGGGTACATCCTGCAATACACTGACCCAGTACAGAATGGGTACATCCTGCAATACACTGACCCAGTACAGAATGGGTGCATCCTGCAATACACTGACCCAGTACAGAATGGGTACATCCTGCAATACACTGACCCAGTACAGAATGGGTACATCCTGCAATACACTGACCCAGTACAGAATGGGTACATCCTGCAATACACTGACCCAGTACAGAATGGGTGCATCCTGCAATACACTGACCCAGTACAGAATGGGTGCATCCTGCAATACACTGACCCAGTACAGAATGGGTGCATCCTGCAATACACTGACCCAGTACAGAATGGGTACATCCTGCAATACACTGACCCAGTACAGAATGGGTACATCCTGCAATACACTGACCCAGTACAGAATGGGTACATCCTGCAATACACTGACCCAGTACAGAATGGGTACATCCTGCAATACACTGACCCAGTACAGAATGACCTCAGTGTGTACATAATGAGCCTGTAAATGTAGCAAAGGCTTCTCGTGACGAGATGAATGAGAATCCGAAGGTGCAGTATGCACGTCGCCAGCTTCCAGGGTTTTCCTTGCACACTTTGGTGTACTTTTTTTGGCTGTAATTTGTTGCAGTCGTTTGCAATAGCTTGAAACAGTAGCACACACGTTATGCCACGTAACTCAGATTCTTCTCGGTTTTGACACCTCGCTGGCAGGATGCGTTTGGGCCAGTATTTGACGAATTTTCCTGTTTTCACAGTTTCCTTCCAGGTGATTTTACAGACCCACATTTTCTTGATTTCCAGCGAACGCACCTCTGTCTTCAGTAATATTTTGAAAATGTGGCCTTCGGTGAACATGCCCAAGCGACCTGTACACAAGTCTTATAAATCTCTAAACTCTAATCCTCGTTCTGATCTATTGTAAACGGATACTACTGACTATAATGTTATTGTACTTCGTTACAACCTACCTAAATATGTACATATTTTTGCACGATATATGGAAGTACACAATCAGAAAAGGGTTAGGGTTAGGGTTGGGAGATGCTAGGTTTAGAGTTAGGGTTAGGGTTATGTAATGCAATGTTTTTTTAACATTAGGCTGTTTGTAGCTATGCATAATAACTTTGTAATAATGTGTAAATAGCTGATACCTAAATCAACAATGTAAAATGTTACACAATTTTGTACAAATTCACAGTTATGTCTGAACCTGGTTTCGGATGATTTTTAAGGAAATCTATTCAACAGAAGTAGGTCAGGCTGCCCTCTCTTGCAAGGCACCCTGTAGATTCTGTGACAATACTGTCAGTGTAAGGTAATTGCAGATTCTGGAATGCAGGATTCTAATGTTATATTAGAGACAGTGTTGGAGATCAGTAGAGGACTGGGGGAGCATGTTAGCACAGTTTTTTTTTTTTTTTCCCACTTGATGGTAACAGTTCTTCAGAGTGGTTGTTAGAGCAGAAACTTGAGATTGATTAACTGCTGTCATGTAACACAGGCTAGCTTGACCAACGCATCTTTATAGAAGAAATGCAAAGGAAAATTGATCTACAGTAGCTGTTTGCAAGGTGAATTCTATAAGGATACATGAGTTAATCTAGTCTGTATCAGGACTCTAACCCAAATTCATCCTCTTAAGAAGATTTAACATTTAGCGAAATATTTAACTGCCCAGCTAAATCTGGAGCTCCAACAGGAATTTCCCAACATCCTTTACATTCTTTTCGAAGTTCGTTTTTATTCTAATTTTTCTTCCCTTGGGGCAGCTCCAAAATAATTCGAACTAACAGGAAATCCTGTGTGTTAAGTGATTTCAGATTATCACTAGTCATTTACGATAGGCGACTGTTGCAATGGGACATCGTCGAAAATTCTTACTATCAAGAAATTAATTAATTTAACAAAAAAAAATTCTAATTATAATATAATAATAATAATAATAATAATAATAATAATAATAATAATAATAAATAATTTATTAAAAGCAGACTTGGCACCCTCAATCAGAACACATGAGGAAATTCCCTCCCAGCCATTCCTTCGAGACACCTCCTCACGCCACTGAGAGTCGAAATTTGTAGTTTAGTTAAATGGCAAAGGAAAGATGCAGGGACAAGCAAGTCAATTCCCCTATCAGAACTTTATTTCAGCATTGATTAGCTGTTTGAGCCGAGCGCAGAGGTAATCTCCGCTTTATTGAGAAATGAACATTGCATTTCTATCGAGCTGCTCCTCGGCGCTCACATTTATTTATTTTTCATTTCTCTGACCTGCTGCAGTTTTTACATTTTTAAAGCAAGAAATAACGTGTTACCCCCAGTAACTGCACGCGTTTCACAGTCATCATGCAACTGGGATGAAACTTGCTCAGGATTAAATAGTCTGTCCGGTTATTTTGCCCGCTCTTGTCTTCCCCAGTTTAGAATGTCCAAATACGCTTGCCGCAACAGCTCAGGAGAACTGAAGGTCAGTGGGGGTCCCCAAGACAATCGTCTCTTTACACCCGTGAGCGCCATTCCTAGATCCCTTCTTCTATTTCAGTATCTCGCCCTTACACTTTTCTCTATTAAATGTCATTTGCCATGTGTTTGCCCAGTTCTGAATCTTGACTAGATCATTTTGAATGACCTTTGCTGCTGCAACAATGTTTGCCATTCCTCCTATTTTTGTGTCGTCTGCGAATTTAACAAGTTTGCTTACTATACCAGAATCTAAGTGATTAATGTAGATTAGGAATAGCAGAGGACCTAATACTGATCCCTGTGGTACACCGCTGGTTACCACACTCCATTCTGAGGTTTCTCCTCTAATCAGTACTTTCTGTTTTCTACATGTTAACCACTCCCTAATCCATGTACATGTGTTTCCTTGAATCCCTACTGCGTTCAGTTTGAGAATTCATCTTTTATGCAGGACTTCGTCAAAAGCGTTCTGGAAATCTAAGTAAACAATGTCATATGCTTTGCAATTATCCGTTGTTAGTTAGATACGATCTCCCTTTCCTAGAAACTGGCTTCTGCAATCTTGTGCATCTGGGTGTGATATTTCAAGGGAGATGTTCTCCCTTTCCTCTTTACTCAGCCATCGCCCTGATAAAACGACCCTTCTCCTGCCCGCTGGAAGGGCACAGTGCCGCTGGGTTTACCTGAATGCTGCAGTCCTGGTTAGCTTTTATATCTTGGCTCAGCCCTTGTGTTTTCAATGTGTGTGTAATCATATTTACTGCCACTTAGGGGTCCCCGCTCGCTGTCATGAGATTGAAGCTGCTGCGCGGTCTAGAGAAAGCCATCGGGTGTACCTGCCCATTGAAAAGCAGGGCACCCTGCTAGTCTCTTAAAAGTCTTTTAATTCTTAACAGTCTTAAAAGGGACTGTTTTGGTCACAGATACGGTTACCATATTTCCAGACTGAAATTTATCTCTGAAGCAGTTAAAATAATAAGTTATAACACCCTTAATCCAAAAATTCAACATTGCGTGACTATATATATGTATTTACATTAGTTATAAAAATGGGTTCAGGTTGGTGGAATCTCATTTTCTCTAGAAGATTTTGGACAATGATTAAACTGAACTAAATTATTACAATTGCATTTCGAATCAGTGAAAGAAAACGGAAAACACAGCCGTGGTTAATTTAAAATGAGATCATTTGAAGCTTGAATTATGAAGCCATCAACGAATGGAGCTGTGGCAAAGCGCCCCGCGCCTGTGTGTATTTTTATATTTGATGTTGGGTGTAGTGTGTAGATGTTGGTGTTTGTAGTGCATGCATTATAATGTGGGTCATGAGTACAGGTGATATAAAGGGCCATTTTGTAGTTGGACACAAGGATGGCCGAGATTCCAATTGAATGATTGATTAGCAATTGAGTCTCGGTACAGCTGCATAAAAGGGGCACGTTTTCACTTATTTGGGGTTGAGAGAGAGAGAGAGAGAGAGAGAGAGTTTGTGTTCGTCCACGGTTCTGTTCGTCTTGGCCAATGCGTCGTTTTGTTTGTCCAGTCTGTGTTTTCTGTTTTGTTCAACCTTTTGCAATATTTCATTTCACCTGGGTACTGTGTGTTTTTTTTCTGTCCTGACGTCACCACGCAGCCAGCTGTGTCACAGGAGCGCGCGTAGAATCAGCTGCTCATCATGACAAACTTCAGTCTTCACAGCAATTCCATTTAACATGCCTTATGTTGATAGGTATTGCTTAATTAAAAACAACTCGCAAAATCTGCTAATTACACCAAAGAATTCCGTCATTTGCATATTAGTGCGTTTAATATAGATCCTGTCATGCTCAAAACCAACTGGAACCACTTCTATCCGAGATTATTTGTATTACTTTTTCATTTCACATCCTGATTTTCATGTAGCTCTTTTCCATACAATTGCGTCATCTCTGCAGTGAATTGTGGGATTGCAGTCCTGGGCAAACAAACCCGTATCCCAGTTTGCTCAGCGGTAGATCATTCAGTCTGGGTGGTTCACTCTGGAGAGAGGCCTATGGCCAATCGTGTTCAAAAGTTTAGCAGCAACAATGTGTGCATTCAGATGTAATTTATAAATCTAGTTACAAGCTTCAACACTGAGCTAAATACTTAACTAAATCTTAAATCTCTTAACTAGATTTTACATTTAGCGAAATATTTAACTGGCCAGCAAAACCTGGAGTTTCCTTGCAAATGAGCCTCGCCCGCTTTTTTCCTTCACGCGATTTGATTGGCTCTTGTAATGCTGAAATTTGCATATTTCCTTTTTTTTTTTTTTTTTATAGCATCACAAGAGCCAATCAAATCTGGGAAAAAATACAAGATAATGAATTATTTGATCCAGGTGAATCTCATCCTTGCTCCTGTGGCATTCTGGGGAATGTAGTCCTTTAGCCTCTCCTGGAATCAATTTTTCACTCGTCCTCCTCCTAGTTTGTCACAGTAAATGAACAATCTCATTCAGTTTCAACTCAGTTCTGTTTAGTGCGTGTGCGTGCGTGCGTGTGCGTGTGTGCAGGTATTACTATCAATGTGGAAACAAAATCTGAGAAACTGTCTCCACAAAGATAGAAAAAAAACAGACGTTTTGAGGGGGGCGTGCCCACTTTGTAAAACACTTTTTTTAAGAACTAAAAAATGCCTTTAAAAAAAACACTAAAAGAGCCAAAATATTGAGTTTGTTGTCGACTTTCACCCTGTGTGGAGTTTTGTCTGACTGGAGTCAGAAATAGTAAAACTATAGTGAGAGTCAGTGAGAAGTCCCCACAAGTATTGCCTAAGTGTGTGTGTGTGTGTGTGTGTGTGTGTGTGTGTGTGTGTGTGTGTGTGTGTGTGTGTGTGTGTGTGTGTGTGTGTGTAAGTGTGTGTGTGTGTGTGTGTGTGTGTGTGTGTGTGTGTGTGTAAGTGTGTGTGTGTAAGTGTGTGTGTGTGTGTGTGTGTGTGTGTGTGTGTGTGTGTGTGTGTGTGTGTGTGTGTGTGTGTGTGTGTGTGTGTGTGTGTGTGTGTGTGTGTGTGTGTGTGTAAGTGTGTGTGTGTGTGTGTGTGTGTGTGTGTGTGTGTGTGTGTGTGTGTGTGTGTGTGTGTGTGTGTAAGTGTGTGTGGTGTGTGTGTGTGTGTGTGTGTGTGTAAGTGTGTGTGTGTGTGTGTGTGTGTAAGTGTGTGTGTGTGTGTGTGTAAGTGTGTAAGTGTGTAAGTGTGTGTGTGTGTGTTTGTGTGTGTGTGTGTGTGTGTGTGTGTGTGGTGTATAATCTTTTTTTTTTGCGTAAGATTTTTTTAAACACAAATCAGATAATATTTTGCTGATTGTTGTTGTTTTTTTGTACTATCCTCCTCCTTCTTGTTCTTGTTTTTATTTTTTGGGGATTTTTTAATTTTTTTTTTTTTTTGCCACAGTAATCTTTTTGAATCTTTTCTCTCTTCTCTTTTTTTCTCCCTGATGTTCCAAACCGCTAGGTCCGCTCACAAAAAAACACGATGAATCCACGATCAACAGCCCGCGCGATGAAGGTATTTTTTTTGCATGTTTTCATTTTTTTTTCTTGTTTTTTGAATATATTAAAACAAATCTTATTTTTTTTTGTTCCATCGATCTTGACTTTCTTTGCAATCAGCATTTTGAAAGCTTTTTTTTTTTTTTAATCTTGTGCAAACTCACAAAATGTGATCTTTTTTTTTTTTTTTTTACTTCTTTAAAAAGTTATTTTTTGTAACTCTTGATGCCTTATTCCCCCCTTTGCTCCTGCCACTTCATCCCTATTTATGATTCTGGTAAAATTGACTTGCCATTTAATTATGTTGAATTTTACACATCTATAGAACTGTACATGAAAATGTTACACACACACACACACACACACACGCACATATATTAGCTCAAAGATCCAGCTGCCCAACGTTTCGACATGTTGTACATATCTTTCTCAAGAGAGCCTAAAGTCATTGAAAGACTAAAACCTCTCTATTATAATAACTCTCTACAACCTTTCAGCTTCCTGCTTAGATAACATGGTAGAAATAGCTGGGCGGGCTGATGCTGCTGTTTCAGTCTGAAGGTGTGAAAGCTGCACAGTGACTCACAGATCGAAGTTCTAAGACCATTGTCAGACAGTTCTGAGGTGGAGTTCAATTCCTAAAAGAATGCAAAGTCTTAGGGAACACAAAGCTACTTTTGCAGCAACAGCGTCTTGAAACCTGGTTCCAGGAGACCTAGTTTGAGGTTTGCTGTATCAAACCCCCAAGTCTCCCCAGGTGTGCAATTCTCCTTGTTGTGATGCCTTTGACAGTAGTAGTTTCTTCAGGATGATCCCAGGCAGTGTTTGAATGGCTTTCTGCAGCTCTACCGGACTGGCCTCTGATGGGTAACTTTCTTCAATCGCACATTTGCAGCTTGGGTCTGTAAGGTGAAGATCAAACACAAATGGAATCCGATTTACTTTGATGACATCACCTCGTTGAGAAGAGATTCTGTATATGTTAAAGTTGGTCGATGAATTTGTTGATAAACAGTATCTAAGTTCCTGAATTATTTTAAGGTAGTTATCAATGTTGTTGCAAATACATTTGATTCTGAGAGCAATGCTGTAGTAAGACTTCTCGTTACGACATTCAGAGAGAGAGAGAGAGAGAGAGAGAGAGAGAGAGAGAGAGAGAGAGAGAGAGAGAGAATGAATTTAAAGTAAGGTTGAAATGTTTGGAAACCACAAATGATTTACAGCAAGACTAGGGCTGGGGATTGTATAGAAAATCATCTCCTCTTTAAAAACATGCAAGAGATTTTAATGAGCAATCAATCTCACAAGTTCAGCGATGCCTTAAATATGATTCATTTACTTACTGCTGAGTGACTGGGTGGCACATTTGTTATCAATTCTATCCAGAAAAACATGATTCTCCTGAGCCAAGACTGGTACAGTGCTCAATGTAACGTTGCCCTCGGGCAGCCCTGAACATGTTTCTCAGGAGAAAATTAATAGAAATTCACACCCAGTCATTCCACGTTGGTAGCGAGCGGATCATATTTGGGGTTCCACAGCACTTGTGGGAGAGACTTTCTCGTATATTTTTAAAGAAGTGAGCAATATTTAGTGAGCAAATAGTCTGAATGAAGTTATCCGACAACACTCTTCCCAAGTTGTGCTCCTCTCCTAGAAAAAGGAGTAGATTTCGGGGGACTGTTCTACATGAGACTCTTTAAAATATGCAGCATGTTTTTAAAGAGGAGACAGTTATCTATTCAGAGATACCAGGGTGTCTAGGAAAGATGGGCAATAAAATCCTCAGATCTTGCTGTGAATCGTTAGTTGTTTCCTCACAGAACACGCCCACAGCAGTGAATTAAGAAGCCTCGTCTTCTGTGTGGCCACACAATACCAGACAATTATTCCAAACGGATGAAAGGAGAGCAACAGAACTGAGAACCACTTAGAAGGATTCATAAAATGACACCCTTTATTAATAAAAATAATAATAATATATTATTATTAATAATAATAATAATAATAATAATAATAATAATAATAATAATAATAATAAATAATACCCCCAATGGGTTTTTACTTCTTATTTAGACAATTTTGATTAAAAAAATTAATTAAAGAATCTTAGGGTCGTGAGGACACAGTGTACACATGTGCTACCAAATGGGGAGATATTACCCCTCTCTATATTATTATTATTATTATTATTATTATTATTATTATTATTATTATTATTATTATTAAATAAATACAGCCTCACAAGCTGAATGAATCGGAATTTTTCAGTGCATTATCTGTTGCTGGACAGGGGAAAGGTGTTTTGTATAAGAAACAGAATCTAGTTACATAAATAATGTGCCTTTTCTCATTTCAGAAATGCTTGTGGGCATTTACAGGGTTAATTTATTTAGCACAACAAAAGCTGAACGAATATTTTCATGTCCAGATGTCTTGAACAAAATGTTGAGAAGTATTTAATTTTATACTTGCTCAGGGTCCCACACACAGGGAGTGGGTGGCTGAGCCGGGATTTGAACGTCCTGGTATCAAAGCCCCTTTCTCTAACCACTGAACCACCAAGCTCCCTTTTAGAACAAGCAAACAAAACCTCACATAATAACCCGTGCCCACTAAAATGGATTGTTACCCAAACCACGTTGCTGTTTGAAATGATTAATATCAAGAAACAGGCACGGTGAGGGGGCGGAGAATATTGAGCCACGCTTGAGGACCCAGAGGCTCCGATCTGTGACAGACAAGCGATCGGACTGCTTGTGACACATCCATTACAGCGTGGAGCCACTTTGCAGCCTGCCATCGCCCTGGGCTTTCACATGCAGGAGCTGCACAGTGTCGCACGCTGATCGAGAGCTCTACAGGTCAGCTTGGGGGCTTGGCGGTGATGAGGAAACATGCTACTATATAACATTTTTATTTTTAACCTTGGCGGTGCCTTTGACGAGAGCTCTCACCTCAGTGCACTGCTGTGGCCAAACATTTTGCATCACCTAGAATTTTAAGATTGAGAAATTAAAAAGAAATAACTATAAGGACATCATTTTGATCCTTTGTTTATCAATCCCGCACAAAGAAGCTATAAAATGATATTGCCAAACTACCAGAAACCGTAACACAGTAATTCTTGTTGGGTTTCGAATTTGTGTCAGTTTTTCTTTAAGGGATTGGAAAATGACGAAGTGGGATGCAATTCAATATGTTAACGTAACTCATTTCTCTGGTTAAATTCGCTTTGTTAATTCTATAGGGTGATGCAAAACTTTTGGCCATAGCGGTGGTGTTGAACGTTGTGGGTGCAGCAGTGAATTGAAAGAACGTGGTCTCTTAAAACACCTGTGTCTTGACACATCCTGTTCTGATTCGGAAGTTGAAATCTCTTGAAGCAACTGGTTTTGATGAGGATTCCAATGAACGATGCGCAGGGAAACTGCAGTGTCTCAGGATCATTTCACAGCGATCAAAGAAAATACCTAAAACAGTGAAACCTTTTGAAATGTATAAAACACTCGCTAGAAACCATCTTTCTTAGAATCTGGACAGCGTCGTTTCTGAAGCAGACAGCACGCAGTCAGTGTGTGTGTGTGTGTGGGGGGCAGGTATTGCTATCAATCTGCGGACGAAATTTGAGAAAATGTCCCCACAAAGTTGGTAACTCCTGAAAAAAAACGACGTGGTGGGGGCGTCCCCACTTTCTAAAACACCTTTTTAAGAACTAAATATGCCTTTTTAAAAAAAAAAAAAAAAAAAAAAAAAAAAAGAGCCAAAATATTGAGTTTGTTGTCGACTTTCACCCTGTGTGGAGTTTTGTCTGACTGGAGTTAGAAACAGTAAATAAAAATATAGTGAGAGTCAATGAGAAGACCCCACAAGTATAGGAATACAAACGTGTGTGTGTGGGTGGGGTGGGGTGGGGTGGGTGGGGTGGGGTGGGGGGTGGGGGGAACCCACCTCTAAACTGGAGAACATTCGGCCAGTCAAGAACACTTTAATTGGATCAATGAAAGTGGATTACTTTGAACCATGGCTAATTGATTCCTAACCTGTAAGGAGGTATTTAAGCCCTCTGATTGGCTAAGAAGCACAGATTCATTATTGGTGCTACCCAAAGACTTTTATAATAATAACAATAATAATAATCTTTATTTTTATATAGCGCCTTTCATAGTGGAGCACCATCACAAAGCGCTTTACAAGAGGCTAGGGTGTGTGAACTGTGCATCAGCTGCAGAGTCGCTTACAACAACGCCTCACCCCAAAGACGCAGAGCAAGGGGGTGAAGTGTCTTTAAACCCCATTAGAACTGAAAACATGACCACTGCCCCCACACACACCTTCAAAGGAATACCAAGCAAAGCCTTAAAATCAATTCTCTTACCTCTTATTAGCTCTTTTCCATTGTTCTGTTAAAATCTGTTCAAATTCTAAATATAATAATAGGAAATCAGAAATCTAGAGTAACTTTGGGAGTTTGTGGCAGCACTGTCTAATCCTGATCGCTTACACACAAATTCAAAGAACGATGGTTTCTACCCAGTGTTGCACTGTTTTAGGTATTTTCTTTGATCGCTGTGAAATGATCCTGAGACGACCTCCTTGTTTCAACCCAGGTCACACTCAATGCTACACCCACAATGTTTAACAAGATATGTAATGAAGAGACTGCTTCCTGTGCTGAAGGTCAACTCCATGGTTCAAGACTCAAGATGTAATTATTTGTTTTAGTTATAAAATGTATGCCATTGCTCTCGGATCTCAGAAAGATATCCTTTTTGGATTGTGATCTGCACAGGCATTTTCATCCCTAAGAGAAAGGGGGCTCCCTCCAGTCCAGGGCAGGCTTGAGGCATGGAGACTGAACTGCTCCCTCCCTCACCCCCCTAAGAGAAAGGGGGCTCCCTCCAGTCCAGGGCAGGCTTGAGGCATGGAGACTGAACTGCTCCCTCCCTCACCCCCCTAAGAGAAAGGGGGCTCCCTCCAGTCCAGGGCAGGCTTGAGGCACGGAGACTGAACTGCTCCCTCCCTCACCCCCTAAGAGAAAGGGGGCTCCCTCCAGTCCAGGGCAGGCTTGAGGCACGGAGACTGAACTGCTCCCTCCCTCACCCCCCTAAGAGAAAGGGGGCTCCCTCCAGTCCAGGGCAGGCTTGCGTAATTACAGAGAGAGCTGGGATTATTTTAGCAAAACCTATTGAGCTCAGGAACTGAAATGAGTCGTGCCTCAAATTATAGATAGTTTTAAATCATAATGAGGGAAAAAAAAAAACTCTGAGTGAGTCAGAAGGTGAGAGCCTTGCTCTGGTATGGAGTTAGAAGGCACACAAGCAGTTGCCATGCCAACAGATCGTTTCCACTTGCTGTGGGGGGTGGGGGGCGGTTAGCACAGCTGCACAGGGAAACACCTATCAGTCCTGCTCTCTCTCTGTCTCTCACCCTCTCTTTCTCTCTCTTCTTCCATCTGACACCTGCTTTCTCTCTCTGTCTCCCTCCCTCTCTCCCACTGCCTTTGTCTGTCCTCTCTTTCAATGTCGAATCAGCTTTATTGGCATGGCAAGATGCATTTAGGTTTTAACAAAGCAAACCCACCTTTTCTTCACCTTTCTCCTCTATCCATATCTCTCTTCTCTCTTCCTCCCTCTCTCTCTCTACTCTCTATCCATATCTCCTCTCTCTCTCTCCTCTCTATCCCTATCTGTCTTCTCCCAGTAGTATCTGTGTATCTGTGGAATACTGAGCAAACCTTCGTCCTTTGATCTAAGACAGTAGGTTCCCAAAACCCCACACCTGGGGACCCCCTGTGTCTGCTGGTTTTCGTTCCAAACCAGCTCTCAATTACTGAACTAGACCCTTCATTGAACTGATAATTTGCTTAATTAGACCTTTTCAGCTCTTAAACAGTTGCAGAGTTCAAAATGCTACAGCTAACTTGAAATCTGCAACTGTTTCAAGAGCTGAAAACAATTTAAAAGGTCTAATTAAGCAAACGATCAGTTCAGTGAAGGGTCTAGTTCAGTAACTGAGAACTTGAAATGAAAACCAGCAGACACAGGGGCTCCCCCAGGACCAGGGTTGGGAACTACTGATCTAAGAAAGTGACTTGGGACACATGGGCTCATTAAATGTTCACACTTTGTTCCTGCAGCAGAGTTTTCCATTGCAACACCAATGAAAACAGCGTGGCAATAATCAATCGTACACGCTGTGAAAGCACGCGTCGGTCTCTGTCTAGTGTGTGGCTGGAATGAAAGACCTGCATCAAAAATGGACACCCAGATTTCTCATTTCAGCTCGGAGGAGAAGCTGCCAGACGCAAAAGCAGATGGATTTAAATGATGTAGTTGATTCTGTGAGAAGTTTAAAATGTTAATCAGCTTCACGTGGCAATATACATGAGACACCCAGAGGTGTTTCCATGAAGGGAGGTATATAGAGGAGATCAATGACACATCTTGAGGCGTTCTGATGCATTTGCACACGGCACATCTTCAATATGCACACACACCAGCAGCTAAGGCAAGCTTTGCTTATCCTCCGAGCCGTTTCCACAGTTACAACACATCCTGGAGTTATGAGGTTCAGAACATCACGTTTGAGGCAGGTGGAAAGGATTTGTCCAGCTCTCTAAGTCCCCCCAGGATGGTCCTGGTGAAATCCCTAGTTTAACCCCTGGCTAACCTTTCTCTCTCTCTCTCTCTCTCTCCCCCCCTCTCTCCTCTCTCTCTCTCTCTCTCTCTCTCTCTCTCTCTCTCTCTCTCTCTCTCTCTCTCTCTCTCTCTCCCCTCTCCCTCTCCTCTCTCTCTCTCTCTCTCTCTCTCCCTCTCTCTCTCTCCCCCTGTCAGAGGTAGACGAGAGGCTAGAGAGAGGAGAGAGAGGCCTCTCTCTCTCTCTCTCTCTCTCTCTCTCTCTCTCTCTCCCTCTCTCTCCTCTCTCTCTCTCTCCTCTCTCTCTCCTCTCTCTCTCTCCTCTCTCTCTCTCTCTCTCTCTCTCCCACTCTCGGAGAGGAGCAGAGAGGAGGAGAGGGGTGAGAGAGAGGCAAGAGAGAAAGGGAGGAGGAGAGGCTAGGATAGGAGAGAGAGCGCTCTTAGAGACGGCGCTGGAGCCGCAGTGAAGGAACGACGAGAAAGGTTCTCTCTCTCTAGGTGTGACTCTCCTCTCTCTCCACTCTCTACCTTGTTTCGTCTGCGAAGAAAAAAGGCACTCCGGACACTGAAAAAAGACTTGCTGGGAAAGAGGGTAGAAAGAAAAAGGAGAAGCTGAGAGGAGAGAGAGCTCTCCCCGAAGTATAGACCATCTAGTCTTCCCTCACTACCTTCACGTTACCACCAAGCATGTCTCTTCCTTGCGTAAATAGGCGACCGTAAGAAGTCTGAAGCCTGTGATGCTTTTCATTCATGGTGGTTCGTACATGGAGGGCACCGGGAACATGTTTGATGCCAGCGTGTTGGCGGCGTACGGCAATGTGATTGTGGTGACAATGAACTACCGTCTGGGCGTGCTGGGTAAGTGTCTGTGCTTGCTGTACGCTGTCGCTGGCTGCTTAGTGCATAGTCTCGAGAGACTGGTAGATTTATCTATTTTTCTTCAGTGATAGTCAAGATATTAAGGGTGTAAATAAATGAATCCAGTGAAACCTCTTGAATAATATCATGATGACATATTGAATTTATATACCACTTTGTAGTTTTCCCTATAAAACTGAGAACAATTCAAAATGCGACATTTCGAAATCTAACATGAAATACTACTGTTATGGTTTCCGGTAGACTTTTGCAATATCATTTTGTAGTTTCTTTTGATGTTAAGATCTAAATTGTGTTCAGATATATTTTTTCAGAAATGATGTCTCGGTCCTAAAATTCTAGGTGATGCAAAGCTTTTGGCCACTTTCTGTCTGGTTTCTGTTCTGTTGAGCAGGCTTCGTTATAACTTGCATTGAGTTCCGGCCAGCTTGTGTCGTCTAAAATTGCTTCAGCAAAACTGGCATAATCTTGTCGATGAAGCTCATTTGAATTGAATTGAATTGTTCGAGCCATTTCATCTATTCTGTTTAATTTGACTCAGGTGGATTTGATTACTTGGCTTAACAAAAAACAAAAACAAAAGCCAATTGTTTTCTATAATTTAATCGAACAATCTGATGATGTAAATCTAACACATGTGCTCAGTAAGTCTGCTGGCTGGGGAGTGGGGCAGCACAGTGGCGTGGTGGTCCCTCACAGCGCCAGGGTCCTGGGTTCAATTCCAGCCTAGGGGTTATTATTATTGGAAATGTGTGGATTTCCTGCTCACAAAAAGAAAGCCAATTCTCTGCCAGAGAGAGAATGAATGAATTAATTTAGGTGAAAATGTTTGGAAACCACAAATGATTTACAGCAAGACTAGGGCTGGGGATTGTATGGAAAATCATCTCCTCTTTAAAAACATGCAAGAGATTTTAATGAGAAATCAATCTCACAAGTTCAGCGATGCCTTAAATATGATTCATTTACTTACCGCTGAGTGACTGGGTGGCGCATTTGTTATCAGTTCTATCCAGAGTCTTCCTACATCAGTGTGTGTTAGTGGAGGCTCCTTAGAGGAGGCAAGGGAGGCAGAGCCTCCTCAACTTTTCAAAGGAAAAAATATATAACAGTATGTATAGCATTATAATATAATAATTATTACAAGTTCATTTTAAAATAAAAATTGACGAGCTCGCCATAAGACTCGAGCTCACTGAAGCAAATCAAGTTCTATACCTAAAATTAACCTAATCGTTAGAGCTGTAATTGATTTTGTGTTTAACAAATAAATAAATAAAATAAAATAAATAAATAATAAATAAATCGTACTTTCCCTACTACTTGCTCACCATTAAAAGTCCACGATTTCTGCTTTGTTTTCGTCTTTCCATTTTAGTGAATCTGATTCCTTTATCTATTTATAGGCACATTTTGCCACTGTATAAAAAGCCTTTATTTATTACAAAGGGAGGCAAGCCTCCCTTCTCCCGTTAAACACAGTGTCAGCATTGGCAGATTGCGTGATGTCTGAGCACTGATTTTAATTGAAGTTTAATTGGAATATATATATATATATATATATTCAGTACCATGTTACAGTAACGAAATCTTTAAAGTACAGAATACCTCTTCTGTGAAGGAATCGAATGTGAGTTTTTTTTTTTCTGTACCTAATTTATTTATCACTTTGTTTTGATGAATTCTCTTATTTTTGCCTCTGAACACATTTCAAGCCCTGCGTGATGAGTGTGAATAATAAATGCTGCTCCAATCAATAATTCAATCCAGCTCTTCGTGCCTTGCTTTGAAGTGCTGGTAGAACCAGACCTCTCACCGGTCTGGCTGTGAGCAGGCCAGCTCTCTCGCTGCTTGTGTCCCTGTCCAAGCTGTGCAACAGCGACGACACAGAGCTGCACAGCCCTTGGGAATACGAGACCAGGACAGGAGTGTGTGCCCTCCATTATTAATATTCCAACACCCTGTTGTTGCCTGCCTGGTAAAGGCATGACTGCGTGGTGTTGAGTTTGAGCCACTGGCCTTTGTGCTCAACTTGTCAGTCACACTTCTAAGTTTTGATCTTATTGAGAATTTGAAATCTCGTGAAACGCTGTAAGCGAATGCGGGCCCCTTTTTCCATCAGCTGTAATATAAGACAAAAAATCTCAGTTTGGACGGGGGAATCGGAAAGCCGGCGCGGCAGGAGTTTGTGACTGCGTGTGTTGTCAGTCCGACTGTCCAATCGCGATCGATCACGCATAGAACTTATTTTTTTAATGAAGGTTCCATACATGTGTAAGGGTTGCACTGTTTTAGGTATTTTCATCGATCACTGTAAAATAATCTTCAGCCATTGCAGAAGTGCGTCTGTGTTTTTAATGTTCTCGCGCATGGCCGTGCAGGTTACATAATCTCCTTTAACTTGTTCTAAATCAGCAGGTAATAATTAAAATGTGTTAACCGCTAAACATTCCTGCAGCTGAAATCCACATATTTCAGTTCAATTAACCTCTTCCGACAGTGGCAATCCTTTTAATTATACTAAAGGCATTGTAGAATCATGGGAACATCTTGGAAAATTGCTCAATTACTGTGCTAATTTACCAGGGTAAACTTTATCAAGGCGATCCCCATGGCTTTTCAGCAGCAGAACTTCAATGTTGCATCCTCAAAGCACTCTGAACCAAATGAGGTTCTCAAAGGAAAACATCTGCTGAAGCATGAGCTGCTCAAGATTAACAGCTGGCAGTAAAATGTCTGAACATCTGTGTCTCTGCACGTCGTGCCATCACAAGTGAGGGGTCCCCGAGGGGCTCCCCTGGTAAAGGCACGGCCGCGTGGTGTGCAGGGGGGGAGTCACACAGTCAGGGGAGCGCAGGGGTCCCCGAGGGTCTCCCCTGGCAAAGGCACGGCAGTGTGCTGTGCAGGGGGGGAGTCACACAGTCAGGGGAGCGCAGGGGTCCCCGAGGGTCTCCCCTGGTAAAGGCACGGCCGCGTGGTGTGCAGGGGGGGAGTCACACAGTCAGGGGAGCGCAGGGGTCCCCGAGGGTCTCCCCTGGTAAAGGCACGGCCGCGTGGTGTGCAGGGGGGGAGTCACACAGTCAGGGGAGCGCAGGGGTCCCCGAGGGTCTCCCCTGGTAAAGGCACAGCCGCGTGGTGTGCAGGGGGGAGTCACACAGTCAGGGGAGCGCAGGGGTCCCCGAGGGTCTCCCCTGGTAAAGGCACGGCCGCGTGGTGTGCAGGGGGGGAGTCACACAGTCAGGGGAGTGCAGGGGTCCCCGAGGGTCTCCCCTGGTAAAGGCACAGCGGTGTGCTGTGAAGGGAGAGTCACACAGTCAAGGGTTCTCCTTTTTAACCAGTTATGGCGGGACTTGATTGCTTATCATTGAATAAACCAAATACACCCTGAGGTGGGTGGTACGTGTTTTTTTTGTACACTGTAATTAGGTGTGGTGTTTTGTGCATGGGATGATATCTATACACAGGAAAAGAGCTAGTGGAATTTTTGCAAGTCTTCACTGTGATTGGTTGATTTCTGCTATGTGATTTATAATAGGGAGATGGTCCCTTTTAGATTTTAAGTCACCTCACCGGGCTGCAGCGGCACCTACTGGCCAGGCACCCGTTGAGTGCAGACAGACACCTGCGGGGCTGGGCATCGTCCTGCAGGGGGTGGTAGCTCACATCCGCTGTGGAGCTCCCGGGTGCAAAGACGCGGTTGGCTCGGGGTTCGGAGGACGCCAAAGTAGTGACAGCGTTTGAAGAGAAGGTCACAGGAAATGAATGAACAGGAAGAAAAGCATTTTGATGAAGTACAAAGCCAGGTTGATCCTGTGTTTTTTTCGCTTTGTTTCAGCATTCGTTCAAGCACAGCGGGCGACGTGGAATCCTTTGGAATAACAGCAAACCAAGCATGATTCATAACCCGTAGCATTGGACACCAGTGTAAAGCACTTCTCAGAAAACCTAAAGGATTTCTTTCTAGCAAATGGGATTAATCAGTGATTTCTGCCATGCATGTCAAATATAGTTCTCTTTCCTTAATACAGAAGTATTCTTTTAACATTTTATTTAATTGATGATCTTCAGAGCAGATAGTTTAGCAGTAGTCAAAAAGAGTCTGAGTCCAGGATATGCTGTTCTGTTCTTGCATGTCATAGATGATCTAGGCAGTGTTGCAAGTAAGAGACAGCGCCGCCTAGTGAAAAGATAAACAGTTTCAGGGGTTTTGCATTGCTGGCAATACACAGATGTGCACTAGGTGGCGCTAGCTGTTACTGCTGTAATGACACCTTCGCTAATCTAGTCTCTTTGTCTGTGTGTGTGTGTTAGTTCCACCTTTTGTGTTGAGTTTAGCTACCTTTTAAAATATTTACAGGATATTTTTGACAAGAGAGATGATTTTTCAATTCATCTGTGAGATTGTCCTGCTACAGCCCAGTTATTTTAATTAAAGTTTAAATAATTTACACTTGGCTGCCGTACACCGTTCTTTAGAGGGGAGACTTGCAAGCGAGAGTATTTGAAATTCACCAGCTTCGATTCCCAGAAAACTTTTAAAAGTTGTGTTAATCTTTATTTTATAGTTATCCATTAGCAGACCCCCACGTCCCCCACTGCAGATTCACTCTCCCCGTACACGGCAGGCAATGTCAATGCAAGACACTAAGCTTTGCGAACATCTGTCATTCGAAAAAGCACTGCCACATCCCAGTCGCTTACCAGTATGGAAGAGAGATCATTTTTGAAATGCACTTGATACTAGCTATAAAACATGTATATCTTTTATCTAACATTGTGTCATCAAAGAAACTACAAAATCGCAATAGGTCTACCAGAAGCCATAACAGTAGTACAGTATTTCATGTTAGATTTAATTTTGCTCCAGTTTTTCGTTAAGCATATGGAAAACTACAAAGCCAGTGTTATTCAATATGTTAATTAAGAGGTTTCATTCAAGCAAAATTAGTTAATGCTATAGAGGGATGCAAAACTTTTGGCCATAGCTATATTTACTTGAGTTCATCAGTAAAGCAGACTGTTGAGTCATTGCAGTTCCATTAAGCATCTCTATTTTAAACTCACCCTCATTAAAACTTTACCAAGATCAACACAGGATCCCACATGACCAGAACGAATGCAATTATCAGCCATGTTCATCAGGCATTGAAAGAGTTATGAAGTTTCTTTTAGTTATTTTTAAACGATAGAATTACATTGAGGGCTCTCGTGAGATGCAAAGGAAAGCTATCTATTTGGTGTAGCGAGTCGATGCGCGTTGGAAGGTGCCCTTCACAGCTCCGTTGCCACGCTGTGTGTTTTGAAGTGTTCAGAGTCAGCTAATCAAGATCTCTGTGAGAGGAAAGCGGCTGTGTTCGGCACTTTACTTTAGATAAGACCAAACAAGAGTCAACGTGTTTCACTTCCGCGAATCTGCGGATTGGAAAGATTGATAAAAGAAACCAATAACAGTTTAGAGTAGCTTTGCGCTGCTTTTTCTTGGATTAGGATCTGCTCAGATCCCAGAAAGAAAGGTAGGTACTTATTTTCATGGTTTGTTGCTTCTTTTCCTAAAGAAAGGTCCTTAGTACAGAACCAGTGCATTGCATTACCACTGTCTTATTGCCAGTGACGAATGCAAAGGGCATAGTTAGCAAACTGCTGCCAGTATACCAATGACTGCCTCGCCCTAGTGAAGCTGCCCTATACTTGTGCTACCATTGCCCTTCAATATAATATAGAACCGTTCCCATTGCAGTGCCGCTGTCTGTCTGTCTGCCACTGAAGCTCTGTGTAGTTAGAATGATGTAACATAGGGAAGCATTGTAAAGCACATAGATCTATAGCAAAGCATATTAAAAAGCAAACCATGGTAAACTAACCATTGTAAAAGTTTTCCATAGTAAAAGCACAGCAAAGTATAATACCCAATGGCAGCATTGCTGCATTGCCACCGAAGCTCATGAGCTGGGGGAGGCTTCGTTTTATTTCGTTTGTGAAATTTTATTTTCCCGTCTGTCGCTAAAAGCAGGAAGAAAAAAAAGACATTTCTAGGCGTCGTCAGACTGGCGCGTTGTTCGGTAGCTTCACGTTTTTGCAGTAGTTCTACAGAAGTTAAGATACTGTTCTTCTTTCCTAGAAGATTGTTTTATAAGAAGGTGCTCTTCAGTTCTGGGTTCTTACCATAGATATATGTAATGTAGGTAGGGCAGAATGTTCATATCAATAAGCACCAGCACCATCTAGTGCACAGTAGGGTATTGCAAGCAAAACAAAAGGAAGCTTCATCCAAAGTGGCCGATTACTAGCTGGCTCTTATTTTTGTAGACGATTTGGCTAGTCTAGCCTAGGCACAGACTACCGCAGTCTAATCCTTAAACAATAGAGTCGTCTCTGAGTAATTGCAGACTGCTGGCTGTTTGGAAGGCACTGCTTCTAGCAGTGTGCACTGGAGAATCACACAGTTTTATTGTTCAGTGCCTTCTTCAGTGTTACTGAGGTCAAACTCGATAAAGTGGTTCATATTGCAATTCCTCAAATAGTTTTGGTTTTTGGTTGCCTGCATAGGTAATGGAAGATAGATCAATCTTTAGATTAGTGTGTACTGGCACCATCTAATGCAATGCAGTGTACTGCCACGAAACAGAAATTCTCAAACAAAACTTCATAAATCCAATGACAAATGTTTCAGAGTGCAGAGCCAGGGGTGCTGGGGGTACGGCACTTGCAATGATAAATCCTGCTAGCGAATCTTATGAGCTGAGTGTGCCCTGTGCTTTTTTAAAAATTGCTTTGGAACACAAGCGATAATAGACCAATCACTGCTGCCCGTCCCAGCAGGGGCGGGATATGTTATGAATCACACGGCTGCAATCTCACAAGGGTCGGTTTGTAGTTGGAAAGGCATTAGACGCTTGTGCACGGCTATTGCAAATGGCCCTGTGGCAGAGCACAGCTCTGCCCTTTAGAAATTGGCAGGGATGGGGTTAAATTCCCCTACCTGCCTGGGTCCATTGTGTTCAGGTGGCTGGGGTTGATTAGATGATTAGTTTAATTAACGATCAATCAGCGCCCAGCCACCTGACATAAAAGGAGGCCTCTGCTTCTCATTTAGGGAGAGGGAGCTGAGGAAGCAGGTTGTTGGTTTGGTTTGGTTTGGTTTGGTTTGGTTTGGTTTGGTTTGGTTTGGTTTGGTTCCAGGCACTGCCCAGCCTGGAAATTGTTATTTTTGCTTTTTGTCTTGCTTTATTTGTGTTTAAATCCTTTTATTTTGGCCCTTGTGCCCTTTCATTTTTGTGTTTATTTATAATAAAAGTTATTTTTTTGAACTACAGACTGTCTCTGGGCCTTTATCCTCTCTCCAGCTTGCCACAGGTCCAAATAAGAATATGTTTTGCGAGTGCTTCACACAGACCACCTTGTAAAAGGCTCTGCTTTGTGGATCAACACTGGAAACACACATTGACATTCTGGACAAGCAAAAATATACCCCTGAGCACAAGTCAGCCTTTGGAGCCTGACTGTCCATGTCTGCAAAGACCACAGTAAACAAAATACAGCTGTTCCACCTGCTTTGCAAGTAAACATTTCTAAACTGCAGTGTTTAAGCAGATCGTAGCATTGCATGCTACTTTGCTGTAAATGGTTAATGCAAACACAGTAGCAAGGACTGTGCTAAAAGCATTTTTTAATTGATTCACAGGCGTTGATGTTGGCTTCGTTTTAACATCTTCAACACAATAGAAACTGAACGCACGGCTTCCATCCTATTCAGGGGGTGACGGTTTTGTTCGATGGCTTTCAGCACCCCTGCTGTAAACACTGTCCCAGCTCCCCCGGCTGGAAGTCTCTCCGTGTCTTGTTCTGCTCTCCTCTCATGTGTGTGCTTTGCGTTTCCTCCGCAGGATTCCTGAGCACAGGGGATCAGTCAGCCAAAGGGAACTATGGGCTGCTGGATCAGATCCAAGCGCTGCGCTGGCTCAACGAGAACATCGGACACTTTGGAGGAGACTCGGAGAGGATAACCATCTTTGGGTCGGGCGCGGGGGCTTCATGTGTCAACCTGCTCATTCTGTCCCACCACTCCGAAGGTAACCACCCCCCCGACCCCCAACAAGAGTGGGATTGTCCCAATTCATTTCAATAAAACACATTCCTGCAGTTCAAAGTAATTGAAGGTAACAAAATAGCTCCATAAAGAAATGCACGCTGTAGGTAAACTCAATTATTTATTGATGTTTTTGTGCGTGAAGGAGGAGATGCACACAACAAGGGGAATTTAACAAGTTTCCTTTATCGATCCCAATAATCAAACAGTCCCACTTTTACAGCTGAATTAATATCATTAGACAGAATAAAGAGGCCACTAGATATAACTGAAAACAAGCAGTGATGTCAGTTAGGCTGGTGTGTTCGTGGAGGATCTCGCTGCTTTTCAAATGCAGCTGCAAGTGCTACTGTTTTATATCGTCTTGACACCTCTTTTGTGTGCACAGCTTAGTTGCTGGCTTCTCTCTGTGTGACATTTTCACCAGACAGCTCCTGCTTGAAAAGGTCAGGTGAGATCAGTTTAATTGACACTTTCTCCAGTAGTAAAACCTTCTTTCCCTGATAGCAGCCAGATAACAGCATGCTTGGCACAGTTTTGCACTCTTTACAATGTTATAGCAAACCGTTTATATTCATTTTAGGTACTACACAAGCTTAAAGAAAGCCACCAGTTTGCTTGCCTTGCTTTCCAGAAGTCTTCTGGGTCAACAGGCTGAAAGCATGTCAATCAACAGGGCAAGGAGCGGACAGGACAGGGGCCAGTGAAGGGGAGGGGACAACGTACAAACCGTACCTCTGAAAATGTGGATACGACATGACGCAAGCCAATCGATTTAGATCAAATGGTAGAAACTAAAACAGTATAATTGAAGAAATATGATATTGTGATATTTTTCATTGGCTGTTTGGGGCAGAAGGGAGCCGTGACCATACCCCCTTCTAACCTGTTCTGCAGTATAACAGACCGTCTTATAAAAGGGGAACACCGTATCTATGTACACTCCATTCATTGAGGGGTTCGTAATTCAAGTTACAAATCATCTCATTTTATTTTAACCACGGCTGTGGTTTTGTTTTTCTTTCATGATTCGAAGTGTAATAATTTAGGTCAGTTTAATCATTGTCCAAAATCTTCTCGGAAGAACCCCAAACCCCCTTGCTCAGTAAACAGTCTGGACCAGCATTCCAGTTGATGAAACCAAATGACCCATTTCAGAATAGCTTCTCTGTGAATGTGGGTGCTTGTTCTCTAACTCCATGCCTGTCTCTGTCTCAGTGTCTAACCCGTTGCCCGTCTCCCATTAGTCTGCTCCATTCCTCTCCATTCCGGCGCTTCATCCACTGTCAGATCTGCTCTGACGGGAGGCTATTGCCTTTTAATTGATGTCTCTCATGCCCTGGTAAGTCACCTGCTTTGATTGCAGCTCTGTGATTGGACAGGAAGTGAACAGGCACCAGCATGCAGTATTCATCACAAGAAATATTATCAGCCCCGCCCTCTCTGACAGCTAATTCAATCACGCCTCCTCCAGTTCATGACTGACACTTTGTTCACTGTACTGGGGCGAGGAGTCCTGGTACCGTGACTCTGCCCCTTTCCTGAATGGCCGGCTACCTACTGCCCCTGGAATGAAGTGCCCAGCCACTCAGTACGGGGCACTCAGTTCCTGTTGTACAGCTCCCTCACAGGTCAAGAGGGAGATTGTTGAGTCACAGGGGAACAGTTTATAATGTTGCTGCAGCTAATAACTCTGACCGACTTTTCAACATTGAAGACATTGAGAAAGACTTCAAATCAAATCATTTGTCATTGAATAGGTTCGGTTTCTTTCAGCAGTGTTAAACGTAGCCCTGTTTTGTAATAGTCCCAGATAAGAGGTTCGGACCGCCTTGCTCATGGCTTGGCTCCCTGAATGCAGTCAGTTCCCTCGTCACCTCTCCCCTTCCACCAGCCCTGCATTCACATTCCTCTCCACGCGGCTTCCCACAAGGGGGCCGAGCGGAGAGGAGTTCTAATTGATTTCACTGGGAGAGTGCCGGCGTGCCGCTTCATTATTCAGCGGGACTCCAGGAGGGAGGGAGAGGGAAGGCAGAGAAAAAAACTATTTTCCTGTAATAAATTCATAAACCTGTTCTGTATAATTGAGACAGTGCTGCTTTGAAACCGACATCTTCTGGCAGCATTGATTAACTGTCTCACTGGCAGGCAATGTGTGTGTGTGTGTGTGTGTGTGTGTGTGTGTGTGTATATATATATATATATATATTATATATATATATATATCTCTTTGAAGTGTAGCTGCCAAAATAATTCCAAGGATCTTCCCTGTCCTGCACTTCCATTCCTTATATAGGTCTCAAACGTGAAAGAAACACTTTATTTTTAAATTTATGAACAAGGTATCTGGTACTACACTTGGTTAAAGAAATCTCGGTTTGCATGTCATGTTTTCAGATAGTGTTGCACTTCCTTCGTTCCTCCCCCCCTTTTAACTGCCTTCTTTCCTGTTGTTAACCAACCAGTTGCTTCCCCTATTGACTGACATGCTTTCACTCAATGACATGACCCTGAAAACACTGCTGAGGTGAAATGTCCCAGGAAGTGCAACAGGTATCCTGAAAATAAGGCAAATAAACTGAGAACATTCTTTAACCTGATGTAGAGCTGTATATTATATTTTAAAATGAAAATTCACATGTGCTATAACATACGTTTATTGAAAAAAGCTGCCCATTTGAGAACTAGCAAACTGGAGAAGGTAGAGAGAAGGTCATCCCAGGACTTAATGACATGAGCTTTGAGGACTGGTTAAAATAATGAAGTCTCTTCAGCCTGGAAGCACCTGTAAATAACAAATGCTGGAGTGATGAAGCGTGTTACAAAGAAACAGATTGCTTTGCCACGCCCCTATTTTCCCTTCCGGGTCATTGAGTTCGGGTACCTTAGCTCTGCCCCTTTTCTAGCCAGCCGACTTCCACCTACCCACGGGATTATGCCTCATGCCTTTTAGTCCAGGATACTCTGTTTCCTTTATCTAGCGCCCTCTCAGGTCGGGAGGGAGATCTAACACCAAGCGCCATTCGATCTCTGTCACAGGTCCCCACTAAAACTCAAGAGCAGTAACTAAACTTCTAACGCTCTTTGTCTGAAATACCCCAGTCGGCAACATCGTGCTGCAGGGAGATTGCACAGCAGAGGAGAGAGAACTTTAAACCGCTTCTAAAAAGTCCCCAGAAAATAAAATACAAAGTGATTCCAAACATGAGTCAAGATAACAAGTTGCTCTTTGAAGAAACAGTTTTACAATTCTTAATGTTGTTTCTGAAAATCCCAGTGGAAAATGGAAACTGCAAACAGAGTTAAAGCATCCCACTAATTTTCCTCATAGAGAAATTGATACATTTTATGATGTTTGCAAATTTATTTATTTTTTTTTTGCAATGACTCAAAATACTTTTTGGCTGTCTTCAGGTGTCTCCATCTTGAGCCCAGTGGCCACTTTTCATTTCTAGGTGCCAACCACTCACCTCTCTCTCTTCCTCTCCTCTCACTCTCAGACAGTAACCCCTCTCTCCCTCTCCTGGGTCCTCTCCCCTTTCTCTCAGCCAGCAACTCAGTGACCTCTCCCCCCCTCTCTCCACCTCTCTCCACTCCTCAGGGCTGTTCCAGCGTGCAGTAGCTCAGAGTGGTTCTGCGATCTCTAGCTGGTCAGTGAATTACCAGCCCCTGAAGTTCACACGGATCCTGTCCCGCAAGGTGGGCTGCAGCCTGGGGGAGACGGCAGAGCTGGTAGATTGCCTGCGCAGGAAGTCCTTCAGAGAGCTGGTGGACCAGGACATCCAGCCGGCCCGCTATCACATCGCGTTCGGACCTGTCGTTGATGGAGACGTGGTGCCAGACGACCCGGAAATCCTAATGCGACAGGTCTGAGCAGCATCACTCCACCCCTCCTCGTAACCCCTCCCTCTCCTCTCAACCGCTCCCTCTCCTCCCTCCCTCCCTCTGCATTCCTCCTCTCCTCCCTCTCCATCCCTGCCTCTTCCTCTCCTCCCTCCCTCCTCACCCTGCCTCCTCTCTCTCTCTCTCTCTCTCTCTCTCTCTGAGATACACACACACACACAGCAGCTCAGTGATCCCTCCCTCATAGTCCTCTCCTCCCCTTCTCTCTTCCGTCACATCTCCCTCCCCTCCTCCATGCTCTTTTCCTGTCACGCCCTCACTCCCCTCACACCCTTCTCTCTGATGCCTCTCTGTCTGTGTTGCAGGGGGAGTTTCTGAACTATGACATCCTGATCGGAGTGAATCAGGGGGAGGGGTTGAAGTTTGTCGACGATGGCGGGACGGAGAGCGATGATGGGATTTCGGCAGCTGCGTTCGACTACACCATTTCCAACTTCGTGGACAATCTGTATGGGTACCCTGAGGGTAAGAGACCAGCCTCGTCACAGCCAGGAGGACCTACAGTTTAGCACCACCTAGAATTTTTGGACTCAGACATAATTAAAAATAAACTCTATGAAGATAATTTAGATCTTATTTAACAGAGTGCAATCAAAGAAACAAAATGATATCGCAATAGTCTACCGGAAGCCATAATTATAGTACATTACAAATGATCACATTTTTTAATTTGTCAGTTTTTCGTTAAGTAGATGGAAAACTGTGATTTTAGCATGTTAACGTAACATTATTCAGCAGGTTTCGTTCAACTTTATGAAGCAAAATAAGTTCTACAGTGTGATGCAAAACTTTTGGCCAGATTTGTAGAAGTAATACAACTTATAAAACGTATTTGTACAAAACAGCTTTTTTTTTAATCTTAGTTTTCCTATTTTGCAAACAAAACTGCATTTTCTTTTCAATTGTATCAATGTATTTTTAACTCAGAAGAAATCCACTCCCAACCCTGTCAAAGCAGCCTTCACTCGGGCTGGAGAGAGGATTCGTCCGTGTACAGCACACGACGTTCTGTCACTTTTTTTTTATTTCGTTCTCTGTTTGAAACGTAATTCAGAATACAAAACACAAGCTGTGTGCAGTAAATGTGTCTGTGTCTTCTCACTGCAGTCAAAGGTGCGCTTGAAAAAGCCATTCATCTAAACTGTAGATTAAGCCTAGCTTAAGTCCTTCTGTAAAAGAAATATGAAATATGACAACTTGAACAAACAATTTGATCAAGAGCTTAAAGGGTACGTGAGGACATTTGTATTTGATTGTGTTACGTGTTCCCATGTGTTGCTTCAGCTGTTTACGTAAGCCGTGTGTGTGTTTTTAATTTTGTAACATTTTGACCACTTTTTGAAACTTTTTAAATTGCATTCCCTCACTCAAGGTGGCTTCCCATGTACCCGCATGGACCACTCGGAACTACATTTCCCATCATCCTCCTGCTCAAACTATGTAACCGAGGTGGATTTACCAGTGAGCAGGAGGCTGATGGGAAATGTAGTTCTGAGAGGCTCATGCTGGTTCCATGTGTGCACTAGCACGCTGCAATATATCTGGAAAAAAACCCTTGTTAAATTGTAATGAAATATCAGGTGTCTTTCTGTACATGTGCCTGTCTGCAGGTCACACCTTCATTTTTACATTTAACTTGAGAACACACCTTGCCATTCTAATTGCCATTCTAACATTACCTGCTGTACAAAACTTCATGCCACCTCTTTCATGATATGCTCCCTTTGGGTATTTTTCACGTCTCTGCTCAGCAGTGGTCTTTGCCACTTTGCAACACTTCTGTCGCCATTTGTTCACCTGATTTCACCCCACAAACTTTCACTGCACTTAGTTACAAGCTCAGCTACAAATCTGATTCGCTGACCTACATACACGGAAATGCATGCATGCACAACCAAACAATTTATATGTACTCACAGATTTGTATTTTCAGTTCATAGCCTTTTTGAAAGAAATAAAGCAAGCGCCTCATCAAATGGGCTTTCCATCCACTTCCAAGATTTCACAGACTTTATTCAAATTCAATTTACTGACCGAAAATTTTCATGCAGGCAGGTATGTAAAGGTTATCAACGACAAATCTTCTACTGCATGTGCAGGCTGCTGTATACAAACATTAATATCTTTTTTTTTTCCCCAGGCAAAGACATCCTTCGCGAGACCATCAAGTTCATGTACACGGACTGGGCCGACCGCGACAACGGCGAGATGAGGCGCAAGACGCTGCTCGCGCTGTTCACGGACCACCAGTGGGTGGCGCCGGCGATTGCCACAGCGAAGCTGCACGCGGAATTCCAGTCACCGGTGTACTTCTACACCTTCTACCACCACTGCCAGACGGAGGCGCGGCCAGAGTGGGCGGACGCCGCGCACGGAGACGAGATCCCGTACGTTTTTGGGATCCCCATGATCGGAGCCACGGACCTGTTCCCCTGCAACTTCTCCAAGAACGACGTCATGCTGAGCGCCGTGGTGATGACCTACTGGACCAACTTTGCCAAGACTGGGTGCGTTCGCTCACGAGTTCCACAAAACCCGCTTATCTGGGTCTCCCGTCGTCTTGCGTCACACTCGCTGATAAAATGACCGGGCGGATTGCAGGTTTCGAATGCTGAAAGAAACCGCAAGGAAGATGTCTAGTCGAAACTTTTGTCGTTTTGAATTTATTTCTTTTAGCATTTCTAAATTCAGCTCTAGTGAGTGTTTAATAGTTGTGGATTCTAATCTCAAAGTACACTGAGGGGAATTCAGTTAATATCTAACAGAATGCCACCGCCTAGCGTGGTAAATTAAAACGCATGTTATCTAGAATCGTTTCTTTTTCAGGACAAAGCACAAAGTCTTATTGACGGACGGCACTGAGTTTTCCAATCAGAGCCGCAAACAATGAGAGTTGTGCAGCGAATTCATAATTTTATTGACTGTGTGTGCTGTTGGGCTTGCTTCAGTCGGACTAGCGATTTGGTAGAAGAACATCTTTGTAGTTTGTGATTATGACATCTGTACTGTGCGATTTTTGACGTCATGCAGCATGGCCGACGTACCACACAGCGTGTCAGCTTCTTACGAACACCAGTTAATCTGGGACTATCTCTCAACAACTCTACCAACTTTCAGCACTCTGCAATAAGTCGTTTTCAAAAGACACATTTTTACATTTAGACAGAAGTTTTTCAATCCTATGGCGGCCAAACCATGTGACTTACGACAGGTTCTTTTGCATTTTCCATCTTCCCATAAGCATCTACCAACCAACTGACTCTGGCGAGTTTTTGAGCAACTCTGACAAAGAATAATAATAATAATAAGAAGAAGAATCCCAGCAATAACAGCTAATAAAATAAAACCTGGGTTTGCACTTATGATAATAACTTTCATATCAACTTTGTAATAAATGCCAGAGAGAAGATCCACTAAATATGAATTCAGCATTTTAGAAAGCTAATAAAAAGGATCAGATCCCGAAAGAGAGGGTTGTGTTTTTAATATGATGTTTATTGACAGTAACAATTTTTTTTTAAAATAATAATAAAAACTTTTCGGTTTCTAATAGGGATTGCAGTGGGAACTGTAGGAAATGAATTCCCCGAAGTCTGTAATTCTTTATGCTGTGGGAAGAGAACGCTCATTGTTTAATTATGCAGTCGCACATTTCCTGTGACTTCGCATTGACGTTTCATTTGTAATGAGGTGGGTTTCGTTCCCGGAGGCAACACTGGGAATGCAAGTCAGAGCCTTACGGAAGGAAATAAATCAGAAAATCATCCAAAACCATTTAGCCAGTATTAATATTCCAACATGTTTTCATTTAAAAAAAAAAAAAAAAAAAAAAAAAAAAAATCTGTTTCTGGAGCTCCAATTTTCTTTCAAGAATCAAACGCTTGCCTTACCTTCCAGGAAATTCCTTTCATTTTCTGGGTCATTCTTCCTCAGCAGTGTTTTCAGGGTCATAGTACTGGTTAAAAAGCAGTGTATTCTGGGTCAAAAGCCTGTTACTGGTTGAAAGCATGTCAGTCATTAGGGGAAACAACTGGTTGGTTAGTAACAGGAAAGAAAGCCCTGAAGGGGCAGGGGATAATTTCATTCTCCAGCTGACCCAGGAAGTGCAAATCCATCAAAAAGCAAGGCCAAACAAAAAACACCTTTTAAAAAGAAAGCACATGTTTGCTAAGGCATGATTCGCACAGGACTAAAAAACAGGACAGGTCATACCAATTTTTTTATATTAGATTATGGTTTATAGTAAAAGGTTGGTATTGCTTTTTGGCGAATACCCCAGAAATGCTTATAGCAATTCAAACAGAACACTAACATGGTTGATTCGCCTCACAGGAGTTTGAAATTTTCCAGGAAGTCCTGATGAGAATTCAGAAGACCTCTGGGAAAATTATCTATGATAAACAGAAATGGACACCAATGTAGTTAAAATCCACCTGTTTATGTATTGATTTTTAGTCCTGTGTGAATCAGGCTTAAGACATACATTTCTTAAAAACTCCATAGTTTAGATCTATAAAGTGAATGGATGTGCCTGGCAAGGAATACTGATGGGATTATTGTGTTCGCTACAATCCCTTTAATAAGTAATAATCAAACTTTTGAGTGTTATTGTAGACATTCTATTAATTGTAAGAATTTTCCTAACACACATCAAATTGTTAATGTAATATAAGAGACAACACTGCAGTGATAACATATAGATCCAAACGGGAAACTGTGTCAAATCCTGATCACTTACACACATGTATAGAACAAATTCTAACAACAATGGTTTATTCATTTAGAAGGGTTGTACTGTTTTAGGTATTTTCTTTGACCTAAATCTCTTTTCTCTCTTTGCAGTGACCCCAATCTCCCTGTCCCGCAAGACACCAAGTTCATTCATACCAAACCCAACCGCTTTGAAGAGGTCATCTGGACCAAGTTCAACTCGAAAGACAAGCAGTACCTTCACATCGGCCTCAAACCCAGAGTACGGGACAATTACCGTGCAAACAAGGTGGCCTTCTGGCTCGAGCTGGTGCCGCATCTCCACAACCTTCATGACGACAGCTACACCTCCACCACCACGACCCGCCTGCCCCCTGGCACCCCCCGGACTCCCTGGAAGGGGCATCGCCCGGCCACCACCAAACACCCCTACGCCACCCTGCCGCCGGACGACGACGACATTCCTGAGAGACCCAGATTTCCCCCTTTCCCGGGAGACACCCGGGACTACTCCACCGAGCTCAGTGTCACGGTTGCAATTGGCGCCTCCCTCCTCTTCCTCAACATCCTGGCCTTCGCAGCGCTCTACTACAAGCGCGACAAACGCCACGAGCTAAGGAGGCGTCTCAGTCCTCAAAGGAACCCGGCCAATGATCTGGCGCACAGTCAAGAAGAGGAGATCATGTCGCTGCAGATCAAGCATTCGGATCACGAGACCCATGACATGGAGCCTCTGAGACCTCATGAGATACTGCGCCCTGCCTGCCCTCCTGATTATACCTTAGCTCTGCGCCGTGCTCCTGATGATGTCCCCTTAATGACACCAAATACCATTACCATGATCCCCAGCACTATAACAGGCATGCAGCCTCTGCATGCTTTCAACACCTACCCCAGCACAGGGCACAATAACACTTTGCCACATCCCCACTCCACAACCAGGGTATAGCCACATGCTTTCTGCAGGACTAAACTTTTTTCTTTCTTTCTCTGTGCTGTTTGGAGATACTACGGAGTAGTCCTGTTGTTTTGAAAACCCGTCATGGATGTTTTCTTTCTTTCTTTCTTGGTTTCCTTTCTTTGTTTCTGGCTTTCTTTCAAATCTAATTCATATTTGAAGAAGAGGATGTCGAGTGGACCCCAGTATGTGCATGTTTGCCAAAATAAGATTTCAAAAAAGGAAAAAAAAATACTTGACTTGAAATCTCCTTCCTTCTTTATTTCAGCCCTCTGCCTCTCTATCTCCCTACTTCTTTTTTCTCTCTCCCTTTCAGTTTCTCCTTCCCCTTGCTTTTTTCATATCTTCCCACCGAATGTGGACTCTTTCTTCTCCTCTTCCTCCCTCTGTTCTTTCCCCTTTTTTCTTTTCTCCCATCACATTCTCCCGCTCACTTCCTCCTTATATGCTTTTCTGTCTCCATCTTTCTCTCCCATATTTCTCTGTTCTTCTCCCTCTCACACATCTGTCTCTCTCCATGCCCATTTCTCTTTCTCCTCCCCTCTCTCCCTCTCTTCCCCCTTTCTCACCTCCCCTCTCTCCTCCCTCTCTCTCCACCATTTGAAGAAATCCAGGAGTTGGAATTCTGAAGGTTTGGGATTTGGAGAAAATTCGAACCTTTTATTCTACCAGCATTCTTCGTGCCAAGAGTTTTGAATCCGGACTCCATTTTTGGGGGGAACAAAACAATGAAAAATAAAATAGAACGCTATATAAATATATATAAAGTGCCATACGACTTTTCCTAAAATAAAATACAAAACAAATAGTTTGCTCTCTGGAATCTATGCATGGAAATTCTTGAGACAAAACAAGGTGGTCTACTTACAAAAACATCTGGGGTTGAAACTTCTGTAGATTTTGACTTAAAAGAAACAGCCCCCTTGGAGTGTCGTTCCAGCATTCGCACAACCTGAAGAAAATTGAACCAGATTCTCCACTGTCTTCAACTGAAATATCTTCACAGTACACTCCACAGAAACTTTCTTTTGCTGTCAGACAGACAACTGGATACAAAACACTTTCTAATTCTTGCTGTCCCTGCAAAATAACTGTTATTTTTAACATTTCTGTAAACTTACAGAATACCTTATGCAAGAGATTTTTATAGACAGGAAAATCAATTTTAGGTTTGGGCTTGTTCAGACGCAGTAGAAACG
This sequence comes from Polyodon spathula, assembly GCF_017654505.1. Classification (NCBI taxonomy): domain Eukaryota; kingdom Metazoa; phylum Chordata; class Actinopteri; order Acipenseriformes; family Polyodontidae; genus Polyodon; species Polyodon spathula. Next base: position 1,009,118 of record NC_054581.1, on the reverse strand, counting down.
GGTGCCAGTACCCTGTTTTGAATTGTACCTGACCTGAGCAACATTTTGGGCACACCCCTGGGTTGTGTGCGCCACTAAAAGTGAGTTTGTATTTGCAAGCACTTGTCGTTAGGTTCTGTTATTATCCCAGTTGGGTTTTGCTTCTTATTACAGGCTCCTAATTGGAAACTCGAAACAAGTGACTCACAGACTAATGCTAAAAAAAACACAGCGCCAACGTCTTGAAGTCTATAGAACCCAGAGGATGTGAGGTTCATGGAGTTGTACTTTGAAGGATGCCCTTCTCGAAATGAGTTCCTTCTGGAAATGACTCATGGGGATGGTGCCACCTTTTGATTTGTAATTTCGTTTGTTTTACTACTTGGTACTTTCGGTATTGTTTTTAATCAAAGTGTAAATGAAACTTGAGGAAATGAGGTTTCAGTTTAACAAAGAAAGAAAGAACTAGATGAAACGAAACGACAAAATACTTTACAACTAGAAAACAGTACCAGGACTAGAAAAGGAAAGACAAACAGAGCAAAAAAGAGAGAAAAAAAGGAACGATTAAGTGAAAGAAAAGTGAGAAGGAAAAAGTGAAAGAGCAAACACAAAAAGCAGGGAAGAAGAAAGTAAGAAGGAAAGAAATAGGAATGAAAAAGAGAACATGGCAGTTGTAGAAGGGTTCGTTTTTCATAAATGCTGATTGAACAGTTTTCTCCCCTGCTGAGTGTGTTAATAGGAGTCACATGCAGTTTTATGTGTGGATTACACTTGCTAAGGTGGCAGACGAGCAGAGAAACTGACCTCACTCTCAGCAGCCCGGGTGAGGATGTGAGCAGGTAGTTTGTGTCGAAACTCTTCCTAATTCTTCCAGGTGTACAAAACTCAAATAGAAAGCTACAGGAAATGGATGCTCGTACCTGTGCGACAAAACAAGATGGCGGCCAAATAGGGAGCCAATAAATTAATAATGTACAGACTTTTACAAAAAGTGGTTTTTGGAATTCCACGGGGAGGGGTTTAAACCACAAAAAAAAAAACAAAAAAACACGTTATTGTTTTTTTGATTAGCAAGAAAGCAAGCATCTATCTGAATGAAACCCTGAATAAATACATACGCCGAAAAAATGATGACAACTCAAAAATGTTTTTTGTATGCTTACAGAATCTTTTCATTATTGTTTACCATTGCTACTGACGGAGAAGAGGACAATACCACTTTTTTTTTTTTTTTTTAAGTATGAGAAAAATCATTTGTAAATAGTAAGTTATCTGTTGGTTTGTTTTCTTTCACTGAATGATCAAAATAATTCATTTGATGATGATAATGATGCTGAACAATGCCACTGGGTGCAATTCTTTGGGTGTCCAGTAATCAAAAGAGGAACATTTCTAAATTTAAAACTTATTTTATACAAAAAAGGACAGTTGAGATAACATGGCCAATGTCTTTTATTTTCTATATAAAATCTCCCGGTAATTTATCAGTATTTATTTTTTTAAAAAACAGGTGGGGGTTAAAATCTGTGAAAATTAGTTAATTTCCCAGTTTTCCAAGTACATATCAGGGTTTATACTTGGGGTTGGAAAAACAGCGCCCCTCTTCTGCTCTTTGTAAATGCAAACAGTATAAAGCCGTGCTGTATAGCATGTTAAACAGACAGATCCACGTTTCACTAAAACTAGTTTTTAGTATCTTAAATTTTATCTAGGGAATGTATTTTCTTGGTGTAATCAGTATTTTCACACGCTTATGTGGGTCACATCTGTAGTGGAATATTGGATAAGTACCCACCTGTAACTTTTGTAAAACCCAGAAATGCTTCTGTAAAATTGAGAATAAAGATCCTTGATTTATATAAAGTGCAGTTGGATCCCAGATGCATATCGAAAAAGTAAAAGAACAATGTTAAAAGGACAAATTCATAATAATTAGAATAGTTGATTGTCAGATGTTACTTCTGTTTCAAATGTCTATAGATTCGCTATCCATAGTCTTACTGTACAGTAATACATCTCTTCAAAACCACCTCTGGAAAAGACCACCACTCAATTAAGACCACCCCTGGACACAGAAACTCGACGGAATCTGTCAGACGTTATTAACGTGATGTAAGATTTCGATTTGAAATGTGTCCTGGGGTTTCCTACAGCTTCAGCAATGTGCCAGGAAAGCGAAGCCCAAATACAGCCACCAAAAGATATTAAAGCATAGGTCTAATTATTTTAGCAATAGCCAAAATGATTCAGCATCAAGGCAACCCCATAGGTGGCTGGTCCAGTCTATTTGCCGTGGATGAGCAGATGGGCAGGCCAGTGGTTAACATTGGTTAAATTTAAAATGATCTCCTTTGCAAGAAGGGAGTGTACATGCAATCATATATTGATGATGACAAACTTCAGTTTTTACACCACCCAAAGCAGCGATCTTGCATATCTGTTTGATTTTACAGGTTGTACAGTCGTGGTTAATGTCAGTTTTGTGGGTCTGACCCATCACTTGGGCGCCCTGCCCCCTTCCCCTTGGCACTCTGTGAAGAACTATTTGCTACCACTGGAACCTCTCCACCTGCTCTCCAGCTGTGTCCCTCTTGTCCTGGTTTCTATGCTAGGGTTAGGATTATCTTTGCCCACTCCTTCAATCAAGCCTCCCTGAATTCTTCTTTGTTATAATAAATGCAGTCCCCAGAATTGAACACAGCACCTAATTACTGTGACGAGAACCCTAGAGAATGCAAAATAAGAGAGAAAATTGTATAAGTCCTTTGAAATAGCCAGAAATCAGACAAGTCATTTTCGTCAGTCTGTTTAATAAATTCGTAGTAATTCTGTAAATGAAATATAACAAATTCAAGTAATTGAAAAGTAATGTTCTGTAAATTTTAAGTGATTTGAGGTAATTAATGGTTATTTTCAATTCATTATTATAAAGTAAAAAAAAAAAAAAAATCATTTCTTTACTCAAACCTCTTGTTGTTTTTTGAATATAACGTTCCTTTAATTATAATAATAAGGCAGGATACGAACCATAAATACACATCTACATAGGATATGTAAAATCCTTCACAGCTGTGTCCTCTTATAGGAGATCGAGGGGTACCATCACCCAGTCTGATGCTCTCTCACCCCCCTCCAAGGCTCACCTCAAAAGAGGGTGGCTCTCATTAGACATAAGGAGTCATCCTGGGCCCCAGCATTGTAATATATTAATATTATAATTATTTACATATATAATTAGAATATAACCCTTCATCTAAGACATATTATTACTGTATTTATAATCCTTCTCCGTTGCCTCATTCGTTGACTATCCCAGTCACGACTCTCAAAGTTCTTTACGTCAAACTGTAATTTGTAAATTCTAAGACGTAAAAGCTACTGGCAGCACAAGTATAGGCCAACTACATTGGGACGAGGCTGCTATTGGCAGAATGGGATCGCGGTACGCACACTATAACCCAATTACACCCTTAATATCATTCGCAATGGAAATGGATCTGTATTACAGTGAATGGCAATGGTAGCACAAGGGCAGCTGCAGTGGGATGGTAAAATGGGAACACGGTGGTGATATTTTAACATTGGAATGGTGTTGTTTGTATGAATCAGTCCACAGTGCCGGTAATGTAGTGCATTCCAGTACAGGACCAGACAGAAAGTGAGCCAGCGTATCAAGACCTCTGTCTGTTTTATTCCCACTTTAGAACTCTGTTAACAATCTATTTTTTTTTTTTTTTAAATGGTGGAATTTGAACATGAAGTTTAAAAAGCGATTTCTCCTCACATGCTGGGTTTGGGCACCAGAGACTTGCACCCATGCTTTATTTTTCCTTTATTTAATTCAGCACTGAGGTTTGTGGAGCCAGTGGAATTGCGTTATTCCCGGAGTTCCCCTTGCCGCTGATATGATGATGTTTGTTTGATTTAGAAGTTATAATTACACACTGTACTCTGTCATTCAGGTGTGGGCAACATTAAAGACATTCAAATGGAACATAGCTTGCTTGCTTTCTTTCTTTCTTTGATATGTTTTGTTTGTTTGTTTTCATTTATCCAGGAAAAACCTGATGAGAACACAGAGCCCAACAACAAAATCCAAGAGCAAGAAACATGAAAAGCCACATTAAATATCTATATATCACAACTACAGAACACAGAGCACCCAATACATTTTCTTGAACACAGTTGTCAAGTGAACAGTGGAACAGCTGTATTTTGTTTACTGTGGTCTTTATAGACAAGGACAGTCAGGCTTCAAAGACTGACTTGCACTCTGGTGTCAAGCTGATTCATTTTTCACGAGGGACATCTGTCCGGAAACTGTCTAGGTGTGTTTTCGATGTTGCTCCACCAAGCGGCACAAAATATTGTCACTTGGGACGTTTTCAATAACCGTTCTACTGTACACAAGCTTCTAATGCGTTTCAACTACAAACCGACCCTTGCGAGATTGCAGCCGTCTGGTCTATAACATATCCCGCCCCTGCTGGGACGGTCAGTGCTGATTGGTCTATTAATGCTTACATTTTAAAAAGGTGCAATGCACACACAGCTGATAAGATTTATTGAACCCAGCACCCCTAGTTCCTGCACCTCTGTTAAGAGCAGTTTGTATTTATATATACGAGGCAGGAAGTAAGTACCGCGTACAAATATGAAAACGGTTGAGTTGGAGTAGAATATCAATTTGAAAAGCTGATTCATTATATTTCTCTGCAGTATCGTATTTGTATATGTGCATAAGCAGCTAGAGCAGTTTCCTTACTCGCTTACTTCATCGTGCTGCCAACGCAAGGTCTTTACCATGTACTGTTCCTCTCAAAAGGGACTTGGCACTATAGATTTCCTTCGTTCAAAGGTCGTGCTTCATGACCATCTGGTTATTCATGAAGGTGTTTGTGTGTGAAGGCGCGCACGCAACAAGGAATCAAGCAGAACTGTTCCCGTTGTTGATCCCAATAATCAACACTTTTACAGCTTAATCATTATCATTAGATACAATAACGAGGCCACTAAATCTGTGGAAGACGGCATTGGTGTGTGCTCACAGAGGATCTCGCTGCTTCTCGAGTGCGGGTCCAAGTGTTGCCGTTTTATACAGTCTCAACACCCCCTTTGCGTGCAAAGTTTAGTTGCTGGCTTCCCTCTGTGCGGCAGCGACATTTTAACCGGACAACTCCTGCTTGAACAAGGTCAGGTGAGGTGGGGAAGTATATCGGTGTTGCACATGCTTCAGTGCCACACATGCATACTTTGGTGTGACAAATAAGGTTTGTATCTAACTATGAAACTCAGTTGAACAACAGCCACTGGGGGGCGAAAACAGTGTAACAAATTCTTCAAATAAAACAAGGAAAGGAACAGAGAATGGCAATTTCCAACAAAGAAAAGTGGAGAACACACATGTCTGACCGGGAGCAGAGCTGCCCCATTGTTCTTCTAACTGCCTTTAAGTAGCAAACATATTGAATGTCATTGTCTGGCATTGCAACCCGCTGCCGACAAATTGCAAATCAATGAGGAAGCGGTCTAGCATTTCGTATTGAGTTGGCTATCTCAGAGTGCCGTCTCCATTAAAACACAGCACAGTAAACAATACACAAGCCCTCGATCCCGGAGACGTTTCCATTCGCTGTGCCAGGAGATGGACTGCTTCTCACACTCTTCCTTTAAAGCCTGGATCTCCCACAAAGTCTCCGTGCCTCACCTGCTTTCATTCTTTGTGAATGCAAACCTTACAAATCACCTTGTAGAGTATCTGGCTGGGGTAGAGAGCTGGGGTTTGAGATCTGTCCTCTGACTCACTGCAGGAAGAGCGAAACATTTAAAACAAAAACTTAACAAGTGCTCCGTCTTTTCTGTTCCGTGCCACATCATGGATCGTTATCGCTGTGTTACCTGTCTGACAACGTGGACAATAATCCTGACACTATCAGTGCACTGGCGCGGTCATTGCGAAAAGAGCTTTGGAACAGACTTTAAAGTTATAAGTGTAAAAAGCAGTCAGGATGTTAACAATGAAACGAAAAATTACAAGTACGTTATTTAAACATTTGTAGCAACAGTTGGGGGACGTGCAACGCTATATTTTTCAGAAACCAGTTCCTTACTTTTTAATCCCAAAGCTCCCACCATGTGTTAAAACACTCAGAGGAGTTTAGTTTTTCCAGTTCTTACTGAGAAGAGCAGATTGTCTGAGTCCTATGGCCTTGCAACAGCCCCGAGGTGTCTACCAAGGGCTCTATTATACATGACGGTCGGCTGGGACACGCCCACCTGCTGGTTCGGGATCTGCAGCTTACATTTAGTTACTTGGGGTTTAAATAGGGAGATTGGCAGATCTTATTGGTGGGACAAAATAAATGTATTATTATTATTATTATTATTATTATTATTAATAATAATAATAATAATAATAATAATAATAATAATAATAATAATAATAGTACATTTATTTTGTATAGCACCTTTCATCACAGTTATCTCAGAGTGTCTCCCCTGGTAAAGGCACGGCTGCGTGGTGCGCAGGTGGGAGTCACACAGTCAGGGGAGCGCAGGGGTCCCCGAGCGTCTCCCCTGGTAAAGGCAGGGCTGTGTGGTGTGCAGGGGGGAGTCACGCAATCAGGGGAGCGCAGGGGTCCCCAAGGGTCTCCCCTGGTAAAGGCAGGGCTGCGTGGTGCGCAGGGGGGAGTCGCACAGTCAGGGGAGCGCAGGGGTCCCCGAGGGTCTCCCCTGGTAAAGGCAGGGCTGCGTGGTGCGCAGGGGGGAGTCGCACAGTCAGGGGAGCGCAGGGGTCCTCAAGGGTCTCCCCTGGTAAAGGCAGGGCTGCGTGGTGTGCAGGGGGGAGTCACACAGTCAGGGGAGCGCAGGGGTCCCCAAGGGTCTCCCCTGGTAAAGGCAGGGCTGTGTGGTGCACAGGGGGGAGTCACACAGTCAGGGGAGCGCAGGGGTCCCCAAGGGTCTCCCCTGGTAAAGGCACGGCTGTGTGGTGCGCAGGGGGGAGTCGCACAGTCAGGGGAGCTCAGGGGTGATAATCAGGGTTATTATCAAGATTATTATATTCTGGCGTTTGGAACCTTTCATTGTGCTGATAAGAAGCCCGGGTGACATTAAGAGGCATGCTTTTAGGCAAGCATTTCCTTTGATCAGGTTAAAAAGTTGCCCCTTTTGTGAGATGAATTGACTTTACATTTGTCATTGTCAACTGGGGTAAAGGTCACAGTAGTGATGAGTCAATCAATAGGCATCTTTGAGAAGCAGCGACCCTGTCAACGACACATCGGTCCGGCCTGTCAAGATCACTTGGGATGTAAACTCAGCAGAAAAAAAAAAGACAAAGCTTTTTATTTTTTTAAAACGCTGTCTGTTTTTTTTTTCTTTACCACGTTCTCCAACATCCCCGTTGAAAGGAAACTTCAATATATCTGAAACAAAAACTTGGACATTTTTTTAATTTAAAAATAAAAGCCTTTTAATGATTAAAAGTCAGTTAATTATTTAGCCAGAAGTCTGTCTTGGATTTACTCAACAAACTTTGAGTTTTAACCGTTAATAAATGATTGCATTGAAATAACACGGCAATTCAAATAAAAAAGCAAAGGTGTTTTTAAAATTGCAAACCATCTCTAAAAACACCCTCTCCTTCCTAAGAGAAAGGGGGCTCCCTCCACGTCCAGGGCAGGCTTGGAGACTGGTTGAGTAAGCAATGCAGGTGCTTTGAAAGAAGAGACACAGAAAAAGGAGGGTTTGTTTGTAGTTGTTGCTCAGTGGATTTTGTTTCAAAGATTCATGTGAAGAGTCAGAGTAGCACTCTCCTCAGCTCACAGGCAGCGTGTAGAGCAGCAATGCTGTCAGATTCATTTTTCATGCTTCTTTCGACCATAGAAATAAAACAGAATTAAAAACAAAAAGAATTCGGATTAGAGTCGTGGCATTCCATCTCTATTCTCTATCAGTTATTTTTACCCTCGAATCCCCTCACCCCCTCCTCTATTCATAATCTGGATTTGCATGCATGTTTCTTTGTGTCTCGTTAGCCTATATCTTCAGAGCTCTGTTTTCTCTCTCGTTCTCTGTTGCTGTTTCTGCTTCCATCATTATTTAAAGGGATTACTACCTAAAGTTCCTTTCAATCCCTAAGGAAATGAAATCTATAGAAAATATATTAAAAACATATATATTCTACTCTGATATATTCCTATATATTTATATACTGGGGCTGTGCCGATTCATCACCTGACCTTTCCTTAGACCTATCATAAGAGCTGCCGCTGTGCCTATTGGGAAATGTAGTTTTGTCAAGTTTAATCAGAGGTTACATCAATTCGTTCAATACTACAAAAATATTTGTCCAATACCGGTATATTGCAATAATTTCCATAAGGGTGAAAAAAGACCTCCAGCAAGCTGAATTTCTAAAGTGAGGTGTGGTACTAGCAATGACCACTAGAGGGTTTGCACCTGTCAATTGCACCTGAAACTGTGGCAATTGTGAGATATTAAAAGTAAACTCGATATACAATGCCAGCTACACCCCCGCTAGTAGTATTTCTGCAAACACTTCCTCCCTTCAGAGATCCATTTCAGTGGTTAAAATTGATGTTTTTGCTGACATAGTTAGAAAGCCAGGCAAGAAACAATAAAAGCGAACAACAGACAGCAAAGATAACAGGATGTTACTCAGGTTCATTGATCTGAAGAAGAAGAAGAAGAAGAAGAAGAAGAAGAAGAAGAAGAAGAAGAAGAAGAAGAAGAAGAACTTTTAGCATTCCACTAAAGGGGACCAGTGCCAATGCAAGCCAAGTTGGTTATCTCTCATTTAAGGGTGATGTAACAGTGTTATTGATAATGTAGAATCAATGAATAAAGGCATGGGCATTAGGGTTTGCCTCTCTTTCAAAGTAGACCCCCAGCTGTGGATCAGAACATATGTATTCTACACTATTCTTTCAGGGGGCTTCATCTAACGTAGGCAGTGATAGGGGATCTTTTCTTTGAAGACGAGTTTGACTGCCACTGAATTAAACATGTGCTCAGCCTGCATATTTCAAACATTAATAGACTGCTACCAGAACTAAACTTTCAGATTTTCAAACTGTAGAGATTTTACGTTCATAGTTTTACATGCTTTGCCCCATCTTTTGCAATCTATTATAAAGTACCAATTCACGACAGTAAGACTGTATCTTGTGGCAGTGTGAATTAATACAAAATATCTTATGGCTTGCTATTAAAACCACCCACATTTTGTCTGTAATTATTTGTGTTTTCACTTGCTTCATCCATTTGATATAAAATCAATTTTTCTTTAGATCGTCTGACAACACGTCACAAAGCCCTTCTTCTTCTTCTTCTTCTTCTTCTTCTTCTTCTTCTTCTTCTTCTTCTTCTTCTTCTTCTTCTTTGTGGATGGTGATCTGCTTGAGGAAGTTGTATAATGTGTAAAAGGGGTGATGTGGTTTCAATAATTGAAACAGGAAGATAGTTCAATCCAGGTCTCTCCCATTAATATTGAATTAATAAACTGAATTTTACATTTAATTCAACATTGTCCCCAAGTTTAACCAACTATAATGTAAGACAATGCTTTATTTCTCCTAGTTTAAGCTTAATAACACTGATGAAGGCACTAGAGCCCAAACGCTGCTCTGCTTGACTCAGTTTAGTTTCAATAACACTGATGAAGGCACTAGAGCCCAAACGCTGGTTTGCTTGACTCAGTTTAGTTTCAATAACACTGATGAAGGCACTAGAGCCCAAACGCTGGTCTGCTTGACTCAGTTTAGTTTCAATAACACTGATGAAGGCACTAGAGCCCAAACGCTGCTCTGCTTGACTCAGTTTAGTTTCAGTAACACTGATGAAGGCACTAGAGCCCAAACGCTGGTCTGCTTGACTCAGTTTAGTTGCATGTTATTAATAGTTGACAACAGTGAGTAAAGAATTATTAAGAGCACATTATTCAAGGATTAGCATTCAAGGATTATTAGTAATAGAGAAATCCTGTTATCGCAATGATAGCGCTAGGCGTGATAGAATGCTCACCTAGCTTTAAATACCTGAATTGAGGGTATTTTTTCAGGGAGTGAAGGACGTCATCCTGAGTCTCCTGAACCAGCCCGATCAATGTCTCAAAATCCACGGTATTCATAAACTACAGCTCCAACTCTCCCTGCAGAGAAAGCTAATTGGTAGAACCCTGTGAAATTCTCTCTTATTTTTTATCATGTTTGAACTACATAGATATTTTTTATTAAACATTATCTGCTTTTTTTAGTGTTTATTTTGACACAGACCTCGCACAGAAAAATAACTTTGTTACCATAATTTCTTATTAGTCATAAAGTACAGTCCTCCACTCTTTTTAATCTAGTTACATTAAATACTGCCCATGCCCTCTATAAAAAAGACAGTAAGATTAAATAAAACATTTAGATTTACGCTGCCCTGCTATTGTGGGCTGTCCTAATAATTGCACACACAGCAAATCTACCCAATAAAAAAACGACAGGAATTGCATTGCAATCCCTTTGCACTGAAGCAGGCCTCCCATATACAGCAAGCCTGAAGTTTCTCAGCATTTAAACACTCAACAAAGCAGATCCATTCCTGGCTGGGCAAAATTGTTTTCTATAAATAAATAAATAAATATTTTATGTGCCAAGGAGCATGGGGTTTGGTACACTAATGAAACCTGTGCTTGCTTCTTCTTCTTCTTCTTCTTCTTCTTCTTCTTCTTCTTCTTCTTCTTCTTCTTCTTCTTCTTCTTCTTCTTCTTCTTCTTCGATTGCAGTCGTTATTTGAGATTGTAGAATACTAGTTGCGGGCTACTTTTGAACACTTCATTTCAGGTGGATTCTGAAGAATTTGGGAGCAACAGGACTCTCTTAGTTATTGTGACATCATAAGGCTCTTCATTCTGAGATTTGTACATTTGGGAGATACATTTATGACAATAGAAAAGTTTAACACCGGTCTGTGTTTATATACAGGTTAACTTCACCTGCTGTACACGGTTTGATTCACAAAGAACAGAAGCCAGTGTTAGAAGCTAGTATGTTAGTAAGCTAGTCAAACAATAAGATGACGTCTTTAAAAATATAGCAGGATTGCAGTATAAACAGCAGAGAAAATGCTAAGAAAATGTTTTCTCTGATCCTGAGTCCATGGTGCAAAGATTTGAATAACCCTGACATGGCAGATCACTGCTCTCTGAGACAGGGAACAAAATTCCCTCTGCAGCGCGTGATCAATCAAAGGAAGACAAAGCCCCTTAGACAGGGAGAGATTGTGAGACACCGTGTAGAATACATTCCAGGAAAACAAGGAAGACAAGTAAAATCAGGGAGGGGAGAGCTGAGGGACTGGAAGGGAGGGAAGCAACGTGGCTCTAGTGGAGCTGAGGAGGGACTGGGAGGGAGGGAAGCAGTGTGGCTCTAGTGGAGCTGAGGAGGGACTGGGAGGGAGGGAAGCAGTGTGGCTCTAGTGGAGCTGAGGAGGGACTGGGAGGGAGGGAAGCAGTGTGGCTCTAGTGGAGCTGAGGAGGGACTGGGAGGGAGGGAAGCAGTGTGGCTCTAGTGGAGCTGAGGAGGGACTGGGAGGGAGGGAAGCAGTGTGGCTCTAGTGGAGCTGGGAGGGACTGGGAGGGAGGGAAGCAGTGTGGCTCTAGTGTTTAGAGCTGGGAGGGACTGGGAGGGAGGGAATCAGTGTGGCTCTAGTGGAGCTGAGGAGGGACTGGGAGGGAGGGAGGCAGTGTGGCTCTAGTGGAGCTGAGGAGGGACTGGGAGGGAGGGAAGCAGTGTGGCTCTAGTGGAGCTGAGGAGGGACTGGGAGGGAGGGAGGCAGTGTGGCTCTAGTGGAGCTGAGGAGGGACTGGGAGGGAGGGAGGCAGTGTGGCTCTAGTGGTTAGAGCTGGGAGGGACTGGGAGGGAGGGAGGCAGTGTGGCTCTAGTGGAGCTGAGGAGGGACTGGGAGGGAGGGAGGCAGTGTGGCTCTAGTGGTTAGAGCTGAGGAGGGACTGGGAGGGAGGGAGGCAGTGTGGCTCTAGTGGAGTTGAGGAGGGACTGGGAGGGAGGGAGGCAGCGTGGCTCTAGTGGAGCTGAGGAGGGACTGGGAGGGAGGCAGCAGTGTGGCTCTAGTGGAGATCTGAGGAGGGACTGGGAGGGAGGGAGGCAGTGTGGCTCTAGTGGAGCTGGGGAGGGACTGGGAGGGAGGGAGGCAGTGTGGCTCTAGTGGAGAGCTGGGAGGGACTGGGAGGGAGGGAGGCAGTGTGGCTCTAGTGGTTAGAGCTGGGAGGGACTGGGAGGGAGGGAGGCAGTGTGGCTCTTTAGGAGCTGAGGAGGGACTGGGAGGGAGGGAGGCAGTGTGGCTCTAGTGGTTAGAGCTGGGAGGGACTGGGAGGGAGGGAGGCAGTGTGGCTCTAGTGGAGCTGGGAGGGACTGGGAGGGAGGGAGGCAGTGTGGCTCTAGTGTTTAGAGCTGGGAGAGTGGGAACATTGACAAGCATAGTGTTGCAAATGTTTCAGGAAGAGAAACATTGAAAATCATTTCTGTGTTTGGTAAGATAGGAGAGGGGAAAGCGACAGCTCACTTAGGGATTAATAACCAGGTAATGTTTTTTTTTTTTTTGCTAGCGCATCAATTTTTTTCCTTCACTGCAGCTGCTCCTGGTTGCTGTGGAAACTGCCTACGGTTGCTAGGAGGAAAAGTGGGCCAGCTTTTGATGATGCAATCGCTACCGTAGCAACATAGACCCACAGGGAATTCAGTGGAGAGAGGAGTGGGAAAGGAGGGGGGGTGGCAGAGGAGAAGGGAGGGTATTTAAGATATTAGGCAACTTTTAAAGCTTTATTTTTACTTAAAGAAATACAAGTATACATTTAAAGTCAATAAATGTTTTTTTTTATAAACAGTCTAATTTTGTAAAACATGATGAGAATCGTTGGACGAGTGGAATCTTTTCATTGTTATAATTAAAAATGATGGATTAGCAAAGAATTTTATTCAATGTATTTTTCTGGTAGAAACTGGGACTCCAAACATTTGCCTTCAAACTATTAATAAGCCTGAGTGTCCACTTAACAAACAGACCAGTGAAATAAGAGCTGAAATAATCGACAAAGAGAGATGCAGTCAAAGGAATATTGCAGGGAAACTCAGCATTGCTGAGTGCAGTGCGGCAGGCTCTGTACTATAAGAACAGAGCAGGATAACCCCTCTGACATAGGGTCCTGATTTTTGGGGAATATCAATTTTCTGATTGTTTCAGTCTCCTGAAATAAATACGCTGCTGTTACTGCATTCAGAATGCTCTGAACCCCTCAGTGCTGCTCTCTGAACATCTGCTCTCTGAGCCCCCCCGTCCTGCTCTCTGAACACCCCCGTCCTGCTCTCTGAATCCCTCCGTGTTGCTCTCTGAACACCTGCTCTCTGAACACCCCCGTCCTGCTCTCTGAACACCCCTGTCCTGCTCTCTGAACCCCCCCCCCGTCCTGCTCTCTGAACCTTTTCGTCCTGCTCTCTGAACCCCTCCGTCCTGCTCTCTGAACCCCTCCGTCCTGCTCTCTGAACACCACCCTATATCCCCGGTGTCTGATATTCTCAATATCTGGAGCTACACAATGTCAAAACCAATCTTCACAACAATCAAATAAGCAGTCCCCCAGATAGACACAGACCCACACCTCCTCGTCAGTATCTGATACTCTCTATAACCCATAATAAATAATGTTAAGACCAAGTTTCTTTGCAACTGGACGAGCTGCTTTCAAGAGATATCGAAAAATGTGACTGGTCTACTGTATTTTGTGTTCACTGTCTGGATGCCACAGGGGCTCTTTCGAAGAGTTTTAAAAAGATGAAAGCGAAGAATTCATGAAGATGTCTTTGACAGCTCATGCCAGTACCAAGCGCCCGGTAAAGATGGCCTGGGTATCTTCTGTTTGAGGGATTTTGAAGAGTTTCTTTCATTTGGAATCAGTTTACAGTAACGATTGTTTTCTTGAAGTGCCCTTTGCCGTATTGCTAATCCACTCACTGTGCAGATAATCAAATATAGAGCACGGCACCCCAAGATAGTCATTAACGCAAAAAAACAAACACAATTAATCTGTGGGCTTTGATCAAACAACAACTGCAGCTGGATTAGACAGCTTTCAGGGAACACCTTTCTAAGAGGACTGTTGTTTCGCACAGCAGAGGCGATCAGACCCAGCACTGCGTCCTTAACCCTTGTGCTGCTGGAATCGCTTGGCAATACCACAAGCTGCATTAGCACTGGTATCATTAAGCAGGGCATTGCATTTCAATTTCCTTAGCTTTCCTTTCAAGGTGGGGGAGGCTGTGATAATGTTGCAGGTGCAGATTTGAAAGCCTTGATCAGTCCTCTTAAGGATTGCTAGCTGCTACAGTTGCTGCACTCAGAAATCTGATAATTGTCTCCCCGTTTAGCTCATTTGCATAAATTTTAAAACCAGTCAATGCAATTTAGTAAGATTCCACCACAGGGTCCTATTAAAGAGGCCATTTTAGTAGAAAGTCACATTGTTTTGTGCATGTAGGAAACAATCTTTGCCAAGCTATTTCCGTTATCAGGCGTTCTTTTAACAAGCAGAATAATTCACAGATCAGAATAAATGATCACGCACACACAGACACACGCACGCACAAAAAACGCACACAGTGACACACTGGCACACACAAAAACATGCACACACTGGCACACACAGACACACTGGCATACTGACACACACACACATACACAAACAGACTGAGACTTATTGAAGAGGACTAAGCAGCAGTGATAGGGTAATAGGGTTAGTCAGCGACAGGGCTGGAAATGTATATGTTGAGGGGGGCTTTTGATGATCGACAGCAGGGGTGGTCAAAGTCGGCCAGTCCACTCCTGGTCTTTGTTCCAACCTTGTTCTAAATCTTTTAATTGAACCAATGAAATCTCTAGCCAGACCCTGAAGGTTTTCCTTACATAATTTTACCTGTTACAACCTGGAGTGGAATCGTCCTCCAGGACCGGGATTTCTGCAGCATTGGATTTGACTCTAGTCAACCTGGTTGCTTTTAACTGTCAATTCAACGCACACAAACGTATTTATCTTTCACGAACATCTTGGAATCTAAAATTCGTTTTTTTCCAGTAGATTCTGTGAAGGGAGTAGGGTTAGGGGTACGATTCTGTGAAGGGAGTAGGGCTAGGGTTACGATTCTGTGAAGGGACCTGAATGAACCTGCTTGCAGAGGGAGGGGTGGGCATACACTGGAAGAACTTTAATGGCAACAGCAGATCAACTGCAGGCTGCAGCTGGTTGATGCGAGTGTGGGTCCGTGCTGCAGCTGCAGGAGGTACAGTATTAGGACTCCCCCTACTGATTAGAGAAAGGCATTGCTACACACAGACACACCTGCAGAGCACTGCTCGCTGAAGCCGCCCCATGTGTCTATTTATATAACACAGCTATCAAAGTGTTGCTAAAAATAGAGTGGCTGTATCCTGCAGAAGCCGTTTAACTCACAAGCGTAATGAGTCTGCTCAGAGGTCTGATCAGAGCCCTCAGGCTGGCAGGCAGGTCAGATATACAGCAGACAGCAGTGTAATCCACATCACTATACAAAGACCAGCACACAGTTCAGCACAAAATTCAGCCCCATCCCCACTAAGTCACACCCATCCCCACTAAACCCCACCTATTCTCACTAAACCACCCCCATCCCCACTAAGCCACACCCATCCCCAC
Organism: Polyodon spathula; assembly: GCF_017654505.1. NCBI lineage: Eukaryota > Metazoa > Chordata > Actinopteri > Acipenseriformes > Polyodontidae > Polyodon > Polyodon spathula. The sequence continues at coordinate 993,388 of NC_054581.1, read as the reverse complement.
TAAGCCACACCCATCCCCACTAAACCCCACCTATTCTCACTAAACCACCCCCATCCCCACTAAACCACACCCAAACCCACTAAACCACACCCATCCCCACTAAACCCCACCTATTCTCACTAAACCACACCCAAACCCACTAAACCACACCCTTCCCCTCCGTTCCAGCTCTGTACTAGGACCCCTCTCCTCTCCGCTCCGCTCCTCTCCTCTTCTCTTTTCCCCTCCCCCTTTTTAATTATTATTTTTTACAATAACCAGATATTATAAATACAACGCTGTAGATGAACTGCTGCATCCTGGTATCTTTGCTGTAGGTCACAAGGACTGCAGACCAGAGGCATGATTTTAACCGCAGTACAGTAAGAGGGAACGCAGCTCGTTAAGAACAGGGATTTTAAGACTGCACAAACTCGCGGCGTTTCAGGTCACATGACAATGTCTCTGGCAGAGTTGAAAAGTCACTTATCGGTAGAATGAGAAAGTTTGACCAGAGCTGGCAGTTAGGATTCTCCAGTCACGCTGAAGCACCTCAAAGCTCAGTACTGGAGCAACAGAACCAGAATCACTCACAAAAGATGACAGGCACCCTGAAACAGCGAGGGACAGTGATAGTCTTGTCTGCGAACAAAAAGTTTAAAAACCCAACAAAATAAATAAATCAACGTTCATTTTTTCCCCCCCCTCACTTGTAAGAAACATATTGGAATATTAATAATTCACACCATCTGTAAATAATTTGTAAGTCTTTTCTATTAACCATATTTTATAAATGATGTACACTTTTTTTTGTATATTTTTTAGGGGTGAGGGGATGTTTTGTTACAAATGAAAGCTTCACAGGCTAAATCTGTGTCACTGTCCTTCTGTATTGAATTCAGGTCCTGTGACAGATGAGGGACAGACTGACATCCTCAGAGACTACACCTATCGGTCCACCTTTGTATTGAACCTGGGGGAAAGAGACAGACAGCGCTGTTTATAATCAATAACATTAATTAATTATTAAGGAATACACCGTGTAACAATTTTTTTTTTTTTTTTTTTTTTTTCTTTCCTGGGTAGTAAGTGTTATTTCCTAATTGCTTATGCCTCAAAAGTATAGAAAATGGCTATTATTCCCCCACAAACTTTGCTTTTGTGACCAGGACAGTGATATTTCAAAATATCACTATTTCCAATGGGAAAACGGGCAAATATGTGTCTTTTCGTTCACATAAAGTCAGAAAAAACAACAACATATGAATCCAAATTAACATGTACTTATACTAAAGTAATACAAAAATGACTACAGAAGATTTAGAAGTGAGTAGTTTTTCGAGATTTACGATTATACTGTAAATTTACCTGTCCTGGTCACAAAGTTTGTGGGGAATAATAGCCATTTTCTATACTTTTGAGGCATAAGCAATTAGGAAATAACACTTACTACCCAGGAACAAAAAATGAGTTACACAGTGTAATCAATAACATAACCTTAATTAATTATTAAGGAATTATCACTGACGTAACTCAATCGGGGAAGGGTTTGTTTCAACGCTCGGCTCTTTCCGTCTAAACTCGGCCGCGGCTTTCTCAGCCGAGGCGCTTAGGAAACTGCAGCCGCGCCGCCGGCATTGTGGCTCCGGCTGGTTTGTAATATAACGCCGAGGCCCCCCCGGTTTGAGCCGCAATGGCGTTTGGTTTCTCGACCGTAACCCTTCCTCGGATCTCTCTCTCTCTGTGAAGGCGATGACGGGCTTGCTTTTCCAGCGGGTAGCGGCGGTCTCCGGGGCTCTGGCGGTGTCCGCCGGGGCGTACGGAGCTCACGGTAATTGCTTTTTAACCGGGAAGCTCCGGTTGGTTACCGGGGACCCGATAATATAGGAGGAAACGTGGCGGGTCCCGGGATAGGCCTCCGTGTGTGCGTGTGTGTAAATAAAGAAATAAAACTCACAGAGCAACGTGGGTTTGTAATAAATGCATATTTTGTTTATTTGATAACATTTACTAATGAACGCAATAGTCTTTATTTAAGAAAAAACCGGGCAACAACATTGTTTGTTTGTGTTTGTGTTTCGCGACACATCCTACGTGTGTTGTGTTGCATCGTTACCGGTGCGTCGTTTAAACTACAAAATGAACAATAACACTTTATTATTATTTATTATTATTATTATTATTTGTTACTGCGAGGAATTAGAGCCTGGCAATGGGAAATTGGCATTCAGAAACGCAAGCAAAACGACGGTAGCCTCCTGCGCAACCCAGCTGAGTTAGCATGACCTTCAAGTTCAAATTCTTCACAGTTGCTATAGCAATCCAAAAACCTATACAGTACCCCCGGGCCTTGTCCTGTACCAATTATAAAGCTTGGGTATGGTCTGCTAGGGGTATGAAGGTGATAGTTTTTTGTTTTTTTTTTCTTTTTAACTTGTATGCATGACCACTTGCATGATAACTTGGTAGGACATGTCTTATCACAGGTTATTGGTAGTTTCAGAATCTGGGGAGAATCCAGTGCAGTTTCTATCTCTGTGTGTGTATATATACATTATACAAAGACACGAATCATAAGCTGAATTAATTTATTAAACATAATTATGTGCCGAGGTGCCCATACAGTAGTGTTGGTGTGATCTGAGCATGCTAGCAAGGCTCTTGTGGGCTGCACCACTCTCTCCTTGGGGAGGGGTGTCTTGATCCCAGCACTCACCTTGACAATGTGTCTTTCAGGGTTTCGGAGAAGTGACACGGACGAGTACAGGAAAGAGGTAAGCAGAGTGCCAGTGAAGAGACTCGTAATTCAGAGCACAATATATTCAGAGCACGATATAGAACCAGACGTCCTGCCTTGTATTCAGGGTCTGTACGATGCGAGTCTAGTCAATAACAAGCTCTTTGTAATTTTAAGAACTCAATCAGTACTTTTAAATCTAAGCTTAAAACTAGTGATAATGTTATAGTTTTGTAAAGCGCTTTAGTATGCATTTACATGAAGGACGCTATGTTAATTGAATTGGTGTGGAACAGTAATTCCGGCAGAGATATTTTGGGGGAACTGGAATAAAGCTAATAATAGGAGTTTAGGAAGAAACTACTGGAAATGCTGACGTACAAAATGACCAGTTGAGTCACTAAACTTGTTGTTCTTTTGCGTGTTTTTTTTTTTTTTTTTTTTTTTTTTTTAGTTGTTTGAAACTGCCAACAAGTATCACTTCCTGCACAGCCTGGCCCTGCTTGGGGTGCCACGCTGCCGCAAACCAATGGTGGTGAGTGCACTGCCCCGAACTGCCCCGACCTGCCCCCGGGCACTGCCCCAACCTGCCCCTGTACACTGAACAGACCTGCCCCCCGGGCACTGCCCTGACCTGCCCCTTGTCTCTGTGTTGGTGATGTGTGTGTCTCTGTGTGTTGGTGCTGTGTGTGTGTCTCTGTGTGTTGGTGTTGTGTGTGTGTCTCTGTGTGTTGGTGATGTGTGTGTGTCTCTGTGTGTTGGTGATGTGTGTGTGTCTCTGTGTGTTGGTGTATTTGTGTGTCTGTGTGTGTGTGTGTGTGTGTGTGTTGTGTTGGTGATATGTGTGTCTGTGTGTTGGTGATGTGTGTGTGTCCCTGTACACTGTGTGTTGGACCTGTCTCTGTGTGTTGGTGATGTGTGTGTGTCTCTGTGTGTTGGTGATATTTGTGTGTCTCTGTGTGTTGGTGATGTGTGTGTGTGTCTCTGTGTGTTGGTGACGTGTGTGTGTCTCTGTGTGTTGGTGTTGTGTGTGTGTCTCTGTGTGTTGGTGATGTGTGTGTGTGTTGGTGATGTGTGTGTGTCTCTGTGTGTTGGTCTGTGTGTTGGTGATATGATGTGTGTGTGTCTCTGTGTGTTGGTGATGTGTGTGTGTCTCTGTGTGTTGGTGATATTTGTGTGTGTGTCTCTGTGTGTTGGTGATATTTGTGTGTGTGTCTCTGTGTGTTGGTGATATTTGTGTGTGTGTCTCTGTGTGTTGGTGATGTGTGTCTCTGTGTGTTGGTGATATTTGTGTGTCTCTGTGTGTTGGTGATGTGTGTGTGTCTCTGTGTGTTGGTGATGTTTGTGTGTCTCTGTGTGTTGGTGTGTGTGTGTGTCTCTGTGTGTTGTGTGTGTGTGTGTCTCTGTGTGTTGGTGATGTGTGTGTGTGTCTCTGTGTGTTGGTGTCTCTGTGTGTTGGTGATGGTGATGTGTGTGTGTACAGGACACACAACCACTACACAACCACAAGAGTCACACAAACCACTACACACACCACAGAGACACACAACCAGCTATTGTTGAGTGTGTGTGTGTGTCTCTGTGTGTGTGTGTCTCTGTGTGTTGGTGATATTTGTGTGTCTCTGTGTGTTGGTGATGTGTGTGTGTCTCTGTGTGTTGGTGCTGTGTGTGTGTGTCTCTGTGTGTTGGTGATGTGTGTGTGTCTCTGTGTGTTGGTGATGTGTGTGTGTCTCTGTGTGTTGGTGATGTGTGTGTGTCTCTGTGTGTTGGTGATGTGTGTGTGTCTCTGTGTGTTGGTGATGTGTGTGTGTGTCTCTGTGTGTTGGTGATGTGTGTGTGTCTCTGTGTGTTGGTGATGTGTGTGTGTGTCTCTGTGTGTTGGTGATATTTGTGTGTGTGTGTTGGTGATGTGTGTGTGTCTCTGTGTGTTGGTGATATTTGTGTGTGTGTCTCTGTGTGTTGGTGATATTTGTGTGTGTGTTGGTGATGTGTTGGTGATATTTGTGTGTCTCTGTGTTTCAGGCCGGTGTGTTGCTCAGCTCAGGCATGCTGATGTTCTGCGGATCGTTTTATTACCACGCTCTGACTGGGGACCCCACCCTCAGCAAGGCCGCCCCCTGGGGGGGAACGCTACTCATTGTAGGCTGGGCAGCACTTGCTCTGTAACCTGCTTGCATTGCAGCCGGCTCCAGATACAGCTCTAGTATTCAGAGGTGTCAGAGGAGCTCGTTTCCAATTGCAATTTCTCTGTTAATTGTCCCCTTACCTTTGTATGATATTTGCAGCCTTTTCAGTTGTAAGTGCCTGTCCTAGACATCTGTAACAAGGGTTAGGTCTATCAGAGTGTTTTTACACTAGGAAGTACCATATTGTGCCTAAGGTGTGTTACTGGTAAAACTAATTAAAATGTGATCCTTTGTGTCAGGCCACTAGATGGTGCTGGCTGTACAGATTTCTATGGCAGCTCTAAAGCACCTGAACAACAGATATGAAAAAATAAAAACCCACCGTATTTGAGAAATTTCATTAAGAACCACAAAGAGTGATTGCAAACAACCTGATACACTCAATCTGCTTGAATCGCTCCTGTTAATCCTCTGCTCTTATAGTCAGGTCCCAATCTGTGCTTAGTGTCGCTGCTCTTGCTCTGTCTCTTTTGAAGTGATCTTAAAAATGTAACTTTTAACAAGTTGGGGAGTGTTGTGGCACATGGTTTATGACTTTTGGGTAGCGGCTGCGTTTTATTGAGTTATACAATGTGATCACGCTAGCGTTGCCCCCTACATTACAGAGAGGCCATGCCCAGCACACAGCAGGCCAGTGCAAGACTAGATTATAACTGCATATGTTCAGTGTAACTGTATATTATTCAGTAAATGTGTTGTCACACAAGTATTGCCCTGTATGTAGTACAGCACACTTCAGGCAGTGGCACAGTGCAATCTCCAGCCAAACATATCGTGTGTGTTAAAATCATGTTTCTGACTGTGAAAATAGAGGAGTGTTTTATGCCGAAGAATCAAGTAAAGGCAATGTTTCTATTGATTTGTTAAACCCTTTGTGGCAAACAGTGAAAGGGATCAAAGCAGACAGAGGAATCCCATGGATCTTACCTGTTTCACTCTCTACACAACTCTGCAGTGTCCAGTTTTAAAAAAACAATACCTCTGACAGTAAATAACGATCGAGTCTCGTCCCTTGTTAGGGGGGGTACTGATATTTTAAAAGATTTTTTTCTAATTTGGAAGAGCTATAGTTATAATTGTTCTGGGTAAAACTGAACGCGGTTTCACTGACTTTGAAGGAAATGATAACAGGTAAATATTTTGCTGAAGGGGGGACACACGCACTGGCTTTGAGGGTCATGGGGCGACCCTTCCTTGTTATCCAGAAACACGCTAGTAAAGTGATGAGTTTCGATTGCCGGTCGGTCGGGGGGCCTTGATCAAAGGGTGTTTTGAATTGGCTTGACATGCACAGGCCTGTCTTTCCAATAAAACTGCCAATTGCCTCCGCACTGACAGCGCCCGCTGCGGCTTTCAAAGCGAGGATGTGAAGGTGACATTCGCGTTAAATAACAGCGTCTACCTCCACTTTCCTCCGGCACAGATCAGCGAGGCATAAAACACTGTAACGAGCAAAACTAGCTATAAAGGTCGACACAAAGACAAGACAACCGCATTCACAGTAACACGTTCACATCAGTTCAAAACACACTAAATACTTGTTTGTATTCATGTATTATTATTAATAAATAAAATTATTTTGCTTTATTCAAAAAATGCATTTAAAAAATAAAAATGTAGAGGTTTTTTTTTTTTCATTTGTATTTGGAGAAAAAGAAAAATTACGTTGGGACTTGAAAAATTAGTAATTTAGCCTTTAAACCCCAAAATATTGCTGTGTGTGCCCATATTTATTGTCAGTAATTTAAATCCTCACCTAGAAATAATACCTGTTTATGGCCTGTGGATGATATTTTGTGCCAAAATTTAAATAAATAAATCAGTGCAGAGAAAGTATTTAATCATGTAGATGGATAGATATAGATGGATAGAGATAGAAAGATAGATCACATTTATGTATTTATTCATTCTTTTCATGTTTATTCTGTGATTTTTATTTATTTATTTTGTCACAAATATCCTAAACTCGAATAAAACCCGCGTTTGTCTGCCCCTTTCTCACGTCCTGTAGCACCCTTCATAAAAGCAAACTACATGACAAATACGGGTAGTCTTAATTCCAAAAAAAATGTTGACACAGATTTAAAAAATATATATTTATTTTATCTTCTACCGCATTAATTTATGCATTTGTATACAACTGAGTCAATAGTTTGACCAACGTAACTGTAATTGCAGTTGAGGCCTGTGCGTCACAATGAGCCGCGGCCTTGAGTTGCGGTGGCCCGGCAGACGTGATGAGAGTCGGGGGGCGCAACAGCGAAAATGTCGCTGCCTTGGATCAGCGGCAATGAGGATACGCGCAATAGAGAGATTCTGCAGCTTCGCATGCCGGGGGAAGTCTTTCTCTGTGCCTTTGCCGGGTATATCGGATTTACTGTCTTTTTTAATATAATCAGGATGGTAAGTTAATGTTAGATAATAGCTGGGTGAATTATTATTATTATTATTATTATTATTATTATGCTACTATTTCTCCTACCACTAAAAAAACAATGTTTATACGTTTACATCAGTCTAACTAGTTTTGAGTTTTCCCTCACCTAGATGTTATTTACTAAGGTAAATGCGCACAGAATTAAAGGCTCTGAATTTCCAGGCTTGATCTGAAATATGAAGATTACTAAAACCTTACCACGCTATTGTCACCAAAGTTTAATAAACATTATATTCAACTTCAGAGGGACCTTCAAAGTACTATAAACGAAGCTGCGTGTTAATAAACGTTAGCCTCAGGTGAGGTGGCGCATTTTGCTCCATAACTACAGTAAAACACCTTGCAAGGACCAAATCCGTACTGGAAAAGAGGTCCCCGTTTGGACTTTTATAGGAGGCCTGTAATGTACAATAAGAAGATAGATCATGAAATAATTATCCGCCCGCATATTCACGCTGTCTGCTTACCAGTTAATTGATTACATCATTAAAACTTATATTTGAAACTGCCTGATCTCAGCAGAGATTCACAGCAGTTATCTACTAAAGACCATTGCAAGTTGCTTCTGGTATATCGCACAAGGGTGTTTTGCATTATCAGTGTGAGGCTATAGGTAAGAGAGAAAGATTAATTTGATAATGATTCTTCTCTTCTACCCTTGTGTGAGATTCCCCGCTATTGCATTGTGACGGGCTGGTGGAGTTCAGTGCTGGCTATTGCATTGTGACGGGCTGGTGGAGTTCAGTGCTGGCTATTGCATTGTGACGGGCTGGTGGAGTTCAGTGCTGGCTATTGCATTGTGACGGGCTGGTGGAGTTCAGTGCTGCTGTAATGAGATGCAACGAGTCTCATGTTTTTTCATTACAAGGAAGCTCACACAGGGGTTGAAGGTGAGACTAATAATCAAATCAGTCTGTACCTTTAGTCTCAAGTCCTTTATTCTACCTGTAAAGCAAGGTCTTCCTATCGCTCAAGCTACAGCAGTGTGCAAATCTATTAGAACGCCTAGTTGCTTCTAAATAGGCAAATTAGCGATTTGAAACAGTAAGAGAAAAGGAGCACAGGTGTGTAAAGTCTGTGAATGCCCAACCTGCTGTATTGTGTTTGTGTGTGTGCTGTGTGTTCAGGTCTACGCTCTTCTGAAGAAGGGGTGCGGTTCTACTCATGCTGAGCGGAGCAAACAGTCTGGGCTGCCCAGTGACTCGACTTCAGGGGGAGGTGACTGGGGGGCAGGGGGGCTTTATGACAAAGGTCACCACAATTGTAAATATACAGATTTGAAAGACAATATATGGGAGTCCACTTCAAAGCCTGGTGTATATGATTTACTGCCACATGTTATGAAACACCGTCAAAGAAGATTCTCATAAGTCCTACGTCATGTTGACCAATATGTGCCAGTCTTGATCATAGTTTTGTCAATAGCAGATTTTTCAAATCTTGTCGCATCGCCTCTGTGCCGCTTCTGGTGTGTATGGTCATGTCGCTGCGAAAAAAAAAAAAAATCACGTCTGCCGTGTGGCAGCCTTAATTCATACCATATTCAAATAAGTCCCAACACTATATTAATTAATCTGTGGAGGCGCCCATATAAAGTAGTGGAATCCTGCACAGTATTGTGTTTAGAAACATAATGAATCAAGGACAAACGAGTCTTGCACTCTGTTAAAGGCTTCATCTTGTGTCTTCATCCCTGAAAGTGACCTCATCGGAAGATGTCAGAGGCCTCCCGGGCTGGGTGAAGGACCTGAGGGACAGCGGTGCGAACGTCACGCTGTCCGAGGCGGGCGGGCTGGAGTGCGACGGGCTGGGGAACAGGCATCGCTTCCGCTACGTCATGGAGCCCGTCCGCCTCACAGTGGAGGGGTACGGAGGCCCACCCTTGCAGGGGGCAGGCAAAGGGAGCAGCAACCACGGGCAAGAGCGAACCAGACAGCAGCTGAGGAAACACGCCCCTTACGTGGAGAGGGAGGCGAGCAGCACCTACAACACTGACAAGGAGAAGGTGGCCCGGAGAAAAGAGCCTGAAGAGAGCAGGTCCAGAGAGCCGACGAGCGAGGCGAACAGGAGGAGGCTCCCGCAGACCCAGGGCCTCTACCAGAGCCCTGTCAAGGAAGCAGAATGCTCCAGCCGCTGTGAGAGCCTCCTCATCCCCAGACAGGAAGCAGAGACCAGGATCAACCGGAGCCCGAAACGCATAGGGGACAGCTTGAGCAACGGGTATAGGAGCGGCAGACTGACTGTCAAAACAGAGCGACCAAGCGGCTACCGCAGTCCCAAACAAAGAGAGGCCGACTGCACCAAGAGCCGCAGCTACCAGGCCAGCCAGGGGCGGTGCCCGGACATGCAGGAGGCAGGGCGGCTGAGTATGGGCTCCCCCTTAGGTTCGCCCGGTGATCGCAGCCCGCCTCCAGAGCCTCAGCGGACGCACCAGGAGTCTCCCGAGGTTAGCCCTGCTCCCCCACCCTGCTCCCCTGGTCCCCAAACCCCGGACTACCCCTGCACCAGACATTCTGAATGCAGCAACAGGCGAGAGGGCTGCTACTACCGTCAGACTGCAGAATACAGCCAGCGCCACCCCCCCCTGGGACACAACCAGGAGCAGCTCTCCAGTCCTGGGACCCGCAAGCGCCAGCTGTTCCGGTACAGCGAGGAAGATCCTGCAGAGAAACACCTGAACAGCGTCCTTGGTCAGCCGACTCTCTGCAACCAGGCTCTGCCCCCTCTGATCCAGGTGCGGGCGGTCTATAGGGGGCAGGGGCAAGCGCCACAGTATAGCCAACAGCAGCAGGCACCCAGACACCTGATTCCCCAGCAGCAGCCTCTGCATCAGAGCCACCAGCAGTCACAGCACAGGAAGTCTTCCTCTCCAGACAGGCGCTCCAGGAGGATGTGAGCGCAGTATCAGCGGGGAGACCACTAGAGGGAAGCACTGCGTTACCAATCTATATATCGCTCCTGCAGACGCACACAGACATGTACAGAGACACACAACACTTGAAATAAAAAAGGCATTGTTGGGTTCTTTCTTTCATTTGGGTGTGTTTCTGTTTCACTCAGTTATAGACTAGTTCATTTGCATTAAAACTGCATACATTGTAATTAGTGTGATGTCTGATTTAGCATAACAAAATGAATTGTTTGGTAATATATACTGTAAACAGCTTTGGCCAAATGTTTTGCAGCACCCTATAGAATTAATTCATTTTTGCTTTATAAAGTCGAATGAAACCAGCTGAATAACGTGACGTTAACATTTTGAATGACGTACGGCTTTGTAGTTTTCCATATACTTCATGAAAAACCGACAAGCATTGCAAACCCATACAGACCGAGAGTTTCATGCAAAAAATAAATTGATGACGTATTTGTGTTGTTTACAGCTTACATATTTTTACCATTGACATAAAAACCCAGGTTTGTCTAGCACACCCAAGACTACTGTACAGCGTTAACTACAAACTCCACAACGCTTAGCGAGCGATACTCAAAATCATTAAACTAATAATAATTACAGGCACTACACACACTCTCTCTCTCTCTCAAAATAAAATAATAATCTGTATACTCTATAGAAAAGCGCATTCATATTATGACGTTTTGTGCACCGTGCAAAGGTAGACCATGACGCAGAGTAGCTAATAAACTACAAATCCCATTAGCCTCTGGTGATAAGCTTGATTTCCGGGGTCGGCAATGCCTTGCAGAAGGTGCGTGTGTCTGTGTGGCCGGACCTGTTGGCGAAAGAATGCATTTGTAAAAAATAAATACATATATGTATATATAAATGCATTCAAAATATGATTTAACAAGTTCACAGAGCAGTTTGAATCACGCAAATTGTTTGTTTGTTTGTTTACTTGCTTCTAAGTGAAGGAAAGGTGTGCTGAGCGCTTGTCCACCTTGCACAGACAGGAGGATACACCCGTGTCTAATCTCCCTTACAGCTGAGGACAAGTGGGGAAGGCGCTGCGTAAAATCACGACAACAACAAACAAGGAACTGGGATTGCATCCTGCACACTTCCAATAGCAAACTCACCTTAAACTGGCGACACTGAAGCCAAACTATTCCCTTTATTTTTTTATTGCCCCCCCAGGTGCCGTGTCTACGTGATTTCACCGCCCTCCTGTCTTGTAGACCGGAGGTAGGTAGCTGGAGCATTTTGATTTGCGAAAGCAACCAAATCGCTTGGAACAAGGAGAGAGCCTGATTTGAATTTTGGCTTTGGTTAAAATTACCTGCTGTGTTTATTGTTAACTTATTATAATCTTCAAAAGTACGAAAAGCAGTGTGACCCGTGTTGCGTGCAGTGGGACAGAAGTATACCAGCTACGGACTTTGTACCAGAGGAGAAACGTTTAAGGAAAACGACATTTTTTTCTTTTTAAATTTTATAAAGACTTGTAAAAGTACACGCACCCTTTACACCTGCGGTAATAAGAGGCAAAGGGCAGTGGGGCGTGTACTAATCGATCGGTCGTGGTTTTAATACAAATGCACGGCTCCTAAGGCTGGGAAAAGGACATCTTATTATTTGAAAAATAATAATAATTCTTCACTCTCCTGTGAGACAAGAAGAGGCAGCCTAGTCTTATCAGACTCAGGTGGGTTTTCCCATCGCCGGTCCGGGTTGCTCCACGGTAGTACGTGAGTGTGACCTTCATTCGGCGAGTGGTTTTATTTTAAAATTTAAGGCTGTGAACGTTTACATCAAAGTGGAAACGCTGGCGATAGGACGGATGGTTGGAGCGGATGGTTTGTTCCTCTGCTGAATTTTGGAAATTCCTGGAAGCTGGTTTTGCCTTGTCATCCCACGTGACGACGCCAGTGTTCCACTCCGACTGCCCCACCTACTCTATGTTTATCTCCATCTGGGGCTACACCCCACCGTTGTCTTAATCCCATGGGTAACCACAAATCTAACCCCCCCCCCCCCTACGATTGTTTATCTCCACATCTAACCCCCCCCCCCTCACGTTGTTTATCTCCGGGGGGGGAGTGCAACAAATAGAGGTGTAGATTGGGGGGAGTGCAACAAATAGAGGTGTAGATTGGGGGGGAGTGCAACAAATAGAGGTGTAGATTGGGGGGGGGTGCTACAAATAGAGGTGTAGATTGGGGGGGGGTGCAACAAATAGAGGTGTAGATTGGGGGGGGGTGCTACAAATAGAGGTGTAGATTGGGGGGGAGTGCAACAAATAGAGGTGTAGATTGGGGGGGAGTGCAACAAATAGAGGTGTAGATTGGGGGGGGGTGCTACAAATAGAGGTGTAGATTGGGGGGGGGTGCTACAAATAGAGGTGTAGATTGGGGGGGGTGCTACAAATAGAGGTGTAGATTGGGGGGGGGTGCTACAAATAGAGGTGTAGATTGGGGGGGGGTGCTACAAATAGAGGTGTAGATTGGGGGGGGGTGCTACAAATAGAGGTGTAGATTGGGGGGGGGTGCTACAAATAGAGGTGTAGATTGGGGGGGAGTGCAACAAATAGAGGTGTAGATTGGGGGGGAGTGCAACAAATAGAGGTGTAGATTGGGGGGGAGTGCAACAAATAGAGGTGTAGATTGGGGGGGGGTGCTACAAATAGAGGTGTAGATTGGGGGGGAGTGCTACAAATAGAGGTGTAGATTGGGGGGGAGTGCTACAAATAGAGGTGTAGATTGGGGGGGAGTGCAACAAATAGAGGTGTAGATTGGGGGGGGGTGCTACAAATAGAGGTGTAGATTGGGGGGGGGTGCTACAAATAGAGGTGTAGATTGGGGGTGGGTGCTACAAATAGAGGTGTAGATTATGGGGGGGTGCTACAAATAGAGGTGTAGATTGGGGGGGGGTGCTACAAATAGAGGTGTAGATTGGGGGGTGCTGGCAGAGTCGAAAGGTTCAATAGCCACAGGGTTTGAATACAGTGAGGAGAGATCATTCTCCAGGCAAACTCAAAGTTGAACGAAAACCTGCTGAATCGTGTTTTAACATCTTCAATCACACACCGCTTTGTAGTTTTCCATATACTTAATGAAAAATGTGACGTTTCTGAATTTAACATGAAATACTGTATTAATATTATGGCTTCTGGTAGACTTATATATAGGCAGATAGATAGATTACATTTAAAAATGTGTGTGTCTATATATGGGCTGGGCTGGCACTTTATAACACAGACACGTCTTACTGTGTTTCTAAACTGAAAATGACAGCATATGTATCTGAAGAAGAGAGCTGCACGTTGGCACAGCTAACCCGTGCCGTTTCACCCCCTCCCTGTCTGCCCCCCTCTCCTCAGCAGCGTGTAGCCATGGCCTCTGTGGCCCCAAAGCCCGCAGTGCTGGATTTCCGCTCGGGGGCCAGCATGGAGCGGGTGTCAGAGCTGGTGCAGGAGCTCCTCCACCTGGAGCAGAGCGAGTTCGGAGACCAGACTGCGCTGGAGGTGCACACAGCCAAAGACTTCGTCTTCAGCATGCTGGGTAAGCAGCACTACTGGGGACGGAACAGGGATTCTGCGGCTTGCATCAAGACTTAGCTTCGTCCCTAAACAGGTGCTGAAGGGAGGGGAGGGGGTTGAGTGGTACAGCTGTCTCTGGATACGAGAACGCCCCTCTGAGGAGGTGTTACTATACGCAGAGACTACCGTAATTAAATAAATCCTACGTCTCCATGAAGATAGCAGGAATAGATCCAGGCACAAGGAGCAGATTAGCAGTGCAGAGTGTGCTATAGTGCCTGGGGGATGGGTACGAGGCCCGCGTCGGTGTTCCACAAGGAGATTACAGGTAAAGCTGCACGGTTAGGAGCTGTGCCCTGGCTTCAGTCGATTTGTTCACGCTCATTCAAACAGTAAAGGAGGCCGTATGAAATGTGCTTTCAAGTATAAACCCTCGTCCTGCATTTTAAAAGGACACGACCAGTCCAGCAAGAATCTGAAATGTATTTAACTTGTACCCTTCCAGCTATAACGAATCGCTACTCTGAAATCTGACGCTTCCTGCGTTGGTTTGTGTTGGATCTATGCAGTGGTAGCCGCTAAAGATCATACAGGCGCTGGGAATCCAGCGAACGCCCCCTACTGCAAGGCACACAGCAACGTACCTCTTGTGTCCTACCAGTCATCCTACAAAGAAACAGGTCTCTTAGTATTCTTTAAAGGTACTTGATTTTTAACCCAAGTTGGAGCTGTAGATCTTTACATTTATATAGCGCCTTTCACAGCGGACCACCATCACAAAAGCGTTTTACAAGATACGAGACTAGGGTGTGTGAGCTTTGCATCAGCTGCAGAGTCGCTTACAACAACGTCTCGCCCCAAAGACGCAGCACAAGGAGGTATTTACGTTGCAGTATTACAGTATTTAATCACTTGTAAAATGCTTTGTCGTCTTATTTTTTTTAAAAAGTAGCCGCTAATGAAATGCTTTCTAAATATAACCCTCTTTGTCTCGTGTCTTGGATTTGTGGACCCCCCTCTCTCAATTGAAAGGCTGTTAAGCTGATTAGGTTTGTTAATTAACTTCAGCAGGGTGGATGATAAAGGCTTTGTTTCCAGCCGTACAGAGCCCGTATAAAACCAGCTGAAACCAGCATTTTAATAGAAAACATTTTTATAAGCCCAAATAGAATTCTGCAACCCACCTAAATCCCGGGAATTCAGATCAGCGAGGTCTCGGATATTATTCGAAAGTTCTGCCAAACGTTCTAAGCTGGACCTAATTTTTAAATACAGTTACAATCCTAGGGTGGGGGGGGGCCACTTCGGACTATCCTATTTGTTCCCCCCCCCGCCCCGCCCCCGCCCCGCTCCCCCCCCCCCCCCCCGCGCTGAGACGTTGAAAAAAGAGAACTGAGCTGGAGACTCAAGTTGTCCGTGTGCCAGTAAAAGCTAGAGGTGCAACTGTACAGCAATGGTGCGATGCTCGACACTGTGCAGGGGGCGATACATGAGATGGTCCCCTGATAAATAAAAAGTGTTCACTATTTTCTGTGTCACAATAACGACATGTTGGCAAATTTGGATTGAACACCAATGCATGAAGATTCGTCAGCATTTAAACAGCATTGTGACGAGGTACTCGTGTCACATGTGTGGGGCTTGTTTTGTTGGCCACACTTTGATTACATGACACTTGACACTAGTGTTTTAAATATTTAGGAGTATCTGTTTGGTAATTAACTCCAGAGAAAACAGTATTTATTTTGTGCTTAATAAATGTTATGATTGTGAAATCTCTTGAAACACTTAACAGTGGCCCTAATTTGAAGTGACTAGCTAACAAAATAGCTTTATCTCCCATCCATTCACTTTGTATCTGTTGCGTATTTTAGTATAAAATACACTGCATATATAATCAGTTTAGCTTTAAATATATGGAAACATACTTGTTCAGTAAAACTTCTCCTGGTTAACGGCAGCTGTAGCTGCATTTTTCTTCAGTATCCAGTGCATTGTTAATACTGAGCAAGCTGTTTGAAAATGCTGAAAACGATCACCAAAAAATCGCCCCGAAAGATCTGGTCAGCGAGTTTGACAATAGCTGTCCAGGTGACTATCTCAAGATAAACTAATATGAATACTATTTTGTGTTTGTTTTTTTTTGTTTTTTTTTTAGGCCCTACTACACAGAAATATTTGTAATGTTTAAAGTAAAGTGGTTTGTTTATGGTTTTTGATTGACGGCACTGGTGAGGTAACTTCCTTGGAATCGAAGTGTTCCACTAAGTACTCCATGAGTCAGCTGGTCTTCAACAGTACTGTTTGCGTATCTTGTAATGCGACACATTGTAAGCCTTTTATTTTAATTGTGGAGTAACGCAGGTTTTGTATTGCTTTTCATTGAAGGATCTTGTTTGTTTTTTTTTTTTATTGCGGAAAACTAGGATCCCTGCTGATGAAGCCTCAAGGTAACAGACCCCTGAGCATGTGTGCCTCGCTGTTCTATATTGTGGATGTAGTGGTACTGATAGCTCTAAGGATGCTGCTGAAGTGCTTGTTAACACCACATGACTGTCTTTCTCTCTCTCTCTCTCTCTCTCTCTCTCTCTCTCTCTCTCTCTCCCCTCTCTCTCTCTCTCTGTCTCTGTCTCTCTCTTCCTCTCTCTCTCTCCCTCTCCCCCTCTCGTCTGTCTGTTTCTCTCTCTCTCTCTTCTCTCTCTCCCCCTCTCCTCTGTCTGTTTCTCTCTCTCCTCTCTGTCTCTCCCTCTCCCCCTCTCCTCTGTCTGTTTGTCTCTCTCTCTTCCTCTCTGTCTCTCCCTCACCCCCTTCTCCTCTCTGTCTGTCTCGCTGTCTCTCCTTCTCCCCCGTCTCTCTCTCTCTCTTCCTCTCTCTCCCTCTCCCCCTTCTCCTCTCCGTCTGTCTTTCTCTCTCTGTTCCTCTCTCTCCCTCTCCCCTCTCCTCTGTCTGTCTCTCTCTCTCTCTCTCTCTCTCTCTCTCTCTCTCTCTCTCTCTCTCTCTCTCTCTCCTCGCAGGGCTTGTCCAGCAGTTAGACCAGAGGCTGCCAGTAGCCAACGAGTACCTGCTGCTGTCTGGTGGGGCTCGAGAGGGGGTCCTAGACCTGAGTCCTGAGGATCTGGGCGACTACGCCAAGGGAGCGGACTATGACTTAGACTTTACCTTACTGGTGCCAGCTCTGAAACTCCATGACCGAAACCAGCCGGTCACTCTGGACATGCGCCAGTCTCCTCCCTGCCACTCCTGGCTGAGTCTGCGCCTGTGTGAGCAGGCCACACTCTCTCGCTGGCAAAGCTGCTGCAGGGGAGCCCAGGAGGAGGCTGCTGGGGAAGGGGGTGAAGGCTTCTACTTCTCCCCGACCCTAGTGGCAGACTGGTTCTCGGAATCCGTTCTGAAAGTAGTGAACAAACTTCGACACAACCCCCAGAGGGGCACCCCGATCCCGGAGAGGGTGGAGCGCAACGGGCCCGTGACCACCCTGATTCTGCAGGCTGGGTCAAGCCGGATCCTCTATGACCTGGTTCCAGTGGTCTCCTTCAGGGGCTGGCCAGCGGTCGCCCAGGGCTGGCTGACGGAAAACCATTTCTGGGACGGGAAGATCACTGAAGAAGAAGTCATCAGTGGCTTCTACCTCCTGCCCTGCTGCTCGGCATCCAGCAAGGAGCTGCTGGTGAGAGACATCGAAGGAGCCGCGCAGCCCGATAAGGAGTGGCGGTTGGCATTCTCCCGCAGCGAAGTTCAGCTCAAGAAGTGCGTCCCTCTCCCTTTAGCCCACGCCTTCCAGGCAGCCAAAGCCATCATCTCCAAACTCATCTCCCGCCCCAAAGCTGCCGTCAGCCCCTACCACCTGCGCACACTTATGTTCTGGGCCTGTGACCGCCTCCCCCCAGCTTACCTCTCCCAAGAAAGCACCGGCCCTCTCTTACTGGGCCTGCTGGATGAGCTGGCCAGCGCGCTCCTCAATAAGAGCTGCCTCAGTTACTTTCTCCCGCAGTGCAACATGTTCGAGCACCTCTCCGACTCCACTGCCCTGCTCCTGGCGCGCAAGCTGGCCTGCGTTCGCTCGGACCCAGCTGAGCACCTCCGCACAGCCCTGGAGCAAGCAAGGGCAGCAGCCAGGCTCAAGCTCCAGGGAGGAAGGGGGAACACTACTGCTCTCTCCCCAGGATCCAGCCCTGGAGCCCCCCAGCCCCAGGAGGACCGCATGGCCAAGCGACTGCAGCAGCTGGTCACAGAGAACCCTGGGAAATCCATCTCTGTCTTCCTAAACCCTGAAGACGTGAGCAGACCACACTTCCGCATTGACGACAAGTTCTACTGAAGATCTCATGACTGTAGGGTGCTAATTGAAACAACTTTGACGTCTTCAGTTCTTCTCAAAGTCTTAAATGAATTAGACAGACTTGTAGTCAAAATGTTTGTCAGAATTTGAGTTTTGGCATCACAAATTTCTAATGAGATCACCCGGAAGTATAAAACACTGCATATAGAAATGCTAAAAGTTTTGGACAAACATTTTGACTTGGAATCATTTCAAGCGTCTTCAGCGATTCAACTAGAAGTCTTATGTCTTCAGCGATTTCAGTTTTTAAGTCTTTCCTAGTGTTTTCAATCAATTAATAATTTTGAAGTTTGTCAGAGAAATTGCGTTTCTTTGAGAAGAACTACAAGATCTGCTGAGTGGTGAAGAAGCGCTAGCTTTGACAAAGGTTTCAAATCCTGTTATTTATTTAGCCTTGTAATAGCGCTAGCTACTGCCTCTCTTAAAGCAGAGCGAACCAAGGGTTAAAAATACCCTGATCTTCCTTTAGCTTGTTGTACGTTTTTCTTAACTCTTATCACTGGTCCCCTTTTGAAAGGAAAAATCATACCCTATAGATGCAATGTTAAATCTAGTTATTTATTAAAAAAAATGTAACCCTAGAAAATTCATTTTTTTTATCCTGGATTTAACAACTACGCCTTCCACCTGTGACTCTGACTGATTCCCTTCCAGTCAAAACATGCAGTTAAGTTGCTTTTTGAAGAGCATAACTGTGCTACACAGGGTGAGATGCGATGTTATAACTATACATTCAGGGCTTTCTAGTTAAAATAACAGCGTCGAGTGTTGTCCTGCACACAGCAGGCAATAGCAGCCTGTGACCGTGGGTTGTAATGTTTTTACTTTGGGTCGCTGTAGTTTTTTCAGGGTTTTGAGCTAGTCTCTACAGAACCCAGAATTCTTGCAGCTGGATGTGGGAGAGCTCAGTAAAATGTAGAATGAAATTAGCATTATATTCCAGACCGATTCGATATTAACTGGCATGGTTGTAGTTGCGAATGATGTACACATTTAAAAGCGTATGATAATCTCGGATGCAAAATCTCGGATGCAAAGAATTTCCAATTCAAATTTGCTGCTGAATGTGATGAATTACCTCCTGGCCTGATCGAGGTCGCGTTCCTAAACACAGGCTGTGATTTGCTGCAGTATGTTTTAACATGCATGACCTTGCGTTATTTTAAATGATTTGCATATTTTGATTTGAAGTGTATATTGAGGCTTTCTCTGTAGATTGTGTGTGTTCTTTCTCTGTGATATTTAATAGATTCAATTTGAGCTGGATACAAATGATTTAAAAAAAAAAAAGTGAGTGCATTGTGGTCTGTGTGTATCTTTGTTATTCAGGGCTAGTTTTAATGTGTCTGGTTTTTGGTTAAAAAAACAAACAAAACAGGTTTAATGAGATTTTATTTGTATGAGATTAATGAGTTTTAATGAGATTTTATTAATATATATGTATTGCTGTCCTTTTCTATTGTAAGATGTCAGCATTAATTCTGACTGGGTTTACCGAAAAGACTTGAAACTTTGGGGCAGATGCTAAACCTATTTACCTAAGTTTCAAATGTACCTCAAATGAACCTCCTGCTTAAATAAAGCTTAAATATACTTTTTTTTTCCAGTAGGGGGCAGTAATCTATTACATTTGCATGCCGATTTCTCATATCCAGCACAAGAGGTCTTTATAGTTTGTTTCGCCCTCCCTTGTTTTATAATTGTGCATGCAGTCATTCAGAGTGTTTCCCTGTGTCACATTTATATTATCCTCTACCCATCATGCTTTTAAGGGAATAGCTACCAAAATAGTTATATATCTTACTTGCCACATACCTCCATTCACTATACAGTCTTAAACGTGCAGTTTAAAATCATTGCAGGCGTGTATTTTAATTTAAACTCTAGTCGCACTCTAGTAAAACAAAGTTCACGTTCAGCTTGTCATCCAGGAATTCTGCTGCACTTCATAGGTCAGCAGTGTTACTGAAACCAGAAGAGACTGAGTCAAGCAGACCAGTCTTTGGGCTCTATTTGCCTTCATCAACGTTACCAAAACTAAACTGAGTCAAGCAGAGCAGCGTTTGGGCTCTAGAGCCTTCATCAGTGTTATTGAAACTAAACTGAGTCAAGCAGAGCAGCGTTTGGGCTCTAGTGCCTTCATCAGCGTTACTGAAACTAAACTGAGTCAAGCAGAGCAGCGTTTGGGCTCTAGTGCCTTCATCAGTGTTACTGAAACTAAACTGAGTCAAGCAGACCAGCGTTTGGGCTCTAGTGCCTTCATCAGTGTTACTGAAACTAAACTGAGTCAAGCAGACCAGCGTTTGGGCTCTAGAGCCTTCATCAGTGTTACTGAAACTAGAAGACTCCAATGAAGGTTACTGACAGAGCAGGACAGATGGTGCCACATCACATAGCCACAGCTGTCGAGCCATTGTCAGGAATTGAGAAAAAGGATAATTAAAAAAAGGCAGCTGTTTACAGCCCCAGTCCGAACACTGCAGGGGATTAAATATAAACACTTCATCCAGTACAGCTTCAGCATCCAGTGCTGTCAGTCCGCTCAATACAAACGCTCTTCATTGGCAACACTTCTAAATGTTTTCCCCATGGTTATGCTGTGCATTTACCATAGTTTACCTTGGTTTGCCATGTTTTTCAAATGCTTCATCAGACCTCTATGTACTTTACAATGCTTCCCTATGCTTTACCAGACCTCTCTGTGCTTTACAATGCTTCCCTGTGCTTTACCAGACCTCTCTGTGCTTTACAATGCTTCCCTATGCTTTACCAGACCTCTCTGTGCTTTACAATGCTTCCCTATGCTTTACCTGACCTCTCTGTGCTTTACAATGCTTCCTTATGCTTTACTATGCTCTCATTGATATGCTCTTCAATATACTGTGCACATGCTGCTGCCTCTTTCTTTTCCCCACAAAATATTTCTCCTTGCCCCCTTTCATCAAGTAGCTGCTTCCTTTCTCTGCTTTACCAGACCTCTCTGTGCTTTACAATGCTTCCCTGTGCTTTACCAGACCTCTCTGTGCTTTTACAATGCTTCCCTATGCTTCACCAACACCTCTCTGTGCCCATTCCATCCCCTCACCACTCTCTGTGTGAAGAAGAGTCTCCTTCAACAACATGACAAGGCTTCCCATTCCACTTTACCACCACTCTCTGTGTGAAGAAGAGTTCCTTCATGACTTTAACCATTCCATCCCCTCACCACTCTGCTCTGTGAATAAGAGTCTCCTTCATGCTGCTAGCCTCTTTCCATTCCCTCACCACTCTATTTGTGAAGAAGACAGAGGAAGTCAACATGACTAGGTAACCCATTCCATCCCCTCACCACTTCTGTGTGAAGAAGAGTCTCCTTCAACAACATGACTAGGTAACCCATTCCATCCCCTCACCATGTCTGATTGAAGAAGAGTCTCCTTCAGCAACATGACTAGGTAACCCATTCCAGGATCACCACTGTCTCTGTGAAGAAGAGTCTCCTTCAACAACATGACTAGGGAACCCATTCCATCCCCTCACCACTCTCTGTGTGAAGAAGAGTCTCCTTCAACAACATGACTAGGTAACCCATTCCATCCCCTCACCACTCTCTGTGTGAAGAAGAGTCTCCTTCAGCAACATGACTAGGTAACCCATTCCATCCCCTCACCACTCTCTGTGTGAAGAAGAGTCTCCTTCAACAACATGACTAGGGAACCCATTCCATCCCCTCACCACTCTCTGTGTGAAGAAGAGTCTCCTTCCCTCTGGCCTAAATCCACATAATCTCCAGCTGTGTCCTCTGCTCCTGCATTTCTGTGCTGCATTTAAGCTATTGATTCACGTTTACTATGTCAGCTCATTTTAAAATTGTACAGACTTCAATCAATTCTTCTTTGTTGTGAATAAATGAGTTCCCAGAGTCTTCTCAGCTCATTCCTTTAATCCCTGGGATTAGTCTGTTTGCTCTTCACTGGACAGGACTGTGCTCAACTGGAACAGTGACTGTCTGATCATGCGACTTGACCTGCGGTTCAAAACCGGTGACCATGTGAGGAAACGGTCGACTGTGATGGATTTCAATGGGAGTCCCTGGCTTTTTAACCTTGAGAGTTCGTAAGGAGATGAACGTTCTCCTAAATTAATGTCAGTCGAGCGTGGTGTTGTAAAACAGTGAAGGGAAAGAATTGAATATGCAGATAGGGACCCCCAAAATAACAGCCCCCCAATTTAATTAGATACCGCTTGTTCCAATGCGTTTTTGATCCCTCCTCTGTGCTATGGAATGCAATTCTGAAAGGAATGCTGTGGGCCAATGAAAGGCCGGGTTTGCAGTCAGGTGATACGCAGGCACGGTTCTTCAAGTAAACTCATTAGGGTCTAAATTCAGTCGATATGGATTTGATAAAAGCAGGAATCTGATGTGGCTCGCTCCCTGAGTTTTAAACTTCTGCGCTTGTATCTGAGCTGTCCAGCAATCCAGTTTTAAACTGCAATATAATGACCTGCTGAGCTGGCACGCTTTCAATGTTTAGCATGTCCTGCTATCTCAGTCTGTGTGTTAAATATAATGATGTAGTTAGTGTAGGCTGTGTTTGCAAATAGTTTTAGTAGCTTCAAATGACATTGCAAGCCTTTGCTTAGTGCTCTGTTATCCGTGATAGAAGTTCCCCACAGTAAAAGCACAGCAAAGTGTAATACAGCGCAGTGAAATCCTGGTAAAGCAGGTGCATCATATTAAAAACCATTGTGAGCTATGGGAAATGTAGTGCTGTGAAACAAGCTGTGAGGTCAGGACAGGCTCTTCAGTTCTAGATGTCTGTGTGAGACAAGTGTAATATATAAAACTATCTGAACAACGGCTCCCGATATCAGCAGAGGAAATGGAAGAGGAACTAAGATGTAGAAATGCAATTTGGAGCTGCTGTCTCTGAAGACTCAGGGGGAAGCTTACTGTAACTTGAAATTCATTGATAAAAGTTGGAAATTTTTTAATGATTCCAGAGGGGACTGTTCTACTTTCTGTAACACAAAGTGTAGATTATTCAACTGTCACTGTTTAGAATAAACAAGAGGTTCCAGTGTGTGTCCCAGCAGACAGGCCCAGGAACTATTAATACTGCTGTCTACTAATGGAGATTACTGTGAACATGCCAGCAAGAGGACTGCAGGACAGTGAGAGAGAGAGGAGGAGAGAACAGGGGGAGGAGAGAGAGATAAGAGAGACAAGGTGGTGAGAGGAGAGAGGAGAGAACAGGGAGGGGAGGGGAGGAGAGAGACAAGGGATAGGAGAGAGCGAGGAGAGACCAGGGGGAGGAGAGAGTGGAGACGAGGGGGTGAGAGGAGAGAGCGAGGAGAGACCAGGGGGAGGAGAGAGTGGAGACGAGGGGGTGAGAGGAGAGAGCGAGGAGAGACCAGGGGGAGGAGAGAGTGGAGACGAGGGGGTGAGAGGAGAGAGCGAGGAGAGACCAGGGGGAGGAGAGAGTGGAGACGAGGGGGTGAGAGGAGAGAGGAGAGATGAGGGGGAGGGGAGGAGAGAGTGAGGAGAGATGGGGATGAGAGGACAGACGAGGGGGTAGGGGAGGAGAAGAAGGAGAGAAGAGAGACAAGGGGGGAGGAGGAGAGGAGAGAGACAATGGGAGGAGAAAGGAGAGATGAGAGGGAGGTGAGGGAAGGGAGAAGAGGGGACAGAGACAGTAGGAAGAGGAAAGAGAGGGTGCTATAGAGAGGGGAAAAGATGAGATGATGGAGGACAGAAAAAAGAGAAAGGGGCTGACAGAGTGAAAGGAAACAAAGTGAACCCTGACCAATATATTAAACCCAGCACAGAAACCAGGACTAGAGGATGCAGTTGGATATTAAGTGGACTTGGGATACAGGGAAGAAGCCATTCTACATTCGCTGAGAGGATGAAACGTTTTACCTGGTCAAGTTGTTGAAGCAGAAGCACTGTGATCCTTTAAGACCCAACCTGATTGAAATCGATCAGCTCCAATGGGCTGAATGGCTTCGCCTCGTTCAGAGCTTTTCTTGCGTTCTGATTGAAATGTTTCAGTTTTCAGTTACTGTGCACTAACCCTAAACACAGGTCAGTCGCTCCTTCAGTAGAACAAGAGAACCAGAGAGAGCGGGCAAGGGAGCTGAGAGCTAGGAAGCTCTTTTCACATCAGTGGAAAGATAGGAGGAGCGGTGGAATGCTTCAAACTTTCCTTTTTGTATAATTACTGCACAAGCGAAGGGTTAGTTGCATGTTTGAAGTACGGGTTATGCAGATTCACAATAAAAAAGCCATTGGTCTGGCTAACACCTGTCTTATCAAGATCGTAAACATTGGGGGAAATAAGAGAACCATTTAGATGCATGGCACTGTGGACAGAACACAGGCTGAAGTTACAAGGGTGATAGAGACGACTTGGCATACTCTCTGTTAGCAGTAGCATAGAAATTACAGTGAACCTAGAGACGCTGATGTGGCTGTTCAAGAGATTCAAGGCGACATCCTTCACTCCTGTACCTGAAAGAATACCCTCAATACAGGTTGATCTCGCTCGCCTACGTATTTAAAGCTAAACGACCATTATGTCACGTTTGGGGGTTTCATCAAAAAGACGTCAAGCGCTGGTCTCTAGTCGTTTTCTCCTCTGGAAAAAGCAGAGAAAACCTTTCAATGGCCGAGTGAGACCGACAGGAGCCAAATGAAGCCGAACAAAAAGGGCTTAGCTTAGCAATACAGTCGCCCCCTGGACCACAGAGATAACACGGACCCAAACAAAGGAGAAAGCTGCTTCCGCATCCAGTGCTCGAAGAATATCACAGACATCTCCAGAGCTTTTTGAGATGATACAGTAATAAAATAACATCTCGGACCCCCTTCCTCTCTGATTGGATTAGTGGGTTGAGTTCAGCGTCACTTCGTGATTAATTTGAGGCCAACCTTCGCTTTATTATTGCTCTTAGTTTAATGGAAGTCAGTTTCATCAGAAAGAGGGGAGTGGGGTTGTGATGTCACACACCCCTCCCCTTGTCTGATTCACTAAAAGAAGGAAAAGCAGTCAAATGAAATGAGACAGAGCCTAAAGTGTGATATCTATGGGCTGAGTCAGTTTCCATGGAAAAGTCCCATTGACTTTCAGACCCCAGTGTTTACTTCACAATCGATTGAGAGCAGACCTAACCGTACAGGCAGACAGTGGTCCTGATACGCCAGCACAATGTCTGTCCGTCTGTCTGGTCCTGTACTGGAATGCACTGCATTACCAGCACTGTGGACTGATTCATACAATCAACACCGTTCCAATGTCAAAATGTGATCTCGCCACTGTGTTCCCATTTTACCATCCCATTGCAGCTGCCCTTGCTCCTTAGAATACAGGACAGGAGCCGTTGAGGGGCTTCAGTCCGCATTGCCATTGAATATTTAGGAAGGGCAGTTCTGTAGGAGAAAAAAAAAAAAAAGAAATGTAGGCTTTAATTGACAAACATTCAAGTGTTCTACCTTCAGTCTTGTTAATAGATGGTAATAGATTTCAATAGAGAGACCTCAATCCACTGTTTGTCTGTCTGTCTGTGCCACCTAGCCCTCCCAGACAGGAACCCAGGCCCCCAGGGGTTAAATATGAGAACGAGAGGCGAGTGAATTAGCCCTCCTATAATATTTCACTCTTTTTTTCTACCTTGGCTATTTTTGTATATGCAAAATGTTTTTGGATGAAGGTGATGTACTCAGCTAGCAATTTATCTACGAACCTGTCTGGAAACGTCTCCGTACAGAATCTAAATGAAGTCTGTGTCGTTTTGAAAGCCAGATACCGGAGGATTTGAGCTACTGCCCCCTGGAGGTCAAAGGCCAGCCCTGCAGGTGTCTGAGCTCACCGGGCACCTGGCCAGTAGGGGACGCTCTAGCGCAGCGAGGAGAAACAGTCCCTGACGGGTTGAGGATGATTCGGGATACAGAGATGCCCATTGGAGTGTTTGCACCCCCTCCCCCCAAGCATTGTGGACTATATCCATTCATTCCCTAGAAGAATAAAGACATAAAACTAGGCATGCTGACAGCGGGAAGCTATCGCTGGGATTGCTTTGGCGAGTGAGAACACTGCAGTCTTGTCATTCAATCATAGAGATGGGTCCCATCATTTAGCAGGGCAGCACAGAGCCACTGATCACTGGCACCCTTCCAGACAGCAGCGCTCAGACAAAACACGTCTTCTTGGCAAAGCCTCCCGCCCCTGGCTCGTCCGGACTCAACAACCTTGATGTGAATCTAGGGCAGTCAGTGGATCGAAGGCACAGCAAAAGTTTGTGTTGGCTAGATAGCTATGGGTTGCAGCTCCAGAGGGCTGTAGCTGTCAGCAGTGTTGAGGGTTCAGGAATTAGGCACAGCTCTTTGGAAAAGCCCCTCTCTGCTCCTGCGTTAGAAAAACCATTTATTGGGCTTCACTTGCTGAGAAAGCAGGACTTGGCCTGAAGATCTGAGTCTCTCTAATAGCTTTCTGCGCTCACTGACTGCTGTTCATCGGGGCTTGTAAGGGGTTAAAATAACAGGGATCAGTGATTGAATCAGAGAACGCATCGTCATCCTCTGTGCAACACACAGAGAAATCAGAGACACATTTTCTGTCCAGCTGGCAGAGAAAGGAAGTGATTTCTTGGTGAAAGGGGGACGAGGAGAAATCTTTCGTGGGGGGAAAGAAAGAGTGCACTTTTCTAAGTGTTCAAAAAGTTGTTCCGAATGAATTCGAACCCAGAGCAGAAAGATAATTATCGACTATCAGAAATACTCTTGTCTCTTAGTTACCAGTCATGGATTTGTATTGGATGACATAGCAGTCACTGAAGATAGACCCAATAATGTAAGGTTCTCTGCAATGTTGGGGAAACTATTCGAAGATTAGCATGCCAGTGGCTTGTTTTGATATTAGAATGTCAATCTGTGTTTATATCGCACGCTTGTAAAGGGCTAGAAGAGATTTATATAAGTGATTGTAAACTGTGTTATGGAGATTGAGAGAAAGAGAGGAGTGGAGAGATGGGGAGAGAGATTGAAGGGGTAAGTGAAAGGAGAGAGAGGTGGAGTTATACAGCATTGAAGTGACAGTAATGTATGTGTTAGAGAATGAGAGAGCGAGGGAGGGAGAGACTGGTGTGTTATACAACATTGAAGTGACAGTAATCTTTGGGAGAATGGAGGGTCACAGACACACAGAGCTTATCACTCAATCACTGAGGAGTGACCTTGACTGACAGTGCTGTGTTAGCAGCTATCCCTCCCTCCCTCTGCCCATCACTCTGAGGGGGAGAGCCAATCACCATTGCAGGATAGATTAGTGTCACACAGTTCCATCGCTGCGCTAATCTGTATTTAGATGAGACAGCCAGCTCCTATTTATATAAACCGTTTGGATTCCAGTGAGCTACTGG
Source organism: Polyodon spathula (assembly GCF_017654505.1). NCBI lineage: Eukaryota > Metazoa > Chordata > Actinopteri > Acipenseriformes > Polyodontidae > Polyodon > Polyodon spathula. Next base: position 965,871 of record NC_054581.1, on the reverse strand, counting down.
CAAGTCATTTATATGTTTAAAACAGAACTAGAACAGTATATGGTCAGATATAAATTGATATATCCCCTTTCAGTTCATGAGCTGTTTCTGATCAGCTGACTTCACCCCATGATTGAGAGGGGCGGAGACAGGAGAGAGACACTGGTCAGCTGCTGGACAGAAGCAAATAATACATTGAAATGGATCTCATTGAGTAAGACCCTGCAGCGCGGTGGATCATTTGAACTGGTCTCTTTTGAGCGTGTGTGTGTATTTGTGTGTGTATTTGTGCAGGTGTGTATTTGTGCCTGTGTGTGTCAATGTGTGTGTGTGTGTATTTGTGCAGGTGTGTATTTGTGCATGTGTGTCAGTGTGTGTGTGTGTATTTGTGCAGGTGTATGTCAGTGTGTGTGTGTGTGTGTGTCCCAGGTGCGTTATTTTCACAGCAATGGCTGCAAAACCTTTTTTTTTTAACCTCTTATTGACAGAATTTTGCGTTTCTCTTTCCAATATGGAGCCAGAGAAGACAGACTGGACAGGATGCATTGTTAGCCTGTTGCCTATACACCCTGCTATCTATATCACTCCCAATGACACTGCAGTCTGTACTGTCTCCGTGAAATGTTATTTCTATGATTGAGTCTGACAGCCCCCTCTCCCAGTACACTTGCTGAATGATTTCACTGGCTTCTTTCGTTACTGAAACATGTTTTAAAGAGGCAGGCTCCACACAGCCTAGAACCCAGCCATGTTCAGCAGCGACACCTGCCTCTAATGCAAACTCATAATAACTTTATTGATGGCAATGTAATCAATATTAAAGTGATTGCATTTCGGAATATAATTCCACACATCCCACCTGTCTATTAATGTTTTAAAACGTGATACACCGTGTTTATGAAATGCTTTCAGATCGTTTTGCTGCGGCTTGGTCACCTGGAAAGATTCCCCACCCCTTCACTGGCTCCTTTCCTGTCATTAACCAATCAGCTCCTTCCCCTTTTTGACTGACAGGCTTTCAGCATGAGCCAGAAGACGCGGCTGTGGCAAAATGACCCAGGAAGAAGTGCAAGTGTAACATACTTCCTGTGAAAAGGGGAGAGAAAAACGAAACGTCCTTTAAGCTAGAGCAGTACCAGATATCAAGTTTGCTGTAACGTGTGCTTCTTTCAAAACTGCACATTTGAGACCCGTGTATAATGGAGGTGCTAAAGTCATGCTAAACTCTGGGTTCAGTTCTAGTTGCCGGAGAGGCATTTACAATACAAACTAGATCAAGGGTCACCCAGTCACCTCCTGCGTTGTTTTATATGCAATACACTTCTGTACACCAGGGGGAGCTGGCTGATGCAGTCTTTGTAAAATGTGTCGATGCCAGACAACTACAGCTCTGTTCAAAAGTTTGACATCACCTATAGTTTTAGGATTGAGACATCATTTAAAAATAATACAAAAAACTACAATGACACAATAGAGACACTTTTATTTAACATGATGTAATCGAAGAAACTGCAAAATAATATTGCAAAAGTCTCCCGGAAGCAATAAAAGCAGAGTAGTTTTTTTTTTTTAAATTGTCGTTGGTTTTTCGTTGAGTATATGGAAGATGGCAAAGCAGTGTGCAATTCAGTATGTTAAGGTAACATTATTCAGCAGGTTTCGTGCGACTTTATGAAGGAAAATGAGTTTATTCTCCAGGGTGATGTTAATTCCCTCATGCAACCTTTCAAAGTTGTAGTGTCAGCAAGGAATGTGCCACAAATAAACTAAGAATCTACATTAATGTCTGCGTACTTCATACAGGAAATTACATATTACATATTAAGCATATTTTATTAACCAAGGATCAGGGTCATAGTAAATATCATGAAAGAGTGTACTCAAATGTAAAGAGGGTGTTTTATTGGGTTTTTTTAACCACAAAGAGAGAGAGAGGAGGGTGAGAGAGAGGGGAGAGGGTGAGAGAGAGAGGAAGAGACAGGGGAGAGAGGGGAGAGGGAGGGAGAGAGAGAGAGAGAGAGAGAGAGAGAGAGAGAGAGAGAGAGGAGAGGGGAGATATCCGTTAAGAGAGGGAGAGAGAGAGAGAGAGAGGGTGAGAGAAAGAGAGAGAGAGAGAGAGAGAGAGAGAGAGAGAGAGAGAGAGAGAGAGAGACGGGGTGAGAGAGGAGAGAGAGAGAGAGAGAGAGAGAGAGAGAGAGAGAGAGAGAGAGAGAGAGAGAGAGAGAGAGAAGGGGGAGAGAGAGGGGAGAGAGAGAGAGAGAGAGAGAGAGAGAGAGAGAGAGAGAGAGAGAGAGAAGCATGCTACTGGTAAAGCCCTCTCTGTTTGTCAGTTCTGTGACAGGCACACAGTCGCTCTGCTGCTGTTTACTAAGAGAATACCAATGCCAAGTGACAGCTCCCCCAGAAGCCAGCTGGATTGAAACCCACTGTAGGTACAGTGCACGCTTCAGACAAGGAGAGACACACACTGGGATAGCAGAGGAAGCTGCACAGTGCGAAATACATCACAGCGCTTGAAGGACAGCAAGGTGACGGAAGCCCTCTTTTCCCAATCTCTTCTTTTCCTCGATATTTCACGATGGAACTAAGACAATATTTGGGGGTCACCTCTGCAAGAACGCTATTTTATCTCTAATTTGATTATACAGAGCAGGGGAATTCTCTTATTGGTTTAATATTAGAATACTGACTGCTATTTTTTCGGTCAACTTGATTAGAACCAGTTTGAAAGTAATACCTTTTTGATATTGCTTCCTCTAATTGTGTGAACTTATCTGCTGGTAGAGATGTCAGTATTGCTGGGGTGTGTGCCATCCTCAAACCTTTTTGCATCTAAGGTATGAACCACTGAGGGATTGAAGGATTGTGGCTATCTCTACATAGTTAAAAAGATATTTTTAAATTCTTTCAAAACGTCAACGCCTGCTGTATTTTCGGCGCCGTTTGGGAATTTCGTTTTTTTTTTTTTTTTTTGATGGGTTAGGAGCCTTAGAAGCAACTGGTCCCAAACATGGCGGCTTTAGCGAGCTCCCTCATTCGGCAGAAGCGCGAGATCAAGGACGCTCCGGCAAACAGACCCATCGCTGCGAAGAGGAAAGCATGCCCTCGAACCAACAAGTCTCTGTGCCAGAAGCAGATTCTCATTCTCATCTCCAAAGTGAGGCTGTGTGGTGGAAGAAGAGGGAGGCTGGAGAAGCGACCAGGTAAGTAAAATATGGTCAGATCAACAGCTGACCAGGTGTCATCTCAATTTATATGCACACTTGATCCTGTCTCCTATATGAGTTCATATGTACAGCTGACCTTCCTTTAGTTAATATGCCCATTTGACCCTCTTATATAATATACTAGTTTGAGTTGACCCTATCTCTTATGGTATATATTAATATAATCACTTGGCATTATTAATGTCTTTAGGGTTCACAGCGCGTGGCACAGCTAGTTTATACTGTTCTCTATAATGGCAAATTGTCTCTCTGATTTCGTTGCTCTGCACTGTTTTATGATGTTGGCATTCCTGTTGGTTTTCTCAAATATGTTGTTCCATATTATTTTTGAAAAGTCTCTGTTCGGGTGCTTTTCAGTCCTCGTTGACTGCCGTAGATATATATGTAACACAGGTGAGATCAGCTATCTTTGAGTGGCCAGCACCCCAACAGCAAGAAAAATAAAGGAAGCTTGCTCCATTAGATGGCGCTGTAGCTGTAATACACTCTGGCTGACCTAGTCTGCGTTATATATAACCTGTCTAATCCTGCATCGATGGGAACAGAAAATGTGTGCTGCGTTACAAAGGTGCTGAAAAATCAAATGTTCTACCGGAAGAACAGGTATCAACGACAAACTATTTGAACACTTTGAAAAGTGCCAAGGTTCGCGCTGTAATTCAAGGACTGTATTGTGTGGTCCAGTGGTTAAAGAAACAGGCTTGTAACCAGGAGGTTCAAATCCCGGCTCAGCCACTGACTCCCTGTGTGTGACCCTGAGCAAGTCACTTCACCCCCTTGTGCTGCGTCTTTGGGGTGAGATGATGTTGTGAGCGACTCTGCAGCTGATGCATAGCTCCCACACCCTAGTCTCTTGTCTTGTAAAGTGATCTGTGATGGTGCTCCACTAGTGATGATTATGAACTATTTGGTCACTGGTTCCACCTGATGGCATACGAGGGAGTGATCTAATGAGAGATCAATCATTCGATAACCCTAATGAGAGATCAATCATTCGATAATCCTAATGAGAGATCCTACTAGCATTGTCCCTGGCACAGAACAGCACACAACAGGATATAAAACACATTTTTATAACTTCATGCGTTCTGTAACTGCTTCCCCTAATGATTGACATGACCGTGAAAGGGGAATAGACTACCTGCAAGTAAAAGAAGATGTTTTTCAAGCGAGAATCTGCACTGTGTACCCAGCTCTGCGATGTTCACCTTGTGAATAGAAGTGCACGACAGGTGAGACGAATGGATTCATTACATTTGCTATCAAACCTAAATTAAATCCGAGATAAGTGAGGATTTTTTTTTTGCAGAGTTTTGTTATAAACGTGTTATCTTGTAGTGCCATTTAGTCTCTTAAAATGTGTTTGCGTTTGACAGTCAATGGCAGGAACGATTGCATGGCAATCAGGACCTCTGTCTTTTCATAACGTGCCTTGAGGAATCCATTCTCACATTAACATAGCTGAAGTCTGAAGAAACGGTCTCGTGCATCTGTTTAACGTTACATAGGTCTCAAATGCATTTTCAATTGAAAACACCATATCAGCCACTACTTAAGCCAAGAGAAAGTTCTCAGTTTCTTTGTGTCGTTTTAAGGATATCTGAGGCATGTCACCTCAAAAGTGATGTCTGGGTTTCTTGTTGAAAGCAGTGCTCGCCTATGCTTTATTACACTTTTACGATGGTCACCTTTTATTAATTTGGTTTGTATGGTTTCATTGCCTCTTGGTGAAGTGACGTTTGAGGAGTTGAAAGCTGGTGTTTGAGTATCACAGCTGCTGATGTGTTCTGTCACGTACAAGCCTTTGGGCAAGCTTCTACCACTTCCCTCACACGCCACAGCACACACAGAAAAAGTTCTTTTCAGGACACAGCTTGTTTATGCCAGGAATATTTACATTTGCTGTAAATAAGATTTCAACGCGAATGTGATGCAGCTACCCAAACTTGTTTGAAGGTACTGTTCTCTCATCTATTACTTCAGACAGCTGGGTAGAAGGAAAGGTATTCTCCGCTCACCTACTTTTCATCACAGAAAAAAGGATTTTATACAAGTGCCGCCACGTGGCTGGTTTAAGAAGCAGTGCCAGGTCTGCAGATTCACTATCAAAAAACAATTTGCTTGGGCAGCTTGATCTCACGCCCCCATCTGTCCTGTTTTCTGTTCTCTTGATTAGCCAGTTCAAGGTCCAATGCTGGCAGCAGTATAAGCCTGCCTGGGTCTGTTTATAATAGACAGTGCATTCCTCATTCACTGGAATAGGCAGGTCCTCTCGGATAGATCCGCTATTCCTGGAAACTTTGGAGACACGAAGGACTGCAGTAAATCTCCCTGACCCTCACATTGTGATTGGAGTGAACAAAATAACTTGGTCAATCTTAGTGGCTATGCACGTCCTTTCACCACATCAGTGTGCTGTTTTGAAAGTTAAAACATGATCTATTACACTAGCTTAAACAGCCATGCGTTGAGTTAGAGATCCACTTCCACGGCCAGCTGGAGGGTCCCTCCCTCTTTGACGCCTTCTTTGCTGTCATTAACCAATCCGCTGCTTCCCTTATTGATTGACACACTGAGGTGAAATGACCCAGGAAGTGCAAATGGAAGAGAGTTTCCTGAGAGTGCGTCTCGCAGAGTAGAACCAAAAATGTGTGTGTTTCTATAAGAAAATGGGAGACCTACAAAATGATGGCTATATATTTGGCCTACCAGCCACACAAATAACAGCATATATACTTGAGGGGTGGTATTTTCATTTTCAATATAAAAATAAACCATGTTGAGAGAATCAGCATTATGAGCTAGCCAGGATTTTATGACATGGTTCTCAGTCTCTTTCATGGGATGTGATTGTTAGCTAATAAGTTATCAAGCAACACATGTGCTATAGTATATTTGTCGAGCCCAGTTGAACTATTCAGACAGTACAAGCATTGTTCCTATTGCACGCGTCTCTTTCTGCCAGCCTTCGCTTGATCACAGTGCTCCTGTTATGGCAGTTTTGAGATGCTTTGTGCTCAATGTATGTATAGACAGGGCAGTACTTGTACAGGCATGTAACCCTATAAAAAAAACGTTTGCTGTCTTGCCAGCTGTTATTTTATTTTTAGTAGCTGTGAATGCTTTAATTGGCCTTTACCTTCTACAATGAAGTGGTTACAGTTGGTGTCTGTCTGTCTGTCTGTCTGTCTGTCCTTCCTCACCAGCTCTCCGGCCTTCAACCGCTTCTACTCTTCTGACCAGCTCTCCCCCTTCAGTCTTCCTTCCCTTTCCTCTCCAGCTCTCCACCCCTCTCTGTTTCCGTTCTCCTCTCCAGCTCTCCCCTTCAGCTCTTTTCTCCAGTAAAATGCATTGAATGCTCAACACCTGTGTTGATGAACATTTCAGCATCTGAAGAAACATTCTTTCATCTCCCATATCAGCTGTGTAACTCCAAGAGTGGGCTGACCTTAATAATAAGAGAATTTGCAGCATTATCACTGGCAACAATTATCACCGATCCCCTTTTTTCAGAGTGCCAACCAGTCTTAAGACCAGTAATTAGATTTGAAATCCTTAATTAGCAGTTCTTTTAAGGGTGATCAGCGATAATATTGCTACTGCTATAAAAGGTAAGAATGTAGATTTCAAGGTTTTGGTTAGAACCCTTTTACAGAGGGGTCAGTGATAATGTTGCTGCTGCACATAAGAGGAACAGAAACAGAGCAGAGCGTTGATACAGTTTCTAGTGCTGGTAAGAGTTAAGAAGTGGATGTTGCAGTCTTGAAACACTCTTTTGAAGGAAGACTAGTGAGAGTGTTGCTTGTACTAATAAGAGCGAAGAAAATGGGTTTTAGATTCTTGGTTTGCTTTGCTTTAGAGTTAGTTTTTTTTTTTTATTTTAATGGTGCTTTAGTTGATTTTTAATTTTAATTGTAATTTCTTTCATAGCATTTGCAAGTAATAGCGCTGGTGAAGGGCTCTCAAACTCTTTTTCCAGGCTGTTCTTCCCGTTGAAGGAACGCAGGAGACACACGCGAGTCGCTTCTGGGAGAGTCCTTGTAGGACAAACAATTCTTTTAAATTATTATTTTTTTTTTTACAATGATGCTTTTTTTTTTAACTGGCTCTCATTGGAGCACCAACCACAGCACTGTACCGGGATTGACGTGTTTTCAACGCTAGTTCCTTCACGCGAACCCCTCGAAGTGTAGCCCTGAAGCATCTGCAAGGAGCGATCGAGAAACATTCTTCCCTGAAGGCTTCAAATAAATTGCCATTCAAAAATCAAATTCACCTTCACCGTAATGTGTGCAATTTTCAGATAGGCAAATCTGAGACTTATTGATTGTATTTGACCTTTTTTTTCTGCTAAATTGCAAAAAATATGTTTAATGCAGAAAGCACTCCCTCTGTGCCTAATGCAGTGTAAAATTATTGGATAGGCAGACCAGAGCGCCTCAAACTGATCTGAATGGAGATGGCATGCTGCCAGTCCACTCTCATCTGAGTCATTGGGATTGTATGGGATCAAGCATTGAATTGCATTACTGCTTCCTATACAGGACGTGGTCTCATGCTTCTGTTGCTTTAGCCGATGTGGAGTGCTGAGTTTTGTTAAATGTAACAAGTATGTGACATCCAGACAGAGGGGTGCACCCACACAGAGACACCCCCTGCACCCCCACAGAATCAGATACACCCTGTAGAATGAACTCATTTTGCTTCATGAAGACGAATGAAAGCTGTCGAGTAATGTTGCATTAACATATTGAATCACACGCAGCATTTGCAGTTTTCCAGCTGCTATCATTTCAACTGTAACATGAAATGCTGTACTGCTATTATGGTTTGTAGTTTGATTTTTGATTACATGATGTTAAATAAAATATCAAAATTATATATATATATATATATATATATATATATATATATATATATATATATATATATATATATATATATTCATTTTGTCTCAATCCTAGAGTTCTAGGTGATAATAATTATTATATAGCGCCTTTCATAGTGGACCACCATCACAAAGCGCTTTACAAGATACAAGGCTAGGGTGTGTGAGCTTTGCATCAGCTGCAGCGTCGCTTACAACAACGTCTCACCTGAAAGACTGTGATGCAGTGGGTATTGATAGATGACAGCTGTACCCAGCGGGCATGCAAGAGGCACCCTGGCACGCTGCGAGGTGCAGGCAGGGGAGGAGGAGGAGGACCAAACCAAGAAACGGCAGCAAGGTGCAGGCGAAAGAGATATTTATAGGAAAGGTCTGATTACATAAGGTATGTGATTAGAGGGAAGATCCGTCTTTCAGAAACACAACATAGTTTCCAAGCTTTGGAGTTCGTCAGATAAATCTAGTTTTTAACGGGACAGTAATTTTATGGCTGGCTTTCTTGTTTTATTTTATTGAACATGGATGGACTGGGCAGCTTGTTTTACACGAAGTGACAGCGTGGAATAAAAGGGAAGCTGAATTCCCAAACGCCATCTGAATGAATCCTGTCCTGATAAGAGCTGAATTAACAGTTTTATATCCCCTAATGAAACAGGCATTAATCAGTTTCTATCAGTAGCGTTCAGCTGGGTGGCAGCGTGTGTAAATGACACAGACCAGAGGTCCTTCGTTAATAGAGGAGATCGTATCTTACAGGATAGGATGTGATAGATTCTGCTGCATTAGTAATACCAAGCTTCATGACAATTGCATAACATTATCCAGATATATGTGAAATAATAGTGTGACTTGCCCTAACCCTAATCCTAACCCTAACCTAACTCTAACCATAACACTAAGCCTAATCTTAACCCTTAGCTAAAAATTAACAATGTTTAACAGTTAATAAACTACAAAAAAACAGCCCTTAAAATAAAGCATGACCAGATGTGCTCCAATGCAACACACAATTGCTATAACGTGCATTTTTTTCAAAGCTGCACATTTAAGAGCTACACAGCAAATGATTTGGTTGGCTACTGCCAGTGTAACTACCCGCCTCTCACAGAAGAGTTGCAATTAAAAAGATGACTGGATCGAAGTGGAAGGGTTTGTGTTTTTCAAGGCAGGGCTGTGCTCTGTTGTTACAGCAGACGTCAGAAGAGAGTAGCCCTTGCATTGTCTGAGAGAGGCACGGCTTGTTCACACAGTGCTCTCATCAGCAGAAGCTTTCACTGTAAAAGGAAATCATTTCTGAATGGGGAGTCTTGTGATCTGTCACTTTTAATTGCCCCCCCCCCCCCTCTGGTGCTGGGCTCTCACAAACCCTCCCTCCCTCTCTGCTTTCTTCACTTGACACATTGACTTTGTGTCAGCTCGGCTCAGCTCAGGTGGACGTCTGTTTGGAAATCACAGAGTTTAGCTAACAGAGCCCAGAAGTAATATCGCAAACAGAGAGGCAGCCATACCTTCTGAATCAGGAGGACTCAACTCTGCCTTACTCCACGCCACACTCACTTGACTTCAACTCAGCTGACTTCTTTTAACTAGCTCACTTCTTCAGCATTTACATTTTGAGCTACAGGTAGAATGGAAAGGGTTTAAAACTCTCTTACCCTTGTGTCATTCATGCTGTACAGTATTAGGTTAGATTTAGAGATTAGGATTAGAATTAGATTTAGAGTTAGTGTTAGGGTTAGGATTAGGGTTAGATTTAGGGTTAGGGTTAGGGTTAAGAATAGGGTTCGGGTTAAAATGAGGGTTATATTTTGAAATCAAATGTACACATTAAGTACATTGTAACTATGCATAATAACTTTGCAATTACGTTTAAGCACAATGTATTTAAAAAGGAACCTCTATGTAAACAAGCAGTCATTAGAGAAACCTCAGTTAAAGTGCTACCTCTAGTTCTTCTCAGTTGGACTGAGATCATCGCAGTGAGAAAGTCTCTATCATGCTCCTGAAAGGTTCAGCATTGTTGAGTGCGTTTGACCTGAAAAGATGCTGAAGTCAGTCAGAGTAGAGAATTAGTCCTGCCTTTCTCTCGTCAGTTTGATACAAAACCGTTTTGATTTCAGCTCACAGCAGAACAGCAATAAAAATGTCAAGAAATCACTCAAAGCTTAACTTAATTACCATTGATTGGTGATTCATTGTAAAGGTGAATTGTTGTGAAATGAGCACATTAAATAATGGGCTTTTTTTGGGGGGTTAATTTAATATCTGCTGACAAAAACTTTCTTGAAGGGGATAGTTCTGAATATATACACATCATCACAGTGCTACAGTATTCCAGTATTACGCTATACAATATATAAAGGGCTTGATTCTCAAAGCTATTTACATTTTATTTAGCAATGGGAAAATATTGGGATATTCAAACAAAAAAAAGCATGAAATGTATTTGGTGGCAAAAATGACGTGTGTTACAACAGAATTTATGATTCAAAAAATAGATGTGAAAGGAAACCAATGCATGCATGAGATCTGAAATAAGTAATTCTACTGCACAGAAAAGCGATTCACTCTGCTATCTGTAATTTGGAATTTGATAGGGATTTATTTTTCTACTAAAGTATACTTTTCCAGCTAGTTCAAATTCAAGTGGAGATAGGGAAGGGACAGAGGGAAGGAGACCCTTCTTCACATAGAGAGAGGGGATAGGATGAGCAAAGATGAGCCCCGTCTCGTTTCTTCTTATGTTCTTGTGTTCGTACAAACGCAAGGTCTGTTTAGTTTCCTGCCTGAAACTTTCTATTATATTCTGTTCATATTAGAATTGGAACTGCTGTTAGTTCCATTCAACGCTAATTCAGCTATTAAATGTAGGTTTAAATTAGGGCTGTGCAGATACTCAGAACTTCTGAATAATTGCCTTTAATAATTTTTGTGCTAGCAGATATTAAATGACCGCCAAACAAGTCTACTAACGAATGTGTTCATTTTGCAACAAGAAAAGCTTCCTTTCCCTCGCTTTGTGATTGAGTCCCAGTGTGTCTCTGTGTGAAGAAGAGTCTCCATCAACAACATGACTAGGTAACCCATTCCATCCCCTCACCACTCTCTGTGTGAAGAAGAGTCTCCTTCAACAACATGACTAGGGAACCCATTCCATCCCCTCACCACTCTCTGTGTGAAGAAGAGTCTCCTTCAGCAACATGACTAGGTAACCCATTCCACCCCCTCACCACTCTCTGTGTGAAGAAGGGTCTCCTTCAACAACATGACTAGGTAACCCATTCCACCCCCTCACAACTCTCTGTGTGAAGAAGAGTCTCCTTCAACAACATGACTAGGGAACCCATTCCACCCCCTCACCACTCTCTGTGTGAAGAAGAGTCTCCTTCAGCAACATGACTAGGGAACCCATTCCACCCCATCACCACTCTCTGTGTGAAGAAGAGTCTCCTTCAGCAACATGACTAGGCAACCCATTCCATCCCCTCACCACTCTTTGTGTGAAGAAGAGTCTCCTTCCCTCTGTCCTGAATCTATCTCCAGTTAATATCAGACTGTGTCCTCAGAGCCTCATTTCTGTACTACAATTAAAATATTGTTTCAAGTTAACTATGGCAGGTCCTTTTAGGATTTTACACTTCGATCATGTCACTCCAATTCTTTGTTCCAGGCTAAATAGATTCAATATTTCCAGCCTCTCTTCATAGCTCAGTCTTTAAGTCCTGGGATTAGTCTGGTTGCTCTTCACTGGACTCTCTCCAAGGCCAGCATTGAACTTTGTACAATAAATGGTTCTTGTTATATAAATAAAATATTCTACAAACGTTTCTATAATGCTGTGTTTATTTTGTAAACAACCCACTAGCTCCCTTTTTGTAACAGGAGACTGTTTCTCAAATCGTATTAATCTTCTCTCTGATGTCAGCACGTGCTAATTGAAGAATACTGTACGAGAGGCTAAATCTGTTTCGGTTCTTTTGATATGCTTACTTTTGAATTAGTTCCTTTTCTCCAGGCTTCAGAAGCGAGAAAAAACAAAGGAGATTAATTAAAGAGTCTTGATGCGTGAGATTGAAATTACAGTCTATAGAGGGCAAAATGAATAGATTACAGGATGGGATGTTAGGGGCCGTCAACAAACTCTGCTTGTCTCACAAAGTCCCTTAAAAGGCATGTAGATTCCATGTCATTTCACTTGTTTTTTTAACTTTTTTTATTTTTTCTGTTCTCTGTTGCTCTAATTAAGTCATAGACCCCAAAGAAGAGGATTTGAGTGCAGGTTTGTGTATCTGTGTAAATTGCTGTGATTAATCAGTCTGCATCCAGGCGTTTGATTCCCACAACTTGTCATTCAAAACCGAAGACAGTAAGTGTTTACTGTATTCTTGCTGACAGCAAACACTATTCTTGGTATCTAGAATAATGTAAATGCAGGGGGGGGTGGTTCATATGCATCATACACATGGGAGGAGTCTTAACCTTTGTATAAGTCAGTGATCAGAAGATGTTACAGCCCCCCCCCAAGAGCACAGCGTGTGGTTCTCACTGACTCTACTATACTCTACTCTACTTCTTTTTTTTTTTTTTTGAGGGGACTATAAACAAGTTATTCATTTCCTCACCTGCATATAACTTCAAATATTTGGTTTATGTTCATGTTTTTTCATCACATCACTGAAACGTATTTTTTGTTTGATCTCATCAAGGTTCATAGCAATAGCTATCAATATCAATGCATGAGGCCTCCAGCTCATTATACACAAGGGCGTTTTGCATCACCAATGTTAGACTAGAGGTAACAGAGCGAGACTAATTTGATTATGACTCTCCCCTTCTCTACCCCTGTGTGAGATTCCCTGCTGGCTATTGCATTGTGACGGACTGGTGGAATTCAGTGATGTTGTAATGACATGCAATGAGGCTCATGTTTTCATTACAGTGACAGTCACACAGACTGTGTCAAAGACTAATAATCAAATTACTTTAAACCTTTAGCCTCACATGGACGATGCAAGAAGCCCTTGTGTGGAACTAACTAGACTAGAGGCATCTTGTTGTGGTCTTTAGTAGACATTGCTGTGAATCTTGATGAGATCAAAATAAGTTTAAAAAAAAAAACAAAAAAAAACAAGAATTAGAAATCAGACCCCACGAATGGGACAGGTTTTCCTGGAATTACCCAAGCGATTTACATATTTTGCTAAAGCGCACCTGAGCATTCCTGCCTCTTAGAACGTCCTGGAAGAACTGAACGATGGTGCTGTACAGCACGATAACCCCTTAGTGCTTGTGAATGCATTATCATCTTCAAAGTAGCAGATACAAGTGTAGAGATGGGGGGCTGCAGCTAAGCTTAACCCTTACAAACGTTTCCCCTCAGTAAAAGCACAGCAAAGTGTACAAAAGCACAGTGAAAGAATAGTAAAGCATTGTAAAGAAGAGAGAGAGATATGGTAACGCTTATTAAAAAAAAAAACATGGAAACACGCAAGTAGGCATATGAAGGATATGCATGACAAATCTTGAGGAATCGACTCTCCAGTAATGTTATTGAAGCTGACACCCTGGGATCCTTCAAGAAGCTGCTTGATGAGATTCTGGGATCAATAAGCTACTGACAACCAAACGAGCAAGATAGGTTGAATGGCCTCCTCACGTTTGTAAACTTTCTTATGTTCTTATGTAATACATTTGCACACGACTGTATATGGAAAAATTTAAAGATGACACACATGCGCAAAATTACCTCCACTGTATCCCAGTAAGACTTCGGCAGCCTATTTATATTCTGACAGTTGCAGTTTCAAATTTACGCTTGCAGCCACTGAAATGTAAAAGAAAATGTAAAAGAAAACCCTGAGTAAATTTAAAAAAAAAAAGAAAACCGGATTCTCCTGAGATGCAATCAGAGTGCACTTTGCTTTATCTAACGTCTCAGTGTTTGGAAAACATCCTGACTCATCAATACGCTAAACCTCTCAAAGATGGTGTCATGAATTGTAGAACAGAGGAATTGAATTTAGCAAACCCATACTGTGCTGGGTAGCTGGTCGATTTGACTTCTACTATCCATTCACAAGTTCATTTTGCAAGTCTAATTAAAGTAATTGTAGCTTACAAAATAATTCCATAATTGGCATTTATTATATTCCTCTGATATGTCCAGTTTTGAAAATAAACCAATCACATCAATCTGTTGCCTTGCTTTCAGACAGTGTTGCACTTCCTTGGTCGCCTGGAGGGTGCAAATGTCCCCTCCCCTTCAACGGCTTATTTTTTGTCAATAACCAATCAGCTGCTTCCCATAGTGACTGTCAATGCTTTCAGTCCCTAACAGGACCCAAGAATAAGGCATGGAAACTAAGAGCTTCATTTAAGCTGAAGTAATCCTAAATATCAGGTTTTAATATGAGAACACATGTGTGTCTCATTTGAGACCTGTGTAGTTATTTACTATTATACTGTAAGACTTTGCAGTACATTTTGAAACAGATGTTATTAACTAGTGTCCCCTTTCACCTTGCTATGCATCGTTTTTAATTTTTTGTTGTAACTCTCTGTGTTGAAAGGTGTGAATGCTTTCCTGTTCTACAGTGCTGTGTTCATCGATCACATCACCACGGCACTGCAATACATTATTGCAGTAACCTTCCTGCGGAGAGGAGAAGGGTAGTTAATGACTGATTCAGGGTTCAAGTCAGTGCCAGTCATCATCGTTCTGAACGAGTTCATTTGGATACAAGACACGCATATCCAACACAGCTTAGAGATAATCTATAAGACGCAATTAGCATTTCCACAGTGTACCTCTGCGCTCGCTCCAGCCCCTCGCTGGGCGCCAATCTGCAACATCAGCAGATTTCATGCTACAAGGGAGGCAGTGGGAGAAGTCAAGTCAGACTATCTTAAAGTGATTCAAAGTAATTCTGTGCATCTTAGCTGTTGTGCTCTTGCATTCATTATGAAGCATGTAGTTTTGAAAGATGTTACAGCAGTGTATTTGTTCTTTTTAACCATGACTGCCGGTGCTTAGGTAAAACAAAGTTCTCAGTGTGCTTGTCTTCCAGGAAATCTGTTACTCCCTAGATCTTTTCCGCAGTGTTTACTGGCTGAAAGCAAGGCAGTCAAGGGAATCAGCTGGTTGGACAGGATTGAAGCAATTAAAAGGGTTAATTTCACTTTACAGGTGACGAAGGAAGTGCAACACTAGAGAAATCTTTAACCATGTTTTAAAATAAAATGCCAATTTACTTTAACATTGTTGTTATATAGCTTTGTGGAAGGGTGGTGGGCAATTCACTGACACACAGGAGACAGAACTGTAGTTGAAACGCCACTCCGGCGCATTGATTTATTTTGTCCTGCAGAGGGCGCTGTTATCCGTGGCCTGAATACCGACAACGGTAATCAGGACCACAGAGCTACCAACACAGGTATATAGTCAGGGTGATGAAATAATGATGAAAACGAAAGGCGAAATGAAAAGGGGAAATAAAACACAGTAATAAAACTACAAAATAAAAGGTGTTGTTTATGCAGTGCCACGCACTGCCGCTAAGCCAGTCAGCTCAGGTCTCTGTCCTATGCTGTACTATACACTGGGGTGGCCAAGGTCCCCCTTCTAGTCACACATAATCCCTCGAGTAAGTAACAGTTTATTTTATTTATTATTTTCTTTCTCTAAGCTGGCTGTCTTCCTCGGCCGTGCTTGTCTGGTTTATGTTTAAACCGGCCTTCTCAGCCAGCGGCTCTGTGTATTCTATGAATATGGGTATTTGGAACTAATAAACAGAATTACAGTTTTATAAAGGGGCAGTTTTTAGCCACCTATATTTAAACATAGTCATGTTATTTCATGGTTATAAACCAACTATAATGCTTTATTAACACTCTATTACATGGATTTTCAGCATCTGTTGTACATTTATAAAACATTAAGAAGCAGCTCCTAATATATAGCGTTACCCCTTTGTCCATATATCTGAAGAACAGCTTATCCAGTTGTCATGGAACTTGGTGTTAACCTTATTTAGCATACATTATTGATAGTGTCAGATTCTGATATATAGAAGTGTTGGTCATCCATTGGTCTGTGTGTTACCTATTTGCATGGATCTGTAAAATCACTTATCAAATTACTAATTGTTATTGGGTTCTATTCTGCGCTGTTGAATTTACACTTGTGGCAGGGGTGGGTGTTAGTGAATTGTTTTGTTTGCTAATGTTTAAGGGTGTGGAGCTAGAACTTCAATCCTTGCCTCTTTACCTAGAAAAACACTCCTGCCCTGACTCCCTCCCTCCCTGGCCCCTTTCCAAAAACCTTCTGGCATTGTCCGATGAAACATTAGCATGATTAACATCTGTAAGACTCCAGATTCAAATATTTCTCCTTCAATGGTTCCCTGGAGAGGCATCGCTTTCCCAGGCTTTGTGTTTCAACAGCAGGAGCTGGCATCAATCTCTGAGCCCTCTCTCTCTCTCTCTCTCTCTCTCTCTCTCTCTCTCCAAACTCTCTCTCTTCTGCTCCAAATCATTAGCTCCTGTTTGAAAAGGAAAGTGACTGGGCTCATCATTTATGCTTTCTTAACAGAGCTGTAAAGATTGACCTTGCTGTTGGACTGCTGGCACTAAATAAGACTAGTATTTCACTGCTCTAACAGCGTCCTTTATTTAATAAAATACAGGCTTGACAAGTTCACTCAAAATTCAAAACTATTCATCCGATAGGAACAGGTGACATGTGCACCAAGTTTCAGAGGCTTCATCCATGTCAGTGAACCTAGAAGAGACTGAGTCAAGCAGACCAGTGTTTGGGCTCTAGTGCCTTCATCAGTGTTACTGAAACTAAACTGAGTCAAGCAGACCAGCGTTTGGGCTCTAGTGCCTTCATCAGTGTTACTGAAACTAAACTGAGTCAAGCAGACCAGTGTTTGGGCTCTAGTGTCTTCATCAGTGTTATTGAAACTAAACTGAGTCAAGCAGAGCAGCGTTTGGGCTATAGTGCCTTCATCAGTTCAGAAGAAATGAAAGGTCAGTTGGTGGCCTCTGATCAAGCCAACCACCTCTTTACACCCAGGAGCTCCACAACAGATGTGAACTACCGCCCCCTGGAGGACAAACACAGTGCAGGCGTTTGAGCTCGCCGGGCGCCTGGCCAGCAGGGGCCGCTGTGAGGGGAAGCAGTTCTGGCTTATTTTGCCTTCTCAACGAAGCACCTCTCACTCTGGAGTCTGTGTGACTCCCTCCTCACACTATGCGGCCGTGCTTTTACCAGGGGAGACACTTTTAAACAAACGCCACATCTCCCTGAAGTAAAAGCATGGTAAAGCACGTGCAGTCCTGAACAGCAGAGACATGGTAAATGCATAGCATAACCATGGGAAAAGCATGGGCAAACTACAAAATTACTGTGCAACTTTACCAAGATAAACTTTTATAAAGGTACTATCAATCACCCCCCCCCAAAAAAAAAAAATTATATAGTACATCCTCAAAAACTACTTTTTTAGAATCTGCTGCTGTATAAGGGGCTTTGCTATTGAATGCAATCAGATAACTAATAGCATGGTCCAGGTTTTCGCTGTAATACATTACCGGGGGAAGACCTGCAGTCTCAAACAGGCTGAGAATTACTTGGCCTGATTTCTCCAGTCAGCAGGAGAGAGGCTCTTTGCTCTGTGTGCCATTTCCAGCCCAGTCTCTGTAAACGGACTGTACTACTGCACACTGGTCAAGCTGTCAGTGAGCAGCAACGCTATGCTTTTCAACGTTTAATTTTCATGGGCTCACAAAATAAATGACTCATCTTTTGGAGTATTTGACAGTGGTCTTTTTTTTAAGCACCTGAGATTACTAAGTTGAGATATTCAAAGCCAACGTCAGGAAAGTGGGACTGATTTTCCTTCGCTTGGATATCTGTGCATCTAGTCGGCTGCCTGATAACATTTGATTGTTTTTTGCGGATGGCTAAAATGAAGAAGAAATATTCCCCAGCCATTCTTCATTGATAGTACCCTTAATGTTTATCATGATAAATTTACAGTTTTGCAATGCTTTTCCTGTAGTTACACTGTTCATTTACCATGCCTCTCTGTGCTTTACAAAACTTATCCCTGCTTTACCATGCTGTCGTGCTTTATTAGACTTTGCGATGCATGTGCTATGGGTAACTTTTGCAAGGGTAAGTGGATGGTGCCAGGCACAACACAGACAGGATCACTTATCCAAACAACGAGTGCTCTTCGTCCAGGTGGTGCTATACAACAATTGTGAAACAGTGGTGCAGTGCAATGTGACACACAGATGGTTATGTTTCATTATAATTGGATGAGAAGTTTTCGACATAAGGCAGGAGAATGGATGCTAGCACACTCTCTGGGGCCTCTGTGTAATGAAGTGCTCCTCTCAGTGGCTTCATTACCAGTTCTCTCTCAATGATAATTTAGTGCTGTTTTTCTCAATTAGGCCCTCCAGTACTTACAAACCAAACTCTCTCACTCTCACCCACCCCCTCTCTCCCGTTCTCACTTTGCTCTCTCCCTCTGCTCTCTTCCACCCCCTCTCTCCCTTCACTCTCTCCAACCCCCCTAGTTACACTGTTCATTCTCTCCCTCTGCTTTACAAAAAAAAAACTTATCCCTCTCTCCCATCCCCTCTCTCCCATTTATTATCCCCCTGCGAATTTTGCATGTTTGTGCAGGAGAGGGGCCTTGGGCTAGCGTGGGGGGGAGGGAGAGAGGGGAAGCGAGAGGAGGAGAGGGGGGGTGAGTGGTGCGGAGGGATCAGGGAGAGAGGGGGAGTCTTGCAGAGAAGAGGAGGACGATCGATCTCCCATCACAGAGCGTCAGGTTGAACAAGCGTGACTATAGGTGGGAGAGAGTGAGTGGCAGGGGTAGTGAGAGAGGGAGTTTTCCAGGTTAGGTCTTCACTTATAACTTGAGGAGGGAGGAGAGAGGAGAGAGACATGAAGAGGTGACAGGAGAGAGAGGATAGGAGGATGGCTAGGGTGTGGGCTCAGGGTGGGGGAGGGTGGTGGGGAGAGAAGGGAGAGCCGGGCAGGAGTAGTGGATTCATTAAGAGGAAGTTTGGCGAGCGAAGATTAAAATTTTCGTCCGTAGAGAGCCCCTCAGGATAACAGAGGGAAAGAGGAGTTACTTACAGTGTGAACAAAAGAGAGAGAGAGAGGCACAGGGGCAAGGGGAGTGACAGAGGGTGGAGGGGAGAGTTCTGGTGGAGGGAGGGTATCCCCCAGAGGGACAAAGGAGAGAGAGCAGTGAGAGGAGGAAGGTTGGAGGTTTTTTTTTTTTTTTTTTTGTTTTTTTTTTTTTTTTTTTTTCCCCATCCTTCGAGAGGGAGATTAAGAGGGAAGAGAGAGAGAGCAGGGGTGGGAAATAAGAGGGGAAGGGAGTGAGAGAGGGGGTCGGGGAGGAGAGGGGAGAGAAGAAAAGGTTAAAAAAATTGGGAGTAGAAAAGAGAGGAAAATCTCATAAAGAGAGGGGTTCTCAGAGAGTAGGGGGAGACCTTTATGGGCGGAGTATAATGTTTAAGAGGTAGAGTCGTGTGGACTCTCGTCAGCCCCTTGCACTAGTAGACGTAACTATGAGTAGAGGTCTCTAAGCAAAAATAAATGAGTATCTCATTTCAGAGCCCCCCTTCTCTTCCTTCGAGGACTCTCTCCCTCTCTCCCATCGCTCTCTCCCTTCACTCTGTCTCCCACCCCCTCTTTCTCCTTTTTTTCCCCATCCTTACTTTCCCCTCAATGTCTCCCTTTTTTGCACCTTTCTCTCTGCCCCCTCTCTCCCCCATCGTCCTCTCTTTCCAATTTTTTACTCATCTATTCAGTTTCGTTTAGTATTTCTCTATTCTTCTCACTCCCCTCTGGAATATACCTGCAAATTATTTAGCACACGTTCTTGAGAGCAGCAGAGGAACGTGGATAATCGCTTCTCAAACATTCGTTTTTACTCAATACGGTTCTGTTCTATCTGTTGGTATACACCTTGGCCACAAACCTGTTCATCACACAGATACTGACAGCTCTAATTGTGAGTGTGCAGCCGTAGCGATGGGGGGTGATAGACTTGTTTAAATCATTTTTGAGAGGGGGATAGGATTCTAGGTTACCCTTAAGAATGGCTTAGATTATAGGCGCTAGGGTTAGGGCAGGGTGCAGGATGTATAAATGTTATTGGTTCGATAAGAGATATAGCTAGTCCTGACTGATGACCTCTCTCCTGTTTCAGAGCCCCAACTGAAGGGCATCGTCTCCAGGCTGCACTGTCAGCCCGGCTTCTATCTGCAGATGAATCTGGATGGCTCAATGGATGGGACCCGTGATGAGGGCAGCTCCTCCTGTGAGTGCACAGGACTCTCTCCTCTACCCTCTACCCTCCCCCTCTCTCTATCTTCTCTCTCCTCTACCCTCTACCCTCCCCCTCTCTCTATATTCTCTCTCCTCTACCCTCTACCCTCCCCCTCTCTCTATCTTCTCTCTCCTCTACCCTCTACCCTCCCCCTCTCTCCATCTTCTCTCTCCTCTACCCTCTACCCTCCCCCTCTCTCCATCTTCTCTCTCCTCTACCCTCTACCCTCCCCCTCTCTCTATCTTCTCTCTCCTCTCTCCTCTATCCTCCCCCTCTCTCTCTTCTCTCTCTCTCCCTCCTCCTCTCTCCTCTCCTCCTCTCTCCTCTATCCTCCCCCTCTCTTCTCTCTCCTCTACCCTCTACCCTCCCCCTCTCTCTATCTTCTCTCTCCTCTACCCTCTACCCTCCCCCTCTCTCCATCTTCTCTCTCCTCTATCCTCTACCCTCCCCCTCTCTCCATCTTCTCTCTCCTCTCTCCTCTATCCTCCCCCTCTCTCCATCTTCTCTCTCCTCTCTCCTCTATCCTCCCCCTCTCTCAATAAAAAGTCACCGCACCTGCTCTAAAACATTTTTCAATCACATGTAGTGAATTTTATCCTAAAATAAGTGATAAGTTTCTTTTGATGCTCAAATAGAGTCTTTTATTTTTTAAATGTAACTCAAATTAAGCATTTTTATTTCACATGAAATGTAATCCGTTTCCACCTTTCATTACCTGTCCGAAAAGGAATCATTACAATACAGTTCTGCAGCTCCTGCCCCCTAGTGGGTGTCGAAAATATCACACAGTTCCAGGGACACTTCAAAGTGCAGCTGGGCTCCTGCCCCCAAGTGGGTGTCGGAAATATCACGCTTCTCTGTGGTTATTCTGTTCTAAAACCCAGCACTCTACATCAGCTAGATAAGCCACTGCATGTGTACTTCATTTCACTGAGATATAGTATTTTCAAAGGATGAATGGCGATCGCTTTTCCAAGCAAGATTGGTCGCTCAGCGCAGTGCAACGTGTACGTGATTACACCGTGACTTGTGTAAACCACGCTGAACTCTTGAAGAAGAAGGAGTCTCCTGTTTCTCAGCCTGTTGTTCCCAAGAACTGCCTCTCGTTTAACCCTTAGTGGTCCATTTACTCAGCGCTTGTCTTTTTGTTTCGGCTTCTCTTGGCTCCTACCGGTCTCACTCGGCCACTGAAAGGTTTTCTCTGCTTTTTCCGAAGAAAAAAAACGACTAGAGACTGTAGCAGTGTAAAATTGCGGGAGCAGCACCATTGCAAACAGTCTACCCGAAACAGGCTTCTCCAGGTCGGAGTGGGTCACTGTGATCGTCATCACAAGGGTAATGCTATGCATTTGCCATCATCGCATTGTCGTATTTTTAATATCCTTTACCATGACCTCTGTGCTTCACAATGCTTGCCTATGCTTCCCCCAGTGTGCCTTGATGGCTTTTATTTAAGCCTCTCCCACCTCATGGAGTCTATGCCGTGTCAATGCTGTGATCGGGGCAAGCTGTGATCCAACCTGATATTAGGTAGATGTCCTAATAAAGTGGCCAGGCTGTTCTTCTCGCCCTCGTTCCTCAAGGCAGCTGCCTTACTCCCAGCCGTTGACAGGTCGATGGATTGAACGTTGACTGACAGGTACAGCAGCTGGCAGCTTTTAATTCCCAGAGTGTCAGTCATCATTGCACCTGACAGAGGTAGTTAGGAGATTATCAGCCAGTCAAGGACGTTTGCTGCACAGACAGCCCCTGCTGCAGTAGTCACACAGAAGTTTCCATTGTGCCTTCACAAACCACATTACAATACATTAAAAAAAAATAGATCATACAGCCAGCATAATATAAATAGAATAATATAGGGGTCAGAATATCTTACCACACAAGTCTTGAGTTAGTTCCGAGCCGTAATGAATGAGTGGATCAGCTCAAAACCAACGAG
This sequence comes from Polyodon spathula, assembly GCF_017654505.1. NCBI lineage: Eukaryota > Metazoa > Chordata > Actinopteri > Acipenseriformes > Polyodontidae > Polyodon > Polyodon spathula. The sequence continues at coordinate 943,476 of NC_054581.1, read as the reverse complement.
AGACATATTTCTGTGGGGTAACACATCATTATTTTCCATATTCTGTGCTTCTTACCTTTGTTCTCAAACTGATTTTTTCATTTGTTGATTGACGTCGAGACTACCAAAGGAAGAAAAAAAAAAAAAAAAAAAAAAACCCTGCACATCATTTCAATTAATATAACATTTAATACTGCCAGCGGAAAGGTTGTCATAGAGATTTTTTGCCTTAGTAGTCTGATCAATAAATTAATTTTAAAAACACAGTACTGTTACAGCCAAGGAGACTGATCTTATAGTCAAAACACCTTACCACTGATGACGCAAAAAGCCCTCCAGTGGATCTTGAAACGGTCTTTAGTAGATACTGCTGGAATTAAAAACAAGAACAGGGACTCAAACACCACGGTGAGAGAACGATTTCATTGTGGACGCCTTATTTAATCTACCGCTGAGTTGGATTAACACATGCCTTGCCCAAATCGCCAGTTTTCTTAGCGCGAAGAATCCAGGATTCTATCATTTTCTCAGGCGTCTTTCCCAATAGTTCGCTTGCGAGCAACGTTGTGACCTGTGAGAGCTGAAAGAACACAAGCATAACACAATTAAAGAGAAAACAATGCTGTGGCCAGTCACTGGAGCCCTGCCAGCAGTTTTCCACAGTGCGAGGAGTGCTTGCCAGGTTATAGCTCGTTTTACAAAAGCTTCGATGTTCTATCGATCACTGTGCACGATGCGTATATATTTGCACTGGCTGCTGACAGGAGGATGACAGCTTGGAACAGATAGATGTCTGGGTTCTGTCTTCGAGGCAATCAGGGTATAAGAGGCAGAGCAGTTAGTCCAGATTCCACACCTGCAATTTTACCTTTGCTGCGTCCTGTGCGGTCCACACTGCAGCAATATTTTTGACATTTTTATTCATGCATCAAAGGTAAATTGACTTGAGAATTACTTTTTTTTTGGAGGGGGGGGGGGGGAATGTTCGCCAGGGAGAAAGAGATTTTTTGCACGTCATGGTGTATCCAGATCATGCTTCCTCTGGCAACAGCGCTGGTGACTGAAATGAATGGAGTACTGTATTGTGGGAAGAGAAAACCAGTTAAACTCACAGTGAGATCAATTGCTTTATTGATCAGCCATGAATTAGATGCAGGTTTTGAAGATCAAGGGTTTATAATATAGGGATTTTGTCTGCAATAGATGACCAGAATTAGAAGTGGAAAACTAGACTTGGCAAAATAATTGGTATAGGCAAAACTAGATTGGCCCAGCATTGATACTGAAGCGTTGGGAGAAACTAGACTCGCCTGGGCTAGCCCCAAAATTCAGTGAAAACTGTTGAAAATGCTTGTTTCGCCCAGTCATTTTTTTTAAGTTCTAGATTCGCCCGATTGGATTTCGGGCGAGTGTCGAAAAAAGGGTTAATTTTGGGATTCATTTTGAGACCCATTGAGATCAAGCATCTCGTTTACAAGGGTATCATACATTGTACCAAGCTGTGGTTTGAACTAGCTTTGACAAGCATGACAAAGAAGTAGAACTCTGAACACGGCTCTGGGTTCCTAACACTGTCATTGGTGCATTCAGCACCCTCGACAGCAAAGGGGGAGTTTAAACAGGACGATAGCTGGGTGTTTATTAGTGCCAAGGTGTCCCTTTTCCAGTGGGGAAACGGCTTCTTTTAAGAAACAATACAGCACAAAAATAAATCCCAGCTCCTAACTAAACTTAACAGGATCTCTAGCTTCCAGTTAGATGCTAATCAGGTTTACTGGTTTTAAATGTATTATTCATACAGATTTAGAATGCACTTTGTTTTAACACAGTCTGTATTCAGGTCCCTATCTTCGCACAGACAGCTGTTGTCTTTTGTACCTGTACCTAAATTACGAACAGGTGTGTTAGTTTAACTCATTTCCAGTTAATCTGTGTTATGGATAGCTGTGGCATTCTGGGAAATGTAGTTTTTTTTTTCATTCCTCATTTAAACAGGAAGAACTACATTTCTTTTCCTGCCCATATTTTTTTGAATGCATACCTTTTATTCCAGAGTAAAGACACTGTGCACTATTCGGGGGTCCGGCAGTGTGAATCTCCCTTCTGCAATATTGCCCTATATTCTACCACACAGTAACAATGGGATTCAAATGTGTTATCAGACATTTACTTAGATAAAGGCTGGAGGTGTTTTTAACCCTAGGAAGTACTGTAGGTGCATCATTGCTTGAGTGAATTGTTGGCGATTAAAAACAATGAGGCAATCTTCTGTTCTGGCAAGAGAACCCCCCCCCCACACCCCCCAGCTAGCTAGGGGGCACGTGATAAAGAACATTTAAATACATGACAAGACATTGTTAACTAATGCATAGTATAACCATGGAAATAAACATGGGAAAAGAGCACATCTTTGTACTGAAGTGAGCTGTCTTCCCTTATAAAGTTGGAACCCAGGCCTCCAGAGAAAGGTGAAAGGCAAGAATGAGAGGCTGGTGAATTAGCCCACTGTCTGCCTGTCTGTCTGTTTGTCTATCTGTCTATCTGTCTATCTGCCTGCCTGCCCTGCCTGCCTGCCTGTCTGTCTGTCTGTCTGTCTGTCTGTCTGTCTGTCTGTCTGGCTGGCTGCCTGCCTGCCTGCCTGCCTGTCTGTCTGTCTGTCTGTTTCTGCCACTAGTGCCCCAGATTGTAGCCCAGGCCTCCAGAGATGAATGAGAGACTAGTGGGTTACTTCCCATAAAAGGTGTAACCTTTCCTTTTAATTAAGTTAATTAACAAGCTCTTGCCACTTCAGCTTATCCTTGCAGCCGGTATAATTAGAGGAAGTGGAAGCTGGCAAAGGCAGCCGACTGCGTGCATTGGTTTCTTTTCTATTTCACATGGAAGAAAGTAGTTTTCAGTGGGATGTACAGGTGAAGGATTCATCTCAGGTTTCTTCAGGTCTTCTCAAACCCTGCCAAGAGATCTGACTCAGTATGCAATCTGAATCTTGCATTGCTTTTCTTTGTACTGGTCAGTACATCAAAAACAACGCACTCGAAAAGAAAGCTATTACCAGGAATCTGCAGCGCATGTCAAGTTTTGAAGTAATTGCAAAAAAAAAAATCCCCAAACATTTCAAACTCTTCCCTGCATTAGCTGCATGTCAAATGCTGTGCTGGAGAGTAAACATGTATTTCTTTATTTTAAAGCGCCTGGTACGGCAGGATAAAGAAATCTCTGTTTTTGCACAAGCCATGCTTTAGAGGGAGTTGGGTTTTTTTGGTTATTTCACCTCGCACACCCTTTCAGTGGTTAAATTCCTTTCAATAACCTATCAGCTACTTCCCCTGTTGACTGACACGCTTTCAGACAGAAACCAGGTAAGAGTAATAGAGAAACCTTTTATTATACTTGTAGTATCAGAGTTTTAAGTGCATGTTTGCTATAATATGTGCTTTGTAAAAATCTGCACTGTGCCCTTGTAGCACATGCAGACGTGCACAACTATGATTGCTGTCTGCAATCATTCCTAAAAATTTTGAGTCTGTTCTAAAGCGAGCTGCAGAGCTGCTTCTAGACCAATTCATGCGAGATCAGCCTCTCTAACAATGCCAGGGCCACCATGTTCAGTGTACTGCCAGCAAAGCAAAAGGAACCTTGATCCAAAGTGGCCAGGCACTAGATGGCGCTGCCTGTTACTTCGATAAAGACATTTTGGCTGATCAAACATATGTTATGATTATGAAACATACATATACTGTATCTCCAGCCCCACCCCTTGCTCGCTGTATTTTTCACATACCTCTTTATAGACGTGCATACTGATAAATCCTCTCCTGATCACTCGTTTTATCACCAGACTCTTCAACAATGCGATCCAAGTCATTATTTTATTACTGCAGCATCTCCAAAACCTCTGCAGATGTCTGTGATGTTCCTTGAACGCTGGATGCAGAAGCAGCTCTCTCCTTTGTTTGTGTCCGTGTTATCTCTGCTATACGCCCTTTTTCTCGGCTTCATTCAGCTCCTATCGGTCTAACTCGGTCATTGAAAGTTTTTCTCGGCTTTTTCCAGAGTAAAACACGACCAACATTGGTCTGACATCGGACTGGAAAGGGAAAATTGTAATGTCGGACCTGGTCCGAAACAGGACTGCAAAGAGTTCTACTTCTACTGTATATCGGTTTATTCTTTCATGTTCCTTTAGGCATCGTTGTGTTAATCCAAGTTATACATTCCTGGTCTTTTATTATTATTTGTTACATAGACAGATAGATCCATAGATTGGCCCTTTTGGGTGTCCCCGAACGCCAGGGTCTCTCCTGGTAAAGGCGAGGCCGCGTGGTGTGCAAGATGACGCCTACAGTCAGGGGAGCGAGGGGTTCCAGAGAGAGAGAGAATCCTCTGGTAAAGGCACTACAAACCAGGAACCTGGGGAGCTCAAGCAGACGCCTGCAGGGCTGGCCTTCTTCCTTCAAAACCCGACAGCTTGCTGGAATTCACTGTGGGGTTCTGGGTTTACAGAGGCAATTGGCTTTGGGATCGGAGGGCACACATTGACTTTCCTTTCTCAAGCTGGCGTGGGGTAATTGCAGCGGTGAAGGAGTTGGACTATTCACAAGTAGATGAGTAGTCTTTGTAGACAAATCTGACACAAATGGTGGTCAAGCTAGTCGGCTACACTGCAATATTCTTCTCTTCTGTGTGTTGCAGCTCTGTTTAACCTCATTCCTGTCGGGCTGCGCATTGTGGCTATCCAAGGCACCAAGACTGGACTCTACATCGGCATGAACAGCGAAGGGTACCTCTACACCTCAGTAAGTGCTCAGTCAAAATAAGAGGAGGAACAAGGACGATGTAGTATAAGACAACTGATTACAGGCTATTTGGTCTGATATTTGCCTAGTGAGGTCTCAGCTTTTGGAAAGGTCCCCAGGATGTGATGAAAATGATGTTAGGCTATTTTAACCAGGAAGAAGAGTACATCAGTTAGGACAACTGAGATATTTTAGCCCCCTACGTCTTTAAAGGTTTGAGCCACTGCAGGTTTTCTGTTTGTTGAGCTACTCTGCGGAGCAGTTTGAGAGACTGAGAGAGATGCAGATAGAGGTTAATCCAGCAGGAACTCCCTCAGATAGAATGATTATCCTGGGCACAGGCTACCTGCCAGTGCTCCTCAAATGACTTTGTTCTTTTCTGACCCACTTAGCATCTGCTTGGAAAAGCCCCGTGGCAACGTGGAGAGCTGGAGGATGAAATAAAACCCACGAGAGGCTCTGGAAAAGTGAGACAAGGGCACAAGCTTAGTCATTGAAACAGGCATTCACAGAGGCCAGCTTAGAGGCAAGGCCAAGGGGTCCTTGCAAACTCTTAATCAATCAATCAGTGTTTATTTTATATAGCGCCTTTCATAGTGGACCACCATCACAAAGTGCTTTACAAGATGCAGGGCATAGCACAGTCAATACAAACAGCATATAACACAATGCAGATACATTAAATACAGTGAAATACAGGGCAGAGCACACTCAATACAAACAGCATATAACACAATGCAGATACATTAAATACAGTGAAATACAGGGCACAGCACAGTCAATACAAACAGCATATAACACAATGCAGATACATTAAATACAGTGAAATACAGGGCAGAGCACACTCAATACAAACAGCATATAACACAATGCAGATACATTAAATACAGTGAAATACAGGGCAGAGCACACTCAATACAAACAGCATATAACAAAAGCAATGCAGATACATTAAATACAGTGAAATACAGGGCAGAGCACACTCAATACAAACAGCATATAACACAATGCAGATACATTAAATACAGTGAAATACAGGGCAGAGCACACTCAATACAAACAGCATATAACACAATGCAGATACATTAAATACAGTGAAATACAGGGCAGAGCGCATTCAATACAAACAGCAAAAAAACAATGCAAATACATTAAATACAGTGAAATACAGGGCAGAGCGCATAATACAAACAACAAATACAAGGCTAGGATGTGAATTCTAGACACTGTGGATGTGTGTGTCACACAGAGTCATACGAATAACCTCAAAATAGCAATTAAGACAACAGCTAATAACAGATATCAGGTTTAGAGAGCATTCAAAGCAAGAGAGCAAGTGGGTCTTGAGAGTTGATTTGAAGCTTTGAGCTGGTCTGGAGAATGTTGAGTGATGGCACTATCTTGCGTATACCTGGAAAATGTGGTATTTACATTGTATAGCTATTGGGAGTAACAGATTGCAAGGATATATGGAGGAGTCTCTCTGTCTTTATGCCCGTCTGCATGTCACACTTTCTGCTTGCACCCTGAGAACACGAGACGTTATCTCACACACTGTAACTCAGGACACAAGCACAGTATGGTAAGGCTAGCGAGATTCTGGGAGAATGCAGCCAGGAGAAATTATGAATGATAGGTAAAACTGGAATCTCTTTCTATCAGTGTAATTTTCAACAAAAATTGTGGGTACAGTATTAATGCATCTGCTCCTGTGCCAGTCAGCTGTAATATACTTACACTGGTAGAAGAACAGGGTAGAGCAGCAAAAACATCATGTAAGCAATATACAGGCAACAGAAGGCTGTGTGGTCTGATGGTTAAAATATTACAAGTATTACAATTTTCCTGAATGCTTCGGGACACTGCCTTTTTACAGCTGGGACTGTCCCAGCCAAACCAGGATGTTCGGCAGCTTTACCTTATTTGCTTATCTAATTGCATCTTAATACCACATATCTGATTGTAATTAAACATTTCTTATTCTATACTGTTCTGTATATAGCGTTGATGTTGTGCATTTCTCTTATACTTCTTTTTATTACAAGGCAGTGAGAAGGTTTAGCAGAGCGGCTGATTTTGTCTTATGACTTTGGGTTTAATGCAGAACACTTTCTCAGTGGTTGATGGAGCACTCAGAGCGCTGTGCAATTTGGCTCCTGTCCTGCAGTCCAATGTGTGTGAGTTCTGCCTGTGGCTTGTGCAGTCCCAGGCCGGCACTGATTAACGGCATTCATGATTGTGCTCCCCTACAATGGCTCAGAGACATTCTTTGAATCTGCTGCTGACTGCTGATTAAGAAACAGCAGATCAAACGCTCCAGCAGTCTCACACAACACAGATACAAGCGAGTTCTTTACAAACACATTGCATTGCACAAAACAGGGCTCTCCGAGGCTTTGAACAGCAAGTTGGTATCGATCTGAAATACCAGGTATCTTAAAGAGATTGCAGCTCACGAAATAATTCCACAAACCTTCTTGTGCAATGCTGGTTGTTATATAGCTCTGAAATGTGCAGTTTTGAAAGCTACAGTAAACTTGTCATTTATTTTAAAACACTACACAAGGTTAAATGAATCTCTGTTTGCAAGCCATGCTTTCGATCAGTGTTGCACTTCCTTGCCCAGAAATGGACCCCACCCCTTCACCGGCTTCTTTCCTGTCATTAACCAATCAGACGCTTCTTTTATTGATTGACATGCTTTTTGCATCATCAGTGTAATACTAAAGGTTAGAGAATGAGGTTAATTTGATTGTGACTCCCTTTCTACCCCTGAGTGGGATTCCCTGCTATTGCATTGTGACGGGCTGGTGGAGTTCAGTGCTGGCTATTGCATTGTGACGGGCTGGTTGAGTTCAGTGCTGGCTATTGCATTGTGACGGGCTGGTTGAGTTCAGTGCTGGCTATTGCATTGTGACGGGCTGGTTGAGTTCAGTGCTGGCTATTGCATTGTGACGGGCTAGTTGAGTTCAGTGCTGGCTATTGCATTGTGACGTGCTGGTTGAGTTCAGTGCTGGCTATTGCATTGTGACGTGCTGGTTGAGTTCAGTGCTGGCTATTGCATTGTGACGTGCTGGTTGAGTTCAGTGCTGGCTATTGCATTGTGACGTGCTGGTTGAGTTCAGTGCTGGCTATTGCATTGTGACGGGCTGGTTGAGTTCAGTGCTGGCTATTGCATTGTGACGGGCTGGTTGAGTTCAGTGCTGGCTATTGCATTGTGACGGGCTAGTTGAGTTCAGTGCTGGCTATTGCATTGTGACGGGCTGGTGGAGTTCAGTGCTGGCTATTGCATTGTGACGGGCTGGTTGAGTTCATTGCTGCTGTAATGAGATGCAACGAGTCTCATGTTTTTTCATTACAAGGAAGCTCACACAGGGGTTGAAGGAGAGACTAATAATCAGATCAGTCTGAACCTTTAGTCTCACATGGATGATGCAAAAAGCCCTTGTGTGGAACTAGCTAGAAGCCTGCGTATCTGTTCAACTCTAGCAGGAAGTGTCTCGCTCCTCCTTGTATTGAGGCAGGCCGGAGTGATTTCCGTTCTCAAGGTAAAATGAATTTCTTGAACACAGGGGCCACAGCCCTGCACTAAACGTACCTGTCAGCTGTTATGTTTTTTAATTTAATTTTGCCATGGCGACAAGAGGCGTTGACCTTTTGGAACACTGTTTAAAAATTGATTTTTTTTTTTTTTAATATATATATATATATATATTTGGACTTTGGATTGCTTGGCAACCATCGCAGCTCATAATCCTATAGTGCGTACTCAGCTATTTTATACTTGTTTCCTTTGCTTGTCAAACCTTGCTGTTTTTATTTTTCTGGGTCCAAAATGTAGTTAACGAGAACTCTTGTAGTTGGACATTCAGTCTTAGAAATCAGTACTTCACAGAATCTCATAGAGTTCTATCTTATATATATATAGGATTAAATACTTTTTTGAAGTTCAAATATTAAACCAAATGAAGCTGCTGTGACATCCCTAATACAAATAACTTTACACAATATAGCCCTATAACCCCAACTCCAACCCCTGGAAAATAAGGTTGTAGAGTAAAACTTGAAAAAAGTTTAAGTGAAAGATTTTGTGAGAGTGTGCAGTGTGTGTATGAGAGTGAGCAGCGTGTGTGTGAGAGTGAGCAGCGTGTGTGTGTGTGTGTGTGTTGTGTGTGTGTGTGAGAGTGAGGATACTGAGCACTGGTGAGTAAAACTTGAAAAGTTGTGTGTGAAAAGATTTATGAGAGTGAGCAGTGTCGTGTGTGAGAGGTGAGCACTCTGTGTGTGTGTGGAGAGTGAGCACTGTTGTATGAGAGTGAAGCAGGTGTGTGTGTGTGTGTGTGTGTGTGTGTGTGTGACCTGGCGCGTGTGTGTGGAGAGTGAGCAGTGTGTGTGTGAGAGTTGTGAGCAGTGTGTGTGTGCTGGTGTAGTGTGTAGAGTGAGCAGCGTGTGTGTGAAGGACGTGAGGCAGGTGTGTGTGTGTGTGTGTGTGTGTGTGTGTGTGTGTGTGTGTGTGTGTGTGTGGTGTGTGTGTGTGTGTGTATGAGAGTGTAGCAGGTGTGTGTGTGAGAGTGAGCAGTGAGCAGTGTGTGTACACAGAGTGAGCAGAGTGTGTGGTGAGAGTGAGCTCACTCACCAGTGACTGTGTGTGGTGTGTGTGTGTGTGTATGAGAGTGAGCAGCGTGTGTGTGAGTGTGTGTGTGTGTGTGTGTGTGAGTGTGTGTGTGTGTGTGTGTGTGGTGTGTGAGGTAATGTCAGTGTGTGTGTGTGTGTGAGTCAGTGTGTGTGTGTGTGGGTGTGTGCAGTGACAATGAGAGGAGCATGATCAGTCGTGGGTGGTGAACAGTGAGCATGTGTGTCGTGGTGTGTGGTGTGTATGAGACGTGAGCAGCACACAGGTGTGTGAGCAGTGTGTGTGTGTGTGTGTGTGTGTGTATGTGAGGTGTAATGAGTCATGTGTACGTGTGAGAGTGCGCAGTGGTCACCACACACTGTGTGGTTTGTGTGTGTGTGTATGAGACCATGTGAGCAGCGTGTTCGTGAGAGAAACGAGCAGGTCTGTGTTGTGTATGAGACAGGGTGTCGTAGAGTGAGCACTGTGTGTGTTACATGAGGAGTGTGAGCAGGTGTGTGTGTGTGTGTGGTGTGTGTATGAGTGCGTCGTCGTGTGGGACACTCTCTGAGCTAGGTCACACACCACTCCATGAGCAGTGTGTGTGTGTGTGTGTGTGTGTGTGTGTGTGTGTGTGTATGAGAGTGAGCAGCGTGTGTGTGAGAGCTAGCAGTGTGTGTGTGTGTGTGTGTGTGTGTGTATGAGTGCCAGTGTGTGCATGTGTGAGCTAGCAGTGTGTGTGTGTGTGTGTGTGTGTGAGTGCGCAGTGTTTGCATCTGTGAGTTAGCAGTGTGTGTCTGAGCATGCTAGATAGTTATTGGCTAGATAGTTATTGGCTAGATAGCTATGGGTTGCAGCTCCAGAGGGCTGTAGCTGTCAGCAGTGTTGAGGGTTCAGGAATTAGGCACAGCTCTTTGGAAAAGCTCCTCTCTGCTCCTGCGTTAGAAAAATCATTTATTGGGCTCCACTTGCTGAGAAAGCAGAAGAAGGACTTGGCCTGAAGATTTGAGTCTCTCTAATAGCTTTCTGCACTCACTGACTGCTGTTCAATTTTAAACAATCAATTATAAATTATGAGGAAAATGTTAAGTAGACAGTCACCTAGTGCAATTGAGTCAAGCTGAGTCAAGCAGACCAGCGTTTGGGCTCTAGTGCCTTCATCAGTGTTACTGAAACTAAACTGAGTCAAGCAGAGCAGCATTTGGGCTCTAGTGCCTTCATCAGTGTTATTGAAACTAAACTGAGTCAAGCAGACCAGCGTTTGGGCTCTAGTGCCTTCATCAGTGTTATTGAAACTAAACTGAGTCAAGCAGAGCAGCGTTTGGGCTCTAGTGCCTTCATCAGTGTTATTGAAACTAAACTGAGTCAAGCAGACCAGCATTTGGGCTCTAGTGCCTTCATCAGTGTTATTGAAACTAAACTGAGTCAAGCAGAGCAGCGTTTGGGCTCTAGTGCCTTCATCAGTGTTATTGAAACTAAACTGAGTCAAGCAGACCAGCATTTGGGCTCTAGTGCCTTCATCAGTGTTATTGAAACTAAACTGAGTCAAGCAGACCAGCGTTTGGGCTCTAGTGCTTCATCAATGTTACTGAAACTAAACTGAGTCAAGCAGAGCAGCGCTTGGGCTCTAGTGCCTTCATCAGTGTTACTGAAACTAAACTGAGTCAAGCAGAGCAGCGTTTGGGCTCTAGTGCCTTCATCAGTATTATTGAAACTAAATTGAGTCAACACAGAGACCTGTCACATCAGGGGGTGCGCGCTGATCAATTTTAAGGGAGAGGAATGGATTTCAGAGCCTTGGCGAACACTCTGTTAGGTCACAGAGCACAGTTCTGCTCTGAATACAAAGAAGCTTTTGATCAAAGCCTCTCTAGAAAGGTCAGTAGTGCTTGAATCTGAATTGATTCAGTGCTGTGGAGCTATGCTCAGTGATCGCGGTAGCTCCCCCCTCAGAAAGTCTGTTAAAGTCTTTCACAATCGCGTTCCTTTTGTCAAGAACTTTGTCAAGTCAGTCTTAAGGGATAAAAATGATTCAGCATCAACTCCATGGCTAGATAACCCACTCCATACTAGAGTTCAGTATTGAACAAAATACAAGTAAAGGCATTCTTGAATCAAACAGACTAACAAACAAAAAACCCAAACTAAATACATGTTTGCATATACACTAGCAAAAAAAAAAAGAAAAAAGGCAGCATTCAGAGGTATGGAGTTTAAAATATCTGTAGAGAAAAATTACCATTTGTAATGCAGAGTGTTTGTGGTAGCAAGTCAGTGGCAGGATTTGAACCCGTGACTTTTTGGTTACAAGCCCCTGGACATTAGCCACTGGACCACACAGTCTTCTTATGGAAAATGGACCAGTTGGGTCCTGTTGGGTCTTGGGGCAGCCCAGGCCCGTGAAGACCTCGTTCTGGGTTCCATTGCTCCTGTATTGAGTGCTTATCATGTCTCTCTAAATCTGCCTTGCTTTGAGCTACTTTGAACTTGTCTGGAGAACGCTAACTGCTCTGAACAGCCTTTCTCATTCAATCAGGTGACAAAGTGACCTTTCAACTCTATAAGCCCCACCTATTCTCTTGTATCAGGTAAAATTGTGAATTATTATTATTTTTTTTTTAATATAAATTTGCAGTTGACTTAAATAAAGAGGGTGTACAGAATGAAATAATTCTCTCGCCTGCTGTTCATTGATGGTATTTGGTTTCCAATTCTTGTCTTGTTTTCATCCTGTCATTGACATGTTTCGATTGAACTCGGCACGGTTCACAGCAATATTTACTAAAGACCATTACCAGATACTTCTAAAAAGTTTTGCATCACCTTACAGAATGAACAAATTTTGCTTCATAAAGTCGAATGAAACCTGCTGAATAATGTGACGCATTTGCTTTGTAGCTTTGTAGCTTTCCATACAAAAAAAAAACTGACAAAAATGAACCGCGGGTTGGTGAATAACAGTTTCTGGTCTAAAGGAACCTGCGATGAAGAGAAATCGTCAAGGTGAGTCAGCAGGGAGACGCTCTTTGTGAGCTTGAATTATAGCCAGCACAAGGTGTGATCAGGTTTAATACGCTCAGCTGAGGGGTGCTGAGGATAGTAGGAGAGTTTTTCAAGTTGCCAAGGTGACTTAACATATATCACAGCAAGGTTGAGCTGTGTGCAAGATGTCCGTTCTGGAGGGGGTGACCGATTGAACTCGGAGTAGTGATTAGTTCTGGTATCACGTTGCAAAACCAATCAGCATTTACAATGATGTATTTCACCCATTTGGGACGTGGCAGAGCACGCACTGCAGCAGCAAGGCAGCAGCTGTGCCCAGAAGCGAGCTGAGCAGAGCTGCTCTCGTCGCGCTTTTAGAAACTCCATCCCTGCCAGGTATTACCCCTGGTTGTATCGCCCCTCACTATACACAGACACTTAGAAATGCTGTTCGTTTTACTTCGTACAGCACATCACAAACAATATGCAAAACAATTAAAAACAAAGCATTAACTGTTATCATATACACACGTATTGCACATTAACGCATAGCCAATGAAATATCTACTGCAAGGCGCTCCCCGTGTGGCAGCGATGCACAAACGGAAGCCACGAGGCAGTGAAGTCAGCTCCCTAGCAACAAGCCTCCTATGTTGGGAATGGCCAGACAGCCACCACAGTGAATGCTATATAAGTGTTCGTTTGCATCAATGCAAGTGTTCTGCTTTATCTTCTAATGGACTGCTGGATCCTTTACCTATATAGAGTGTCGCATATTACCTTGTGTTCACTTGTTTGTCTGGGAACAACCATGCATATTTTGCGCTTTCCTGGAATTCAGAAGGGGGAGGTTTTTGTGAGATCGCTCGGGGTTTCCAGCAGGGGGCGCTCACAGCAGCTTGCTTGTTTGTTTGCAGGAACACTTCACCCCGGAGTGCAAGTTCAAAGAGGGCGTGTTTGAGAATTACTTTGTGACCTACTCCTCCATCCTGTACCGGCAGAGAGAATCAGGCAGGGCCTGGTATATCGGGATCAACCGCGAGGGTCAAGTGATGAAGGGCAACCGAGTCAAGAAGAACAAAGCAGCCGCCCACTTCCTGCCTAAACTCATTGAAGGTGAGAACTGTGAACAGTGGACACTCAGGTAATTGTAGCCAGTGTTGGGGAGTAACGCATTACTGTAATCTGATTACATTTTTCAGTAACTTGTAACTGTAATCTGATTACCCTTCAGTAACTTTTGGTTCCTTTTTCAAACAGGTAGCAAAATGGCACAATAGGAAGGGGAGCGGGTTCAAGAGCTGGATCTGCAGAGAATAGTTCGAGCAGCAACCAAAAAAAATCTGTAAAATATAAACCGTGCCTGAGAGGGAACTACATGCAACTGTAACTGTAACTAGTTACAATTTTGCTACTTTGTAACTAGCAGATTACTTTTTGAACGTAACTTCCCCAAGACTGATTGCAGCTAGCACAGTGTTATGTTTTGCAAGCCCAGGAGCTCCAGAGGTTTTGAAAGTTATTTTAGCAAATGTGGATTTTTATTTTACATCTGGTGCTACTTTAGTTTCTATGCCTTCTGTTACACCTACTAGGTGACCTCAGTCCCTTCTGGGTCATGTTATTGGATGAAAGCGCGTCAGTCAATAGGGGAAGCAGCTGATTGGTTAATACGTTTCCCAAGACACATGCTTCAAAGCTGCACATCTGAGAGCTACATCGCTAATATCACTTGCACGTACAGGATCCTGCACTACAGACCTGTCAGTGATGAGCAAGCTGTTCTGCGCAATGAAGTAATGATAGTTCTTCCTGCTGTGTTTCTGTCTCCCTCTAGTGGCGATGTACCGCGAGCCTTCTCTACATGAGCTGGCTGAGCAGAGCCCCCAGAGAAAGACAGCCAAGACAGCAGACTCCCCGGCGCTGCAGAACGGACGCAAGGAGCCGGCCAAGAGCAAGGGCTCATAGCGAGGGGGAGTGGGGCAAGAGAGAGGGGTCCTAGGAGAGGGGAAATGAGGGGGAGAGGGGACAGAGAGCAGGGTCCTAGGAGAGGGGAAATGAGGGGGAGAGGGGACAGAGAGCAGGGTCCTAGGAGAGGGGAAATGAGGGGGAGAGGGGACAGAGAGCAGGGTCCTAGGAGAGGGGAAATGAGGGGGAGAGGGGACAGAGAGAGGGGTCCTAGGAGAGGGGACAGAGAGCAGGGTCCCAGGAGAGGGGAAACAAGGGGAGAAGGGAGAGGGGTGGAAGGAGGTGGGGCCGACATGGGAGAAGCCAAGATTGAAGGATCATAGCACGGGGGTGGGGGGTGATGTGAGAGCAAGAGGGGTGAACAGAAAGAGATAGGGTTGTCTGAGGGCTACAAGCCCACATGGGAGATCAAAGGCTCATGAGAGCCAGAGGGGCGGGGAGGGGGGAGAGTGAAGCTAATAGCTGAGATGGGATAGCTGACATAAAATCTGCATTTTAAGCAATGGAAACACGAGGACTGGTATTTGGAGACCTGAAACTGAGGACTGCGATTCACGCTGGATTTCACAAGCAGCTTTGGAGCACTTTGTCAATTTTCAATGCATGGATTTGCCAAGAAGAATTTATCAGAAAAAAAAAAAACACAATAATCAAGCGCTGTTTGAGATGGGGGCAACTATTTGTAAAACAGAGTTACCAGATTACCAGAAGTTCTGGATATCCAAACACAAGCTCTTACATTTTAAAGTGACTATGAAAGCATCTTTGTGCGCTTCCAAGCACAATGCAGCAGTGCGTAGTTTTAAAAAAGAAAACCCGCATTTTCATTTATTAAAATAATATCTGGTACCATATTAAAGATATACAGTCTAGGACTCCTCCCTCCATCTGTCATTAACCAATCAGCTGCTTCCCTGATTGATTGACATGCTTTCAGCCAGTGAAGAGGCTAGAAAACTGTTGTAGTGGAACCCAGAAGGGAAAACAGAAAGCAACGCCATGGATATATCGATATAGCGTCTATGATAGTAGAATAGAGAGCTAGATAGATAGATAGATAGATAGATTGTAAAACAGAAATGCAAGCGCTACAAAGATGCCTCAATCAATTCGTCCCAGGAGCAAAAAATTGAAAGAAAAAATACTTCATATGATGTTTTCGCCACTGAAGAGTGCCTCTCAATTATTCATATTGTATCAAGAACAAGGTAAAAAAAAAAGCTAAGTAAAGCTTATGCGTTTCAACATCCTTCCAGACAATATTCTTAATAAAATATGAATAATTGACACTCTGGGGTAAAGTTTTTCATTAAGTGAGATTTGCCGCCTTCACTCTTCAGAGGTTGAAACCTGTGTTAATTCTAACCACTTCTTTCCAAACTGCATATTATACACAGGGGTGACTGAGCAGCACAAAAAGGTATATATATATATATATATATATATATATATATATATATATATATATATATATATATATATATATATCAAATATATATATATATATATCTATTCTTTGATTCTGAGCAGACTGGGTCCAGATGAACAGCTGGGTCCAGATGAAGGAAAATGAATTGAAACCCATGTCATGCATACCTGATGCTTTCCTATTGGTGATTTTGGATACCAGTGTCTCCGCCCCACTCTATCACAGTGTGTTATTGGCTCAGTTGTGTAATGAACAGGCTTCATGAGGTTTCAGTCAGGGATGTGTTACTGCATTTCGGGAGCCCTGAATAACAAACATGAAAACGAATCAAGCCTCTGTAAAAACCGACCAGCAAAACCTGCAGCTCAAAATGAAGCCTCGCTTTTAAATGAATTGAACTATATACAAACTAATTATCAAAACATTACTTTTTTAAAAAAATGTCTGCCTTAAAGAACAGCTAACCGGTTTTTAAGATTAATTAACTAACTCAGATATTTCATACACTAGAAAAGTAAACATTGATTACTCATTCACTTCCTGCGCTGAAAGTCTAGCAGCAAATGCGTGACCTACAGCACAGGAAGTGAAGAGATACCAGGAATCTGGACTGACCTAATACCTGGAAAACTGCCAGTGAAGGGGACACAGGAAATGCAAGAGTCTAAAAAAAAACGGGTTGGAATATTTCTTTAATCTTGTATAGTACCAGATATCATATAATATATTATATATATATATATATATATATATAATATGTGTGTGTGTGTGTGTGTGTGTGTGTGTGTGTGTGTGTGTGTGTGTGCTTTAACATGTGTTTCTTTCAAAACTGCACATTTGAGACCTATATAATGAATGGAGAAAATGTATGCAACTATTTTCCAATACAATACTATAGGAATGAAGGCTCTTGAAATATTGCCCTATGCATGACAGTAAGGACTGAGTCCTAACTATTTGATGCAGTGTCCTTCCAAAAAGCACTACAATGTCTTCCAGAATACAAGCCATATTGAGAACAGCTTCTCACACTGTGCACAGATTCTCAGAACCCAGGACTCTCTCTTGAAAGCAATTCAACTCCAGGAGCTGCTGATTAAGCATAGTGAGGTCTTGTCTGTGGATGGTGTTTCAGTCTTATCAATGGTCATCTATGGTAGAATTTGAATGCTAGGCTATGAATGGAAATGTACAGCTCTGGCCAAAAGGTTTGCAACACCTAGAATTTTAGGATTAAGACATCATTAAAAACATTATTAGGTATTAGTTATTTAGCATCATGTAATCAAAGAAACTACAAAATGATTTCATGCCATCATTTAAAATGCTTGGTAACATTATTCAACAGGCTTCATTCGACTTTATGCCACAAAATCTGTTAATTCTATAAGGGGATGCAAAACTTTTGACTAGAGCTGTTGATTTTGAATACTAGACTATCAGTGTTGGTCTGTGGTAGATTTTAAATGCTACGATCGCATATGGTGAATATTGAAAGCTGGATTATGGATTTTTTTTTTTTTAAATCTTTTGGTAACTTTCAATTCTACTTCATCACTGTATATGATGGACTTTGCAGGTTGCTGTCGACAGATTTTCAATGCCTTCTAGTTCAAGGTGACTCATCAGTGCTAGGGTCTGAGAGGCAGTGGATGTATTATCAGTGAGGATCTGTAAATTGTAATGCTAGCTTATAAATGGGGCACGAGTCTAGTTGACAGCAGAGTAAGTAAGTTGATCTTCAATAGTGCATGATTTTCAACTCTATAGTGTTTTCAATGTTAGTTTATCATTAACACTCTGGAAGGATTTTGAATACTAGTTTAACAATGATAATATATGGAAAATGTTCAATGCTAGGCTGTCAGTGGTATCTATGGTAGATTGGGAGCTAGGTTCTCAACTGTAGTCGATGGTGCATTATCAGTGCTAGGCTATCAATGCTAATCTATGGTAGATTTTGAGGGGTGAATGTTAAATGCTGCATTATCAGTGGTATCCTGTGACGGCATTTCAATTCAAGTTTATTAATAATATTCTATGATAGCACAGGAACAGAAAAGGCTGCTGGGAGTTAGACTTCTAATAAAGGAAAGAAATATGAGAGATGCTTTCCTGTGAAGTTAGCACTTGCGATCTCCAGGAAAAAAGAGACCTACCACGTGATCGTTCTACATTTTAATTACTGACGTTGCAAGACCTTCAGTGAAAAGGCAATTGGGGTTCAAACTGGAGAACTGGAAATGAAAACAAAAAACAAACGTTGACTTACAAGGCTATGCAGAGCAATATTCACGGATACAATCTCAAACACTAGCCAGCTCTGTTTATATAGTTGGTTATTAAACACGCCCTAGAGCTACAGCTGTATATTCAACACTAGAGCTAGGAACATCGTGACATGTACCAGCCATGCAGAATAGAATAGCAGAGGACACAGCGGCGAACAGTGTAATGAAACTTGATGACACTAGAAAAACATATATTTTAAATGTGTAGTAGAAAAGTATGATCCTTTTATTTTTTTGTATATAGAAATGTGCCCCTTTTAAATATATTTAAAATATATGGGATATATTTAAAATATATTTTATGTAATTCATATTAAATATATGGACTGCAGACTAAAATATATTTTAAATATATCCCATATATTTTAAATATATATAAAAAAAATTGATATATGAAAAGTATAAGGGTTATACTTTTTTACCATATATTAAAAATATATGCTAGTTCCTTAAGGGGATGTTGGTATCAAGGTAAAGTATATTCAGGTACAGCATAGTGTGGGGAATAACATCAACATACTCACAATCTGATAGTCCCAATAACTCAAAAAACGTATTGTATTGAATCCCATATAAGACCTGCTTGTGCAGTCAATTGAAGATGCTTTTTCATACATTGCAAAAAAAAAAAATTATGGGCTTCTTTATACCATATCTTTTAATATTGATCTCGTATTACTAAACTAGATTCTGAAGATGCCACTCATAATGCATATTCCACCTGTAGACAAAACCTTGTAGATCCTTTTATTGGACTGATTTGATTTCAGAGATTTTTGCTCATCGTTTTGTAACCTGCTTTTCCTTTGGATTGATGTTGCTATATGTAACAGTGGTGTCTACAGTGGTATTTAATACAGGTTGGGCTGAAGTGCTTCATTCAAGCAGCTTCTACTATTGTTAAGCAGATATTTAAAGCAGGGTGTGCCAGGTCCTGGAACCATTCACCTAATAACCAACCATACCGAATGCAATGGATTGCAATCTAACAATCTTCCAAGTGTTGGAAGATTGTTGTATCAGATCAAGTCTTCCTATTTAATGACAGAAATGGTGTTGTTTATATGTGAAAGGATCCAAGTTCCGGGATTATCAACAAACTGGAAAACGTTTCTCAGACACCAAATATATCGCAAGCGCTGGTGTATTGCAACACGCAGCCTGTCTGGAAGGACGCTCAAGGGGGACACAACTATTGTGTCAAACTCTGAAAGGACAGAAGTGGACTGACAAATTATCAATGCATGCACGCACTATAAAAAAAAAGAGCCAAACTAGCCCCTGCCTCCATCTGTATTTCTGACTGGAATTGTATTTAATATTCATCATTACTCCCTGCACAGCTCAATGAGACATACAATGGAATATTATTAAATAAAAATATATTTGTATGATTGTATTTCTGAAGACTGCCTCTTTTATTTGTCTGTTCAAATAAAAGGGAATATAAGAAAAAAAATTAGTGACACAAATGAAAGCTTAAGCCACTTTTGCTGAAGGAGATATTTATCTCGGTGATAGTTTGGTGCTGACACAGCCAAGCCACCATTATACAGGCGATTCAACTAGATCTCACAGATTAAGCTTTCATCCTGATCTCTGTGCTGTGTGTGGCTGAGGGTGAACCAACTTCATTCAACCTTTTTCTAAGCTAGAGATTAATTCAAGAAGCCTTTATAAAGGCATGACTGTGACTGCATGACCTATAAGATTCACGGAAATGATATATAACATCTCTTTACTGGTTTTAATTGGTCATTGCCGGAAACTGCAGTCCTGCCAGCTGGCACTGAATGGGGCCATACCTCCTGTAATTAAAATGGACGCAGTCCAAAGACCGGACAAGCAATTTATAAATCAACAGCCAGGCTTTGTCTGTGAGGAGCATTTGCTTGCTGTCACCTCACAGGGAGGGCTGAGCAGCTTTAAAAACATGCCTGGATTCTCATTAGCAAGAGCGTGTGTCACTGGACCCCTTTAATGCAGTGCCATGGCTGAAATCCATGTCCTTACACTTAATAGCACTAGCAATAGGTGACTGTGTGGTCCAGTCCTTAAAGAAAGGGGCTTGTGACCAAGAGATCCCAGGTTCAAATCCTAGCTCAGCCCTCGACTCACTGCGTGTGACCCTGAGCAGGTCACTGAACCTCCTTGTGCTGCGTCTTTGGGGTGAGGCATTGTTGTAAGTGACTCTGCAGCTGATGCATAGCTCATGCACCCTAGCCTCGTATCTTGCAAAGAGCTTTGTGATGGTGGTCTGCTATGAAAGGTGCTATATACAGATTATTATTATCACTCTTCCCTTTTCCCTCCCTTCCTCTTGTCCTCTCTCACACTGTCCCCCTCTCACTTGCTCTCCCTTCCACTCTCTCTCTCTCTGTCCCCTCCTCCCCTCTCTTATCCTCTCATCCCCTCCCCTCCTTCCTCTGTCCCTCACCCCATCCCCTGTGCTCTGTATCTCCCTCCCTCTCTCCCTCTTTTGCCCTCTGCTCACTGCCGTCACATTCCCTGTGTCTCTTTGTACAGCTGGGTCTCAGCAGGCACTGCCCACGGTGTCAAGACAATTAGCAAATATCTCAATCCCAGGAGCTCCCTCCTCGAGCAGTGCAGAGAAAGCGAGCGAGAGGGAGAGAGAGATAGAGGAGGAGAGAGAGAGGGGGAGAGACGAGGGAGGAGGAGAGAGAGGGAGAGAGACAGAGAGAGAGAGAGAGAGAGAAAGCAGGCAGGTGCCAAGGTTAAATAAAATAATCCAGCCAAATTACCCATATTGAAAAACAAGACATTTAATTACAGTGAAAGCATTGTCACTACAATAGAATTGAGCAACAGTAGTGATAGCAAGTAAGCCAGCAACATCATTCCCTTCAAAATCAGAGCTATCACCATCAGGAAAAAGTTGACGGCCGAAGTCAAGAATAGCATAGAATAAGAATTGGATAAGGGGTATTTAAGAATAGCATGTCATGAGGCAGTGAGGTGTTAGTATCATAGTATATTAAAATGATTTACAGTATGTGGAATAGAGATGGAAATTCTCACTGTCTAATGGCTTGACTAGAATGAGGAAGTCTATTCAATGCCAGCACTTAGGATTCTCCAGGAAAGCTCCAAGCAAGCTGAGAGTTAGGTAAGGACTAATAATTATAGCTCAATACTGGAACGCATGACTCAGAAATACCCAGAAGGACTGTGAATGGCGAGCATAAAATAAATATAAAGAATCCATTAAAGTGAACTTTTTAACAGATTCGTTCCGTTTAGATTTAGATGAAGAGCATTTCAACAAGCTTTATTTATCAGGCCTTTTTGCATCCTGGAGGTTTAGATTCATTTGAATGTCAGTCTCACTTTTGAGTGAGAAACAGGGTGCATCAAATGAATTCATTCTCTCGCCTGAGTATCGTTCCTGGGGTATCTTCCAATTCTTGTTTGGTTTTTTTCATCATGCCAATAATATTTATTTTTAAAAAGCTTGATCTCAGCCAGGTCCATAGCAAAATCTACTAAAGACCTTCGCAAGATAATTCTAGCTAGTTCCACACAAGGGCTTTTTGCATCATCCATGTGAGACTAAAGGTTCAGACTGATCTGATTATTAGTCTCTCCTTCAACCCCTGTGTGAGCTTCCTTGTAATGAAAAAACATGAGACTTGTTGCATCTCATTACAGCAGCATTGAACTCCACCAGCCCGTCACAATGCAATAGCCAGCACTGAACTCCACCAGCCCGTCACAATGCAATAGCCAGCACTGAACTCCACCAGCCCGTCACAATGCAATAGCCAGCACTGAACTCCACCAGCCCGTCACAATGCAATAGCCAGCACTGAACTCCACCAGCCCGTCACAATGCAATAGCCAGCACTGAACTCAACCAGCCCGTCACAATGCAATAGCCAGCACTGAACTCCACCAGTCAGCTCTATCACTCTTTATTGACGTGCGGGTGGCAGTGTAGTTCTATGGAGTTCTCCTCTGTGTCATTTTTTTTCAAAGGCAATTCCATTAGCCCTTTTTATATCTCCTGAGTTTGTTGCACTGAGATGCAGAGATTCTCTTCAGTGCAGAGAAAACTCATAACTCATCATCGTAAGGCAGGGAGCGCTGGTATATGCCGTTGGCAGAGCTGAGAGCCGGAGACAGGGCAGAGCGGTAGCATTATCAGGACACTGAGGGTGACAACTAGGACGAGAATTGTATACCCTCTACCCTTGGGAAATGAATACCACGTTTTAGTTTTCTTGGTTCTGAGCATTCAGTCTGAGCGCTCGAATATTGAGTTTTCTTGTTTTTCTTGTATGAGCTGGTTAGGAATAGTTCAGCTCCTTATCAAAGTTCCCAGACACATCTCACCCTGGTATTTCTATCTCTGCAGTGTCCCTATGTCCCAGCTATAGTCTACTGTCTGCTTAACACACTGCAGCATGGCACACGATAACTTCACTTCAGTCTCATTCACAAAGAAAAAACTGGGACAGGAATTATTTTTACCTGTTTGAATTTTTTTATAAACACTGATAAAGTCCCAAGAAATGTCACATAAAATAAAAGAAAAAAACAAAGGGCTTTGAATATCTTACCTCACACAGAGCATTCTGGGAAACATAGTGTGTGGAAGGGACAGCCATCTTGCATCTTGACTTGCCTGGGGCATGCTGGGAGATGTAGTTCTAGGGGATTGGAAGCGCTTCATCTGTTCAGAAGCGATGCATTCATCTCTTCAATGGCTGTGTATTCTTTATGGGAATTTTTGTGGACCCTGGACATTATAAGCAGGGGAGGTGCCCCAGTATTCACAGCAGGGGGGGGAATAAGGAGATACAGTGGAGAAGGGTGGAGAGCCTTGATTCGGTCAGACAAATTGTGATTTTCAATGTAATTTATAGCTATGAAACACTCACAGGGCAACTGAAATTCAATGAGAAACCTTTTCTGAATTGCTTCATTCAAACGTGTTTGTTTTCTTTGTCGATTGCTTTTGTTATTTTCTGTAACATATCGGTTTATGCAGTGATATCCTGGTAAAGCATAGGGAAGCATTGTAAAGCACAGAGAGGTCTGGTAAAGCATAGGGAAGCATTGTAAAGCACAGAGAGGTCTGGTAAAGCATAGGGAAGCACTGTAAAGCACAGAGAGGTCTGGTAAAGCATAGGGAAGCATTGTAAAGCACAGAGAGGTCTGGTAAAGCATAGGGAAGCATTGTAAAGCACAGAGAGGTCTGGTAAAACATAGGGAAGCATTGTAAAACCCAGAGAGGTATGGCAAGGCATATTAAAAAACTCAAAGAAACTTAAATTCAACGATAAACATTTAGACTAGCAGTCTCCTTCAATGCCTTTAACTGTTCTTTTTTCGACATCGAGAAAGACTTCCAGTCGAATCGTTTGTGTCTGGATTCATTACATTTCTTTTCATGCACAGTATCTAGTGTTTTCTAGCAGCTGCTCAACATATCTCTAGAAACAGGTGTTCCAGATGAAGCTTCAGCATGTCAGCACTGAGTCTGCCTGTGTAACTGGAGTGCAGGAGCTCTGACTGACAGCAACAGGTTTGTGTACGTACCCCATACCCCCTGGAAGAGACACAACCAAACCGGAAACCCAAGCAAAGTGCATTTCCGAGCTGAACTCGCTGGATTACAATCGCACCTCGTCCCACAAGAGCTAGGGCCGCGAGATGCAGGCACTGGGGATTAGTCTTGTGGTGTCCTGCCTTTGGATCTTGGCTGGTAAGTGAGTTTTTTGTTTTATATTTGAGCGCAGGACCTCTCGGAGAGGGAGGGAGGGACCCAGCAAGAAACTGAGCAACACACACACACACACACACAAAAACAAAAGTTTTTAAAATCCACTCCCTTTAATATCATTTCAAAGGATCAAAAACAGTGTCTTTATTAGGCATTCACCAGCAACCTTGCAATAACCTTGATACAGTAAATATCCATCTACTATATAACTCAAGCATTATAACCCTTGTAAAAGGTTGCACACTCAATTCCCACTCAGTTTGAACAATGCTTGCCTATGCTTTGCCATGCTTTCACTGAATTTTATTACAGATTAATACAATTGTATTACAAAGTAAACTATAATAGCAGTTAACAGTGTTCTGTGTGCTACAGTATATTGTTCTATCATACTTTGGTAACACTTTACATGAAGTGTCTCTCACTGCTGTGTATTTACATAGTTTCTTAGTAAATATATGTGGACTTACACATCATTACAATGTTATTTTGCACTGTTACAACGTACTTAATGTGTGCATATTTTTGCATGATATATGAAAGTACATAACTGTATCAGAAAAGGATTAGAGTTAGGGTTATATTGTGCAAAAGTATTTACTCATCAAGTGCATTGTAACTATGCATAATAACGTTGCAATGATGTGTAAGAACACATGTATTTACTAAGTACCTATAATTAGAGACTCTTAATAGCATGCATTTAGTCTGGATCTTTAAAAAACAGGACAGAAGTAGGATTTCCATTTTAAAACATGATACCTGGTACTACACCAGGCTAAAGAAATCTCCGTTTGCAAGCCGTGCTTTACCTGGAGGGTGAAATTGTCGCCACCCCGTCACTGGCATCTGGCGTCCAATCAGCTGCTTCCCCGTATTGAGTGACAGGCTTGCAGCCAGTAACCCAGAAGACACTGCCTGGTGTGAGTCAGGAAGCAAAACAGTAACAGACTTCCAAGCAAGCAAGTCACCACTAGCTAATGGAATTGGAAAATGGATTTATGCCTTTATTTTGTCCCTGATCATTGTATCCTAGAACTATAAACAGTGCATGAATTGATAATAACCGATATGTAAATTTGGATACCATGAGCTTGTTATTGTTTGATTGCAACAGCGATACAGTCCTGGGAGAGTCGTAACAGCATTAAATCTTAGGAAATAATATTTAGGTAAAAGATCATATTTTAGCGCTGTCTGCGATGCGATGGATTAATATGACTGTTTCTGTTGTAGACGCCTCCGAGGCAGAGAACAACCTGACGACCAAACTGTACAAGGACTACAACCTGAAGGTTCGCCCGGCGAAGGAGCAGGGGGACAGGGTGATGGTGAGGGTGGGCATGACCCTGGCCTCACTCGTCAGCGTGGTAAGAACTTCAGCCTCACCCCGCACAGTCCCAGAGACCTCTCCTGCTGCGCTCTTCCATCAGCTGCACCGGGCGCAAACGGGCAGCTTTGAAAGAAACGCATAGCAAGCCACGGCGTTGACCGTGAATCAATACTTAATTGATTCTAATTAGCAACCTCGTAAAAGAGGATGTTAAATAGCTAGGCAATTTAAAAAGACTGCAAATTAAATATTCAGAGAAAAAAGGGGGGCGGAGGGGAGCCCACTGGTCGACAAAGAGCCAGGAGCAGAGTCACCAGGAGGTCGCTCTCCTTGGCGAGGTCATGTAGAGGTATTATTATTATTATTATTATTATTATTATTATTATTATTATTATTATTATTATTATTATTTTCCTGCATTAGGAATATAGTGGATGCTTCACCTTCATGTCCCATTTGCATTAGCACATATCTAGAGCTTGCCCAATTGGTCATTTTAATGAACCAAGAATCATAACGCTAGTATAAGTACAATGAGATCATTCGAGTCCATCTAGATAAATGGAACCAATAATTAGAATAATAACCTGATTCTTTAGCACACGTTATTGAGGGTATTAGAATCTGAGGCAGGGATTCAAAGAAGTGGTCCCAGGCCAGAATTAAAAAAAAAAAAAAAATGCTAACTTTTAGATTTGAATTATATTTCATTTTCTTTTCATAAAAAAATGACCTTTTAAAGTGTTCCCAGAGCAAGCTGCAGTCATGACATCCCATAATAACCGTGGTCCCTGGATACATTCCATGATTGCCTAGCAACCCCGGCGCAGCAAATGTCGCCACAGGGCACAGAGAGGATGTGGAAACTAGATAAGTCACCACGCTTTCATCACATCCCTTGTGAAACGTTTCTGTTTGCAAATATCTTTTGAATGAAAAAGTGTATACCTTGCGAATGATTGAAGTCTTTAAAATCTTAAAAGGAAGCGACATAGTTAACCCAAAAACCAATACGTTAAGCACAGCACAGAAACCAGGAGCAGAAGTTGGAGATCAAGTGGAATTGGTGAGAAGGTTGAAAGTCTCGCTAGAGGAAGGTCTGTTTGCTCCCAGCTGTCGCAGGCTGTTAATCCCTTGGCTGGTTGATTTAGTTTTAAATAGAAACCCTGTGTTAACATGACCTCTCAGACTGCTAGTCTGATTAGTGTCAGTTCAAGGCTGGACACAGCTGTGTGTTCAACTGGACCGGTTTGAAGTCAAGCCCTCTCAATTAGAAATATCCCCGTTATCTTAAAGTGCTCCAAACCCTGCAAAAAAACACGTTGCTTCACCTGTGCTGTACCCCTTGTGGGAAAATCACCACTTTTACTCAGGAACGTTTAAACAAAACACACAAGGCTGACAATGAAGGGTGCGTTGGCCAAACAAACAGACAGACTGGCATTTCCAGCGCAATCGTTTCTATTTCCCTCCTAACTCTACCCATTCTCCACTAACGCACACACAACCTCGAGTGAGTGCTTCGTGCATCTGTATGTACAATTGTGCTTGGGTTCAATTACCAATTAATTAACACTAATAAACACCAACTCTAAAAAAAAACCTGTAACAGTGTTTCTGTTATAAAGCACGAGTAATAATTTGAAGCAGTGGTATTTCAAAAATAACAGAAACCTGTTTTTATTTTAGCAAAATAGTCTACAATTTATTTATTTATTTATTATAAAATAGTGTACCTGATCCAAAGCAGGTGCCAAACTTGCCCCTATATTTAAAGTAAACAAATATTTTAAAACTAGCAAGAAATGACATGGTCTAATTTGAAGTTATTTCCCTGTTTAGAAGCCAGCACAAAGGCAAAGGCAGAGGAATAATAAATAAAATAACTTTTTTATTTGATTTGCATTTAATTCAAACAGCAGAATGCATCGCTCGTTTGCTGCTAGTATAGTCCTTTAAACACACAGTGCTGCTGGTGCCGCTGCTCTGAAGTTGTGATTGGTCGACTGTCATTTTGTAGTCTAGATGATTTTTCGGTTCTATCGTTAGTTCCAAACATAGGTCAGTGTTTAACAAATCTATTTATATGAGACTGCTTGCCACTGGCACATTTGGAGAGACAGTACAATACCCTGAGTCAAAGGCACTGAGGCTGTTCATAGAATGTGAAATGAATGAGTCTATGTGTTTCCATCACGGCTTTCATTTCCTTGCAGACTGAGAAGAATGAAGAAGTGACTACCAATGTGTTCATGAATCTGGTGAGTTTTGCATGTCTGATTCACACCATGGCACGCAGTTCAAAGAACAGAAACGCAAGAGCTTGAACATGCACCAGCAATATTATCCCAGTGTGTGTGTGTGTGTTCCAATGTGTGTGTGCCTCAGCTGGTGTGTGGGTTCCAGTGTGTGTGCGTCAATGTGCGTGTGTGTGTGTGTGTGTTTCAGTGTCTGTGTTGCAGTGCGTGTGTGTGGTTGGGAATCAATTTCCCTAGACCTGCATTTCCCTATCAAACGATGAGTTTTGTAAAATGGCAGCTAGTTGTATTTGTGCGTGTGTGTTTGTGTCCTTCATTTCCGTCTCTCTCCTCCTCTCCTCTCCTCTCCTCTCCTCTCCTCCGCCCCACTCTCTCCCCTCAGGCCTGGACAGATTACCGGTTGAGTTGGAACCCAGCGGAACACGACAACATCCAGGTTCTGAGAATTCCTTCAGCCAGGGTGTGGCGCCCAGATATCTATCTCATTAACAAGTGAGCAGAGAGACTGCATATTGAAAAGCGATGGTATCATTAATAGTCCTCGCTGTGGTCCTTTGCAGGGGCAATGGTTTGACTGTAATTGGAATTCTCTGTGCCTTCTCTCCTCCAGTAATGATGGCATTTTTGATGTGGCTCTTCATGTTCATGTACAAGTCTACAGTGACGGCACGGTCACCTGGACCCCCCCTGCCATCTATCGCAGCACCTGTGGCATCAAGGTACTGGAGAACCAGCAGAGCAGGGCTGTGCAAAGAGCTGGACCCAAACCACACACATGTAACAGCTGCCCACACATGTAATAACCACGTGATCACATATATAATGTCTCCCACATGTTGCATCCACAATAATGCCTATGAATTACTCAGTACATATTTATTTATGGTTTTAAATATCAACTTAACTTAATAATAATTAATAATCCATTTGCATAGCCCCAATTATGACTGCCCGATGATTAAAGTAAATACTCTTCTAGTTCATTATGACAAATGTTTGTTTTTGGGTTTTTTTTGTAATAAATAATAACTGAAAGTTGGTAGATGGGTATAACATTTTTGGGAGCGATTATTACATTCGTGGAAGATATTGTGCAGCCCTAAGCATACCAAATGCATTCTTCAACAGCTTCAAAATCATTTCCTTTCCAAAATCCAATTCACCTTTACCTTGATGCATGTGCTTTCATCTGGGAAAAACTGAGACTACAAAATGGTGGCCATGCGTAGTAGAGGAGCTTTATTAGAAGAATGTAGGGGAAGGTTACAAGCGCTGTGGTGGGATAGAGAGCAGCTGCTAAAACACATCAAAAACGTTAACTACTGCCTTGTCTTTCAGCTGGTATTATAGAGCTCTACAAACAGCTTCCACCAGCACACTCGCAATGCAAACGACTGCGCTGGCAATTAAACTGCGTTTGAGTTCCACACAAAAAAAAATCTTCCGAGTACAGCGCGCAAACGTATCACGGAGATTCAACTAGCGGCCGTGCACACTTAACCCGTGCTTTGTAACGAGTTCCGATCCAACAAGGCAACACTTCATAACGAATTTGAGTGGAACTCCACAGAAGTACCAGCGAAGGCGCCGTTGTTTTAAAGTGTAACCAAACATGTGTTGTTTTAGCACGGTACAGTTTCTCCTCCCCCCCACCCTCTCCTGTAACCATCTCTGCTCCCTGTCCCAGGTGACCTTCTTCCCTTTCGACTGGCAGAACTGCACCATGGTGTTCCGCTCATACACCTATGATGCCTCCGAGCTCGATCTGCAGCACGCGCTTGATAAGAAGGGCAACGAGGTCAGGGAAGTCACTATCGACAGCAGCTTCAGCGGTGAGGCTCAAACTCTCAATGGCAGTATTTAGAAATTTCATAATGTCTGGTTCCTCTGTTCTTGAAAGCACCACACGGCGACACTTTGCTGTTTGTCTGCTGTAATTTAGAACTTCTTTGATCTATCTTTTCTTTTCATGTTTTAAAATGTCATTTATGTTAATGAATTGCACCTGCATATGAAACACTTGCCAATTGCTTCAGAATCACATGTCTCTTCAACGAACAGCTTGTGACGTTACCTTCCCCGTACTATTGGACTAGTTGACTATTCTGTGCTCCCCTAATCCGCGTGATGTGGGGTGTCTGTTATTATCATCTGGTGTAGTTTGGGACAGAGGACTTTGAAGAGAAGATCTGGCAGCGCCTTGTTAACTGTAAAAAAAATAAATAGCTGCTGATAAGACAACAATGAGTACAAGCAATCAGTTTCTGCACACACCTTCTTTTAAATCAATATGCAGACAGCGCGTGAGGGCTGTGAACATATTATACTGTCAGAAAAATATTGCAGCTTGTTGAATTCACTAATATATACCAAATATACAAAATCGTGATGCATACAGGTTTGACTTGTGTGCCATGACTGATTGATTGGATTGTAGATTGCAGGTGAAACCAGTGTGATACTGGGAACGAGATGAGTTTTACACAGTGGTTTCATGGTGCAGGTGGAAATGTGGCATAATGCAATACATAAATATTAGAGAAGAATTAGGAATAATTAAAAGTTCTGGTTCTGTTAAAGTCCACAGAACTAAAATACTGGGAAATATACACGGGAAAAACAATTGAGAACGTTTCACTCTAAGATGATGTTGAAGCCGACACCCTGGGATCCTTCAAGAAGCTGCTCGATGAGATTCTGGGATCAATAAGCTGCAAACGAGCAAGATGGTGCAGAACGGCCTCCTCTCGTTTGTAAACTTTCTTATGTTCTTAAGGCAATGAGTCTTCCTGAGCGCTTCTTTAGAAATCCATATTTCGCCAGAAAAAATAAAATTCAAAATGTTAGCCATTTATTTTATTTGTTACAACTGAACATCCCAGAAGGCAGACAGGCCGGCTCTCAGTAGAGCCCTTATCATGCTTTTCCAATGAAGGACGTGTTTTCAAAGTCATTTTAGTTCCTTCATGCAACCTTGCAAACCTGACTGGAACCTTGAAGTATCAGCAAGGAGCGATCGATAAATATTCTGCATTAATGGCTTCAAATAAATTACCATTAAAAACATCCAATTTCCTTTTAACATAATGCGTAAGTTTTTTTTCACGTAGGAAAATCTGAGGCCTAGGAAATGATAGCAATACATATTGATTTTCTGGAATGATCTGGCTTTGCAGTTGATGATGCGCGCTTGCTCAAAGTTAATTGGTTTTTCCCCCTCAGAGAACGGGGAGTGGCTGATCCGCCACATGCCCTCGTCGAAGAACGTGGGAGACGACTTGTACGAAGACATCACCTTCTACCTGATCATCGAGCGCAAGCCTCTCTTCTACATCTTCAACATCATCATCCCCTGCCTCCTCATCACCATCATTGCCATATTCAACTTCTACCTCCCTCCTGACGCAGGTGCAACCCAGAAAGACCCCCCACAGTTTACCGTTCACTGAAGAGCCAGGATCATGTCTAGAAATGTTCTACTCTGTTGCTTTTCAACACTTGGAATAAGTTTTAATAAAAGGGCCAGTCCAAAATGATATTTTCTACTGAATGCTCTGTGTTCACCCACAGAAGCACAAGTCTGATTTTCCTAAAGAATCTAGTCTTTTTCTACATTATAAAAAAATATATTGTGTGCTGCTTATTAATGTAGGGACTCTGTGGGTGGGGGGGCTCTCCCAGGGTTGGGAAGGTGGGATCCTGCTTAGACTGTCTCCTCACCGCTCTGCGGCGCCCCCTACAGGCAAGGCGCCAAGTGAGCTTGGGGGTGGAGGTTTGCTGGGCATTCCAAACTAGGAGAAATTCAAGATTCTAAATTTTAAAAGAAAGTGATTTTTTTAAAATTCATTTCATGTACCTGTGTTTCATTTTCTTGACAAGTCCATCGATTAAACATGCCTT